>NC_143227.1:1675642-2010770 GCF_030267445.1 Bombyx mandarina
TAAGAATGCTTTCTATCTCGAAGAAAGACCGCGTCTCTTGCTTCAGGCTCCAAAAAGGGCAACAAACGTCTAGAGCGTCTAGAGCTCTATGACCTGAAGTAGAGACCTGACCTGCAATAACGTAACTGAAAAGGGAATGCAATGCCAGCGGCATATCCTTATCTTGTCGCACGAATTTTTCTCCATCATATATTTGAGGAAACAGATCTCTGGCCAGTAGTATATCAATGGGAACCGGTGTACCAAAAGTTGGATCAGCAAGTGAAATATTTTGAAATATACGGATCACATCATCTAAGAGAGACCTAGTTGGTAAAATTTCGGCTATTTTTCTCACTATGACTGCATCTGTGCTAAGATGGGGCTGTTGCACTGACGAAGTTTTATAGTAGAGGTAGTTAGTCCCAGATCTTTAATAGGCTTGGCACCTATCGAAATCACACTTTCTTCGCCCCAGTCCTAACCTTAACGCAAAGTCTTGAGTTATGTATTATTATTCACGGTCCAACTGGTAATAAGCGGTAATCGGGGCCCGGAAGTACCACAACGTCTCGCCACCAAACTTTGAGAAACCTAGTTCTTCACTTGTATATCGGATGCTCCAACTGATAATAAATTGATAAGTGCATGCTTTGTATATTTGTAATTAAATGTAAGTGTTTTATTTTATAACTTTAATGCTCTTAACAGCGTGGGGGGTAAAAAAAAAGAAGATACTTGTTAATCTTTTCAAAGCTTTTCATTTTTCTTTAGAGTACATACTGACTAGACTAAATAGAGGCTATCGTGGCTTCAAAAATAAGATTTCCGGTACCGAAGTCACAAGAGCGTGTCGGAGTAAATACTTATCTAATACGCGTTCTTGAACTACTTCCCTGATGAGGACATAGCATCGTGGAAGAAAACAAATAAGCTTGGCTAATTAGTAAATGTACCATATTGTAAGACCGCACGCGTGGGTACCACCACCGTGCTTATTTCTACCGCAAAGTAGTCATACATTTAGGTTTGGAGGGTGAAACAGCTTAATGCCTCAATAATCCCTTAACAGCAGATGGATTTAAGCATCTGAACAACAAAAGGAACTTCACACTTGGGTAAATTCTGTTGCAGATCGGTTCGAAAGTCAAGAATCTGACAGTTGGTGATCGAGTGGCCATAGAGCCCGGCGTGCCGTGTCGGTACTGCGAGTTCTGTAAGACAGGACGATACCACCTATGCCCCGACATGATCTTCTGCGCCACACCCCCGGCAAACGGAAACCTTGTCAGATATTACAAGCACGCGGCCGATTTTTGCTTCAAGTAAGTACTCGCAAGGAATTGCGTTTTGAAAGTTCCCGTGAGAACAAAGATTGGACAATAAATATTGACATTTTACGTTTATCACAATATGAAGGCATTAAAATCTATTTTCTCTTTCAAACCAAACGAACGAATTTCTATGTAGTACCTACTTAGTCTGGCCATAAATACTGTTACAAAGGAAAACAAAAAAAAAACTATGGCAAATAACATTTATTACTTTTATAGTGTGTTAATATATTACATAAATATAAAACAATTTAAAGTATAAAAAGCTTATCACGCACTCTTTCGATGGGAAAATTTTTCACAGCCAATCGTACGGATTGTTTTAGGGACTCCAAATTATGATAGCGTTTAGAGCAAGCCGTAGTCTCTAAAACCGACCATAAATCATAATCCCGCGGATTAAGATCGGGACTAGACGACGGCCAGTCTTCAGCTCTGATGAAGTCCGAAACGTTCGTTCCCAACCAAGACTATGTAGACCGAGCTTTAGTATCTTGATACACTTGTGCCGATTTTTTGATACCTTTTTCACAAAAGTATGGCCCAGGCACTCCTTCATAGCTAATACCACACCAAACCATCACTGAAGTCGGATAGTGCCCACGTTGCACTCTGTCGACTAATTGGGAAGCTTCCTTAGAGCTTTGAGCATAGACACGGTCATTTTGTTTGTTAAAATGTTGCTCAATTGTAAAAAAATTCTCATCCGTAAACAAAAATTTTCTATGACCTCCCTTTGCGTACCGCTTCAGTAGTTGTTTCGATTTTACCACCCTATTCTGTTTTAAATTATCAGTTAAGAAATGACCAGTACCTACGTCTCTTATAGGCTGCAAGTCCTAAGTCATCTTTTAAAATACGCGACATGGTTCTAGGTGCTATCTTCATCTCCCGAGATAAAATCATTTGCTTTCGGACAGGATTTCTTCGAATTCTTTCCCTTACTGCTTTGACCACCTTTTCGTCGAACACTACGTGGACGGCCAGATCTTTTCTGTCACAAACAGAGGAGGTCTCATTACACCTATTAATAGCCCGGTACACAAACATTTTACTAATACCAAGCGTATGGAGAGTTTTAAAAATTGCATTTGGCTCCATACCTACTTTGTGTAATGCAATCACAGCGATTCGGTTCTCTTTATCACCCCACTCCATTTTAATATCGCAAAATATTGTACAATATATTGGCGCCAAAATGAGAAAGCTCAATGAGCAATCATTTAAAAATGACAGATTCCAAATTCAAATGTAATATTTTGTATATTTTTATAACAGTATTTATGGCCAGACTAATTATATGCAGTCCGACTCTACCTTCACAAGTGCCTCGCCTAAGAGACATTTATTATTTTTGAATCATTGCAAACGCTTGCTCAAACGGTCTTATTTTTTATGTACAGATAGGGTAACATATAGGTAAAGTAGGGTAGCTCATGGTACATCTGGTGTTAAATGGTTACCCATCCATGCGGGCCCACTTACGCCATCCCACCGATAGCGGATAACTCAATATGTAATATGCAAGTTTGATTTTAACGAACAGAGAAAATGTGGTCATAAGTGCTAAAAGTAATTTCTATAAAAATCGTGAACGTATGCTCAAAAATAAAATATTGGACCGCAATTATATTAAGCGTAGGCTTGACAACCGACTTCATTCGCAGGCTTCCTGATCACGTGACCATGGAAGAAGGAGCGCTACTGGAGCCCCTCGCGGTGGGCATTCACGCGTGCAAGAGGGGCGGAGTCTCGGCGGGACACGTGGTGCTGGTATTGGGAGCGGGACCCATCGGTCTCCTTACCATGCTCACAGCTAAAGCCTTTGGAGCACACAAAGTACTCATAATAGGTAGCAATGTTTGTTTGTTAGTAATAGTTTTACCGCGCGGCTTCACTACAATTCCTGCAGTACCTCTCACAGCATGTGTGCATAATTTCATGATAATCGGTTGAATAGTTGAATTATAATTTGCGTAATTACTGGTGGAGGGCCTCTTGTGAGTGCGCGCGGGTAGGTACCACCACCCCGCCTATTTCTGCCGTGAAGCAATAATGCGTTTCGGTTTGAAGGGTGGGGCAGCCGTTGTAACTATACTTGAGACCTTAGAACTTATATCTCAAGGTGGGTGGCGCATTTACGTTGTACATGTCTATGGGCTCCTGTAACCACTTAACACCAGGTGGGCTGTGAGCTCGTCCACCCATCTAAGCAATAAAAAAAATCTGAAAGCGTGACAAACAAACGGCCCACCTGATGGTGAGTGGTTACCGTCGCCCATTTACTTCAGCAATGCCAAGGGCACAGCCAAGCCGCTGCCTACCGTGTTAACCTGGTATTAAGTGGTCACTGGAGCCCATGGAAATCTACAACGTAAATGCGCCACCCACCTTTGAAATCGTTTTCATTCCAGATATTCTTCAGAGCCGTTTGGATTTCGCCAAGTCGTTAGGCGCCGACTACACACTTCTCATAGGCAAGGACTCGAACGAGGCTGAGCTGGTGAGGAAGATTCATGAGATACTGGAGGGACATCCTGACGTGTCGTTCGACGTGAGTGGGGCCCAGACCACCATCAGATTAGCTTTGCTGGTTAGTAGATTTGTTAATTTTAAGCTATTAATTAATTATATAATGATTAATAAAATATTAATAATAAATAACTGGGAACAAATCATGCACAGTTACGCTGACGAAACGGTAGCGGTAGGCAGCGGCTTGGCTCTGCCCTTGGCATTGCTGAAGTCCATGGGCGACGATATCCACCCACCATCAGGTGGGCCGTATGCTCGTCTGCCTACAAGGGCAATAAAAAAAGAAAAAAAAAAACCGTCACCACCGTCATATCGTTAATATGCCCCACCCTTCAAACCGAAACGCATTACTGCTTCACGGCAGAAATAGCCAGGGCGGTGGTACCCACCCGCGCGGACTCACAAGAGGTCCTACCACCAGTAATTACGCAAATTATAATTGTGCGGGTTTGATTTTTATTACACGATGTAATTTACGATTATTCCTTCACCGTGGAAGTCAATCGTGAACATTAATTAAGTAAGTATTTCATAAGAAAAATTGTCACTTGCCAATGGATTTCGAACACCGTTCGTCGCTAAATAATAATAATAAATGCACCGGACGTCTTATTCCTAGGACACGACGACTTCTATAATATGGTCTGGTTTCACTAATAACCAATGTGAACTGTTCGCTAGGCCACCAAGTCTGGCGGCGTGGCGGTGCTGGTCGGCATGGGAGCGCCCGAGCAGACCGTGCCGCTCGCGGGCGCCCTCTCGCGGGAGGTCGACATCCGGGGCATCTTCCGATACGTTAACGAGTAAGTACATAGGTACGTGACACCAGACACGGGCACCATAGTAACACTAGTAAATCGCCATAATGATTTTCTTCATTTTTCATCCTTAAATCAAATTTCTCTTGTAATTGGGAATGCTGTGTATAAGAGAAATGACCCTTCACATATGTATATTTTAAATTATACATTGATTTTTTTTAAATCCTTTATTAAAAATAAAATATAAGATATCTAGTTAATATGTTACTGCCATCTACAGGAGCAACGGAAACTTATTACAAGCCATCTAGTGCCCGACGCCCGTAAACAGAATGTGTATAAGAGAAACCACCTAGCTCGCTTTCTCCCTCTCACTAAGGTCGAGTGGTTCGCGAGACGCCCGGTGTATTTTTTTACTCTCGCTCGTCCTAAATTTTATCTTTTCTCTCTAACCGTAACAAATCTGTCGCGAGTTAAATTTCAACTCTCAACGCACCTAAAGAAGTTTCACTACAAAAACATATCGTTAAATCTTCAGCTACCCCACTGCACTAGCGATGGTAGCGAGTGGGAAAATACACGTGAAGCCGCTGGTCACCCACCACTTCAGCATCGAGGAGAGCCTGGAGGCGTACGAAGTGGCGCGCCAGGGGGCCGGCATCAAGGTCATGATCCACGTCCAGCCGCGAGACACGAACAATACACAAAAGTTCTGAACTATTGCAACTAAATTGTTCTAAAAAGAGTATACAGATTTCAGTAGGTATCATATCGAGGGCTGAAAGGCTTTGGTTTAAGCGGTATTTCGCTTAATACGCCACATTTATCTTTGTGATTAAAGGTGCGTTTTATTTGGTACTAGCATCAACAATTCTATGTTTTTGATTGAACTTCAATTAAGCTTACTACATTTAAATAGCTGAAGAAGTTTTTTTTTTTTGTTATTATATTTTTTCCAAATTTTAAGCTTTAAATGGCTCTTCTGTAAAACTGCAAAAAGTCGCTTTAACCAAATGGCTTTTCACCAGTCAATATAGTGTTCTGTAGCAATTTTTCAAAGGGTAATCAATATGGACATCCCGATATGTACAACAATTGTCATCTCTATTTTAAGAAATAATAAAGATGACAATTCATCTCTATTATATGAAATAATAAAGATGACAATTATGTTATTAATTTCTAAAGAAATATTATCCTGAAATTTAAAGTCAGATGACAATTGCCGATAATTTTTGTGCCAAATTGTAACGAATTTACTTTTCGTGTATAATAAATATTGATATTATAATATAAAAGTGTACGAAACACAGTGATAATTTTTAAATGCAACTGTTTATTGATGTTTTTTAGATATTTATATAAGTTTCAATATAATACTATTAATATAATTTACACAGGGAACGCGCGTTCCCAAAACCGATATAATATTATATGTACTGATACGCTGACATTTAAACAATGCCAATGCTAAAAAATGTTTTTATAATTTGTTAATCTGAAAACCCGTAAACTGTCGTGAAGACTACTGGAGGTCGCCCCCCGCGTCACACATGGGCGTTGACCTCCCCAGTAACTCAATCATTTAATTTATATTTCTGATTTTTTTTGAAAGAAATTTATTCGTATATGTAATAACTACCTGTCGCCAGTCAATTCTTAAGTTTCCTAGCAGAAATCGTGAATTTATAATTTACATTTTATTTATTTTTTGTATGTTAATAAAAAAATGTTAAAAAACAGATCATTCGTTTAAATACCTTAAAGAAACGTGATAATCAAGAGATTTTCAAGTTAGGGTATTTTGCAGCTAAATTCTTCAAAACGATCCTATATTTTTTATAGATTAGGAATAAATGAAAATCCTGCCTTCACCTGTCCATAGAAATACAGTGTATACATTTCTATAATATCTATAAGCATAACTAAAGTCGAACAGAATTTCGTAAGTGTCTATTTAATTAGCTGTAAGAAATTATATAGAATGTCAACTTTTCCTAGTATTTTCTTGCCTCGTCACAACCCACAACGTGCATTTAATTCGCGAAGCAACTGCTCTGGAATTGCTACGTCTCCTTTGGAGGTGCTTCTGACCGAGCCCGTAGTGGCCCACCTGTCCTGGTGAATCTAAAAAGACTTCCGGGCCACCAGTAATCCTTCAATCATACCGCCATCCTCGTGGCAACAGCCGCAAGTCGTTTTGATCGAAAAAACCTTTGTATTTAATGTACGTTTTTGTTATTTGTATTATGTATATAATACATAATACAAATGTTATATACGTGTAATTATTGTTTTATTTGTTATTGCCTAGATGGATGAACTAACGTACAGCCCATCTTACGCACTGCACAGTTATCCTAGCCCATATACCTCACAGCGTAGAAATATTAGTGGCATTCTATAACGTCCCAGCCTTCAGGCAGGATCGTGTGGCATATGATATGATATGATTATTTTCGCCCGAAATGGGCAACATGATGGTACCGCCTTGTGCGAGCTCACAACACGCCCTGATACCAGTAAATGCTATTTGGGCATCGCAGTGTGCTGACGTGAGACACAGAGAATGTAGCTCCAATGAATCTCTTAATCGCCTTTTACGACACCCACGGGAGGAGACGCACTGGTGCTTTTCTAGACCGGTTTAAAGACTAGACTAATTTAAAGTTGAAATACCTGAAAACAAAATCTATTTTAACGAATCTAGCTATAGGATTGTAATGATTTTAATAGACCTAGAAATATATTTTTTTTGCGCATCGAATATGGTTATTGCCTATCATTTATGTATAAAACAGTTATTGTCGCTTAGTCACGTTTGCCTTTCAAGCGTCGATATGTATTATCTGTGGTTATGGCCATGTTCTCATTCATAATGGGGATTTATCTTATGAAGCATAGCTCTAGGGAAATGCGTACTCTTAAAGAAGTATGTAACGGTATTCTCAATTATGTTACAATAACAGCTATCACAATTTATAAGAGTAGTTGAAGTTTGAAGACCCCTAGCCTCTGCAGTCTACTCGTATTTTCTGATTAGTATAGTCTACTTCCGATTTGTAGAATATTATAGTTTCAACATACATAGTTTTAAGCTTTTGAGGGATTTTATGCCTTTTAGAGTTTATTCCAGATTGTGTATTGAATTTCTTTCACTAAAAAACCTAACGCTATTTATTATAAAAATTCAGAAGAATTTATATCGATCGAGCGCTCCTACAGACGAACATTTCTAATTTTTATTATATAGAAGATTTATTATCTGCGTCCAAAGATATCGCGCTCTCGTTACGATTTTGTAATCATTTCTCAAATAATTATCGAAGTTAACGGGTTGCAAGATGACTGAGAACTACGCTGCTGTGTTACACGGAGCCAACGACGTCAGAATCGTGAGGCTCTTTTTACTATCAATATTAATTATATACAAAATATTTAATATGTGTATTTAAATTACTTTATATTTAATCTTTAAAACAAAGACATTAAATTGTTTTATGTATAGCCTCTAATTACGTCCAGCTTGTCTTGCGAGTGCACACATGTAGAATGTGTCTATAATTGTGTTCGAAATTAACCTGTGTTTATAAAATTTAAAACCATTGTGTTGATGAATTAATTGATACAGTAGTAGTCATAAAGTAATGAAATTTTTTACTTCAATTTAGAGCCTCTTCTAACTGTTATATATCGTCCTTAAGCTTGGATCCTCTGGATGCAAGCAGCGCAGAACCGATCTTTGTGGCGAGGCTTGGGGGAGACCTATGTCCAGCAGTGGACGTCTGTGGGCTGACAGAACAGAAGCTTGACAATTTGTTTATTTTTTATTTCCAATGAAAGTACCATAAATGAACTACGATCTATTAAAGACGAGGAAGAATATAAAACTCTTAATTGAACACAGTAGAAAATGAAAAATTAGTTAAATAAAGTAAATATGATAAGATGACTAGTGTAACAATTGCGACATTAGCAATATTTACAAGGCAAGCTTGTATTTGTGATTTTATTCGTCAATATAAATGTAAAAAAAAACATACTACGCATACTAACTGTTATATAATAAAAACAAATACAACAAACTGAATTATAATTTTATTTTTACGTTGCCTTATCACATTGACCTTTTGAGGAATGATAATGGGACGATATATTTTGATGAAAACTTTCATAGAGCTGTTATAATATAAAATTAATAGTTTTTTTATTATTATTTACTACTTATGTCATTTAATTTCAGGAGAAAATTCCAGTGCCCGAGATAAACGATGACGGTAAAAGTTTTTTTTTTTTTAATTTGAGATATTCGAAAAACGAGAAGTTTCCTTCACACTTAAGATCGAACCCTCGAGTGTATTACACAATAAGTAATTAAGTACACAAGTACTGTCTTATACTTCCAACTGGAATCCATGTCTATCAGGAAATGTTACTATTAGCTGTACGAAGTGTAATCTGGAATGCACCAACATTTGGGAAGAATCATTAACACGCTTCTATTAACATGATCTGTATCTATTTCACAACTCCACAAAAAAAATTCGTTCTTTGTCCTAACATTGAAACTAGGTTTTTCCGATTAATTATTCACAAAAACGAAAATAAAATACCTTTTTTGGTATAAAGTTTGCTTTTGTGATAGTTATAGTAATAATACTCATATTTAATTTTTTTTATAAATTTTAATTAATTTTAATACTTTCAAAAAAACCGCGCTATCAGAGTGGGGTGTTTACACAGTGCCCCTAGATGGCACTCGAGTCATAAACAGCGATCAGTGAATAACGATGCTGATGCATTTTGTTTCATATGTGGTCAATTTATTAAAGTTCAAAAGCAAACTGCTTCATGCCATGTATATTTTTCTCGTCTAATTACGATCTAAAATATCGAAATTTTATGTTTCGCAATCAAATCCAGATTTGGTGTTGACCCGTGAATTTTTTATGTAAGAGACATTTTTCAACGCACCAATTTAACGTTCGATTTCCTTGAAAATATGCTCACGTGTAAATAACATTAAAATCATTTTATTACTTTAATATTCTGACAAGGATCAGCAGGATTAAATTGTTTTTAATTTATATTTTTGGCTTATTATTCAAGAGCGTTTTTGTAGTATATAACATTTGTCGTTTGTTGTTGTATTTTTATAATAATAATATTATTTTTTTATTGCCTAGATGTGTGGACGAACTCAGAGCCCACCTGGTGTTAAGTGGTTACTGGAACCCATAGACATCTACAACGTAAATGCGCCACACACCTTGAGATCTAAGGTCTCAGTATAGTTACAACGGCTGCCCCACCCTTCATACCGAAACGCATTACTGCTTCACGGCAGAAATAGGCGGGGCGGTGGTACCTACCCGTGCGGACTCACAAGAGGTCCTACCACCAGTAATTAAGCAAATTATAATTTTGCGGGTTTCATTTTTATTACACGATGTTATTCCGTCACCGTGGAAGTCAATCGTGAACAATTGTTAAGTACATATTTCATTATAAAAATTGGTACCCGCCTGCGGGATTCGAACACCGGTGCATCGCTATATACGAATGTACCGGACGTCTTATCTTTTAGGCCACGACGACTTCATAAAGCCTGTTTATTTCCAATCCATAATAATAATCGTTATTACATGAGATTTAATATATACTAGGTAATTTCTTTTATTTTCTTTTACTCGCTATAGTTACTTTCTTCAGTACCATTGATAGAACCCCTTCTCGGGTAAAGGTTAGTCCTTTCCACCTAGTTGTCTGTAATGTTCATCTTTTGTCTGTGCGTCTTGCTATATGGTTCTATTTTTACCTAAATTAAAATGTTTTATTTTTGACGCAGAGGTTTTAATAAAGATAGACTGTGTCGGCATATGCGGTTCTGATGTCAAGTTATACAGCACGGGTACGTGTGGAGCGGATGTTATCGACAAACCGATTGTCATTGGTCACGAAGGTGCCGGAACTGTGGTCAAGGTTATATAAATTATTACATGAATATAACGCTAATCTTCTGTTTAAAGCTGCCCTTAAATTTTAAGAATCCCTAAAATAAGTAGTCGTGGATATTAATTAGTTTGACGTGTTGAACGTTATATTCTGGGTGGGTTAACCATGTTCTGGTACAATTGTGCTGTATTTGCCGTATTACGAATAACCTATTATGATAGATACTCAGGAATGGTCAGAATTCAATTTGGCATTATTTCGAAGTAGCTGCAGTGCGCGCTCTGCAAGTGTTCTTTGGAAACTTCGACGATATGGATTTTTTTTTATATTGCCCTTGCAGGCATAAGATGATACGGCCCACATGATGGTGAGTTGTTACCGTCACCCATGGACTTTAGCAATGCCAGGGGCAGATCCAAGCCACTGCCTACCATTAAGTACTCTCCACAAGCCTCGTGTGAAGAACGAGATGTCATAGCGCTCGGGAAACACCGTAGAGGGGAGCTCATTCCAAAGCCGGATGTTAGCTAGCTGTGAATGAACACAGTGACTCCGGGTAGTATGGATGAACTCTACTCCGTTGAAGGGCGGTGCGATGGTAGAAAGGAGATAACGGAATCATCTCAAACAATTCCTTAGAGCATTCCCCATGGATCATACGGTATAAAATACAGAGGGAACTGAAGACCCTCCGCAGACCCAGAGGTTCCAAACGATCCGTGATAGTGGGATTATCGACAATCCGAATGGCCTTCTACTGTATGGAGTCAAATGGAATATCAATTATTCTGTACCTAATGAAATGAAACCCACATGAATTTGTAAATTACGTACCTAATTACTAGCGGCAGGACATATTATGCCTATTTTCGCGATTTATATAGGTATATCGATCATCACATGATAACGAAAAAAGGTAATACATATCGGCAGGTAGGAGACAAAGTAAGCAGTTTGAGAGTGGGCGACAGAGTGGCAATAGAACCGACGCAGCCCTGTCGGTCCTGTGAACTGTGCAAACGAGGGAAGTACAATCTGTGTGTGGAGCCACGTTATTGCTCCTCGATGGGCGCTCCGGGAAACCTATGCCGTTACTACAAGCACGTCGCCGATTTTTGTCATAAGTAAGTTAACTGTTTTTTGTATTTTAAATTCGTTACAAAGATTATCTATACTAATCTATACTTCTATACTAAGATTATAAAGAGGAAAGATTTGTTTGTTTGTTTGTATTGAATAGACTCCGAAACTACTGAACCGATTTGAAAAATTCTTACACTGTTTGGAAGCTGCACTATCCCCGAGTGACATAGGCTCTATTCTTTTTAAAAAAAATTAAGGAATCCTTACTGAAACTCCAACAATGTTACGAAAACTGGTGGTAGAATCTCTTGTAAGTCCGCGCGGGTAGGTACCACCACCCCACCTATTTCTGCCGTGAATGCGTTTCGGTTTGAAAGGTGGGGCAGCCGTTGTAACTATACTGAGACCTTAGAACTTATATCTCAAGGTGGGTGGCGCATTTACGTCGTAGATGTCTATGGGTTCCAGTAACCACTTAACACCAGGTAGGCTGTGAGCACGTCCACCCATATAAACAATAAAAAAAAATTGAAAAATATTAATTTAAAAATAATAAAAAATTAGAAAAATAATAATAAAATAGATAAAAACAAATATTATTTAAATGAAAATAAAAGTTCAATAAAATAATAAATATTATTCAGGCCTTTCCAGTTTCACCAGGACAGGTGGGCGAGCAAAGGCTCAGCCAAGAGGGGTGGGATTTGCTAACAACTGCCCGAGCGCCTCCGAAGGAGACCTAACAACTCAAGAGCAATTGTTTCGCGAATGAATCTACTACCGGATCGGAATCGCGACCCACTGAGAAGAACCGGCGAGAAACTCAGCGGGCTGATGCATGGGTTAGGTTGCACGTCGACCTCTTTGTCGAGTTCGACGAGTACGGTTACCGGGGTCCCTAAGCCTGCCCCTAGTATTAGAGCTAAAGGCATCTAATGCAAAGGTTATTGGATCTGATGGATCCGTAAGGACGTGTCTAGGGCGTCGACGGTGACTGGCTCCTGCATGATCAGGATTCGGGGAGTAGTCAGCGGCGGCAACGATAAGGCGATTATCATGACGCATAGCCTTATCGAAGTATCGTTCCGACGCTGACTTCATGTATTTCCGAATTGATTCGAGGCCCAGGTCGTCGTGTAGGTCAACGTTCCTCACGAACCACGGAGCCCCGATGGCTAACCTGCAAAAGGGGGATTGTAGGGATTGGAGGGTGTCTATGTGTGTGCGGGCCGCGTGAGCGAACACCACACTCGCGTAAGTCATGACGGGCCTTATGCAAGTTTTGTAAAGTGTCACCTTGTTCCGAAGGGACATTTTACTCCGCTTACAGATCATGGGGTAGGCGAGTTTTGTACTGACTTTAACGTATTATTGAAATTCGCTTAATTGATTAAATAAGTAAATTAAGAGATTAGAGAGTGTTAATTAATTTGTTAATTAGTTTATTGTTATTAGTTATTCATTTGTTATATTTAATTAGTTAATTGTGTTAATTAGTTTGTTAATTTAAAATGCGTGGTTTGTTACATTGTGGTGAAGCTTGGGGAGGCCCATGTGAAACAGTGGACTCCTGTAGGCTGAAGGTAATATTAGTATTAGTTTGTTAAATCTGAAGATTTGGAATAGGGACTGACTCTGAAAAATGTGCAACTTCTGCAACTAAAAAAAAATCAATTTTCTTTTTTTTACCGACTCTTTTTAGATGTGTATTATGTAATTTAGTATAAATAAGCAATCAGAAATATCCGGTTCCGATCATTTTGTTCAAAAATAGCTTCTTAGGTTTCTGTTTGTTCTTCTATTAGATTACCAGATAATCTATCAATGGAGGAAGGGGCAGCGGTCCAGCCGCTCGCCATCGCGATCCACGCCTGCAACCGCGCCAAGATAACTCTCGGATCTAAGATCGTTATCCTTGGGGCCGGACCTATTGGCATCTTGTGTGCTATGGCGGCCAAAGCAATGGGAGCTAGCAAAATTATTTTAACAGGTAGCAAAATATAATTATAACTATTATATTATTATTTATATATTAATAGGTGAAGCAAAAATTTTGTACCCCTTTTTACGAAAATTGCGCGGACGGAGGAGTATGAAATTTCTCACACTTATAGAAAATATAGAGAAGGAGTGCAAAAGGTTAATATATTTTTTATTTTAATTATTAATATTTGCCTATACTGTAAGTCTTGGCGAAATCTGTGATTATAGAAGTAAGTCTTTGACAACAGAATTATAATAGTGTACAAACTTATAATTTCAATTAATCATAGTCGAATTTCGACTACCGGAGGACCACTAGTTTATTAAAAACTTCCAGGTTATTTAGGTGGAAGGACATATTGTAAACTGTCAACAGTTGTCTATACCTACCTTTTTTTTTTTTTTTTTGTCTATACCTACCTAACGGTGCTTTTAGGTACACCAAGAGGTCCACCACCATCGGTCATCGTTCTCGTGAAACCCGTTGCTTGCGACGAAGGGCTCGGCGAGTAAATTAACCCACAGACACAGCACACTGAGTTTCTTGCCGGAACTTCCCAGTGGGTCGCGTTTCCGATCCGGTAGATCCGGTAGTAGATTCTGCGAAGCACGGCTCTTGCTAGGGTTCGTGTTAGCAACAACGTCAGGTTTGAGCCCCGTGAGCTCACCTACTAGTTTGGTGAATCTAGAATAACTCCTCGATGTTACTAGAATAGGTAGTGATTCTGACGGGATTTACGTCCAGTAGACCAATGAAATTACTGAAATAGCTTTAGTACAGTAACAACGTTGGTAGTATTCAGTAATTATTTCTTCTCTTGCTAAAGATAAGTCGACGAGCTTACGGCCACCTTGTATTTGGTTTACAGAAGCCCATGCCATCTCAACGTGACAAAATTAAGTCCACGCCGTGTACAACGACTGTCGCATCTTTTAAACTGGCACACGTAACTACTATAGTCGTGACTGTTATAAGTTCGAAGACTGTTTGAAGTCGTCGTGGCCTAAAGGATAAGACGTCCGGTGCATTCGTATCTAGCAATGCACCGGTGTTCGTATCCCGCTGGCAGGTACCAATTTTTCTAATGAAATACGTACTTAACAAATGTTCACGATTGACTTCCACGGTGAAGGAATAAAACATCGTGTAGTAAAAATCAAACCCGCAAAATTATAATTAATGTTGTGTAATTACTGGTAGGACGTCCTGCGAGTCCGCACGGGTAAGGTACCAACACCCTATCTATTTCTGCCGTGACGCAGTGCGTTTCGATTTGAAGGGTGAGGCAGCCGTTGGAACTATACTGAGATCTTAGAACTTATATCTCAATGTGGGCGGCGGCCTTTACGTTGTAGATGTCTATGGGCTTCAGTAACCACTTAACACCAGGTGGGCTGTGAGCCCGTCCACCCATCTGAGCAATAAAAAAAAACCTTTGCCTATTCCACCAATGTCATTGATCTTACAGACGTAGTTCAGTCACGTTTAGACGCGGCACTGGAGCTGGGAGCGGATAACGTCCTCCTCGTCCGTCGGGAGTACACCGACGAGGAGGTTGTAGAAAAAATTGTGAAGTTGCTCGGTGACCGCCCGGATGTTTCAATCGATGCCTGTGGGTACGGGTCGGCGCAGAGAGTCGCTTTACTGGTAAGTCTCTATATCGACGCTTGAAAGGCAAACGTGACTAAGCGACAATAACTGCTTTTTACATAAATGATAGGCAATAAGCATATACGACGCGCAAAAAAAAATTCTAGGTCTATTAAAATCATTTCAATCTTACAGATAGATTCGTTAAAATAGATTTTTTTTCAGGTATTTCAACTTTAAATTAATCTACTGTAAAGTTCACGCAATGTCGCTTAGTCACGTTTGCCTTTCAAGCGTCGATATGTTATTTTTTTTATTTTTTTTTATTGCCTTTGTAGGCAGACGAGCATACGGCTCACCTGATGGTGAGTGGTTACCGTCGCCCATGGACTTCAGCAATGCCAAGGGCAGAGCCAAGCCGCTGCCTACCGCAAGTTATTTTATTTATGACCAGTGAACCCGTTACGCTTCGGTAACTGTTGCTAATTGTACGAAGAATACACTTTTTTGCTAGTGTTGCGGCATATTGCAAGCGGATACGTAACAACCACGTAACAACACTATACTGTCCATTTCTGTCGCAAAACAGTCTGTTCTAGTTCGAAGGGTGAGGATCGTTTTCCGACAAAATTTAGATTTCATCCTAAGGTCCCAAGGTAGGGAGCACCATTCTCACTGGGTTTCGGTAACCACATAGCACCAGATGAGTCGTATGTCCCTCCCTCATCCGTTTACACAATTAAATAAACTGTTAAAACTAATTAAAACAACCACTTTAACTGCTTTCCCATTAAATCATATTATACGTCATCTCTTCTCACGCACTCACACTCTTCTCTTGCACATCCTTTCTCATAGTCCACCGGTCTTTTAGGACGCCCCGTGCGGCTTCAAAATACAACCCATATTTTCAAAGTACTTCATTAGGTTGTACCATAAAAATTCATTCGCAAAGCAGCTGCTACCCTTGAGCTGTTAGGTCTCCTTCGGAGGCGCTCGGGCAGCTGTTAACTGATCCCGCCCCTTCTGGCTAAGCCTTTGCTCGCCCACCTGTGCAGGTGAAACTGGAAAGGCCTCCGGGCCACCAGTAATATTTCAGTCATAAAAAACAGTAAAAATATAAAAAAAACATGATGCTCATTTTTGAATACGTCTCGTCGTTTGTCAACGTGAGGAGTGATATGGCTTTATCCAATTCCAGGTGACCAAGACAGCGGGCTTGGTGCTGGTGGTCGGCATAGCTGACAAAACCGTGGAGCTTCCGCTCTCACAAGCGCTGCTCAGAGAAGTTGATGTTGTAGGGTCCTTTCGTATTATGAACACGTACGTAGCGAATTTTATTAATCTTGGCAGTTTGTTTGAGCAGATCTACCTTGGTTATTTGTGGTGGTTGATCATATGCATTACTATTTATGCAAGGTATAAGGGGAAGAGGTCAACCGAAGAAGGCATGGATGGAGTGTGTGAATGACGATATGAGAGAGGGATGGAGTGTGTGAATGACGATATGAGAGAGAGAGGAGTGAGTGTACAGATGACGGCTAATAGAAGAGAATGGAAGAGAAAAATTAGCAATGCCGACCCCGTCTAGTGGGCCTAGGTGGAGAAAAGGAAGAGAAGAGATCATATGCATTACTATTATATTCAATTATATTGATTAAACGTGAAAAACTCGTGCAGTGAAAAATGAGATTTTGACCTCAAGTCTAAAGGTGGGTGGCGACATTCGCGGTCTATGAGCTCCGGTGATTGTTTTAGACCAATTGAACTGTGAGCTTGTTCGCCTATACATACATACAAAAAAAAATTATAAAATGACATGTATCTGTGCCAAATGAATGCTAAATTTCAACATTTTCATGCGCCTCTTGTAAGGCACGCATAAGGCTTCAATGAGACTATTTGTGTACAAGGTAGGCTGTGAGCTCGCCTGCCTATGATCAGGAATACTAAAAAAAATGTGTGCACTTCACACGTAGTATAAGCGGGACCTTTAGAAGTATTCTATCTCATTCGCTTACAAACTAAATTATGTGTCTGTCCCTTTTTCGTTCATCGAGTTTCAAATCACAGCGGTGCTAAGGAAGCTTCGCTGTGAACACTCGTGAACAAACTTAACATCGGTTTCCCGAATGAAACTTTTAGGGATCAATTGCCTAACTGAGAGCAAATTATTTGGGTTTCAATTTATATTTATTGACGCCGTAATGCAACACGAAGGCAACTGGCCGCCCGCGCCTCCCGGCGTCATCTCTCGGAGTCGTTGACCGCAAGTTTTACATTGCGCGGAATGCTAAAAGTTATTTTGTGCAATATAGTAAGCTAGCTCTAGTAACCAGTTAACACCAGGGGCACCGTGAGCTTGTCCACCCATCTAAACAATAAAAAAAAAGTTTCCTTCGGTCGTGACGCGAAACATTGCAGGTACCAGCCCGCCCTGGCCGCCGTGTCCTCCGGGGCCATCCCCTTGGACCAGTTCATCACTCATCGCTTCCCATTGAACAAGACCAAAGAAGCACTGGATTTAGCCAAATCCGGTGCCGCCATGAAAATACTCATACACGTGCAAAATTAAAACACAGTTTCGTAACAAAATCCTTGTTTTATTTCATCAAAACATTAACTAATATACATTAAAAAAAATTACATCGATATAATGCAAAAGAGATTTATTATTGTTATTCAAAATGGCAGATGCACGAGAGTACGCTTTCTGGGTTATATTTTCGTTAAACACCCTGTAAGTGATCAAATTGGTTTGACAAATTTGTCAAAATTTACGTTTTCATCAAACAATAGATTAAAAGATCAAACCAAAGATCAAAGAAGTTTATTTTAACTTGCCCGTAGATTCGGTTTTCTCCTTGCCGTAGACTGAGATCTTGTTTGACAAACACACCCATATAAGTTCAAATTTGTTTGTCAAACACGCCGTCAATCAAGATTTCCATCAAACGCGTCAAACAAACCTGCATACTGTCAAATAATTTGACGAACACGTAAAATTTGACAAACAATTTGATCGTTTACAAGGCACTTCAAACAACAATTTTAAAAGTGAAATTTTATTTTAGGCTTAAAATTTTTATGATCTAGATTAGATTTATGTAGTGGTAACAGGGGGTGTCGCGAGCACGGGGTGTTGATCCCCGCCCCACGCGGCGGAGACCTCGCTGCTTGTCAGGCGACTGCTTCTCACCAGGTGAACCGACCACACATCAAAATATGTCCAATTGACATTCGGTGGCTAATTACTATATCCGGAGTCCATTTGGCAGTGATCACGAAAACTATAAACATTCGTAACAATGCTGAGTGATATTGATAAACACAACAGATTTTATGAAATCATGTAAGCAGCTTGTTGTTCTATGGTTTTTTTTGTTGTTGAGATGGGTGAACGAGCTCAAAGCCCACCTGGCGTTAAGTGGTTACTGGAGCCCATAGACATCTACAAAGTAAATGCGCCACCCACCTTGAGATATAAAGCTCTCTGCTTCACGGCAGAAATAGGCGGGGTGGCTACCACCAGTGAGTTTACCTGGGGATATCGGGGAGATGGGATTACGTCATCGCTCAAAAATATAAACTCGTCGAATATTCTACGTACCTATTATATCAGTCATAGGTCTTATTGTTAATAAATATAAAGTTGAAGATTCTCTGCCAGGTCAGAATGAGGAGAGCTTGGAGGGCTTGAGGACGCCGGGTCGCGCGTGCAGGGCGGCGGCGGCGCGCGGCACCGGCATGCTGCCCAGCCCGCCGCCTGCCACACATTATTGTAAATGTTAATGTCACTGTACTATATAATACTTCAATAGCTTGAATATTCTTTGAAACCAGTGTTTTGTGAGTTACATTAATCGAATAAAAAAAATCTATACATATAAATAACATTGGAGTGTCTGTTTGTAATATTGTAATAGCCTTTTTACTACATGCATATGAATATATATACGGTACATATACCAAAATAACATTTTTTACAATTTTTGTTTGTCTGTCTGTTTTTTCCGGCTAAACTCCGGAACGGCTGGACCAATTTTGACAAGACTTTCATTGAGAGGTAGCTGATGATATAACGAGTAACTTAGGCTACTTTTTTTAGACTAACTCCACTCATCCGTCCACTCATCCAAGCAATAAATAAAAAAAGCACATAAGAAGGGGGGTGAGAGGCTGCGACAAGACAGTTAATAAAGCAACGAGTGCAGGTGGGCACGCACCCGCCGCGGCGCCGCCCCGCCCCCCGCCCCGCCCCCTGCCCCGCGCCGCGCCCCGCCCCCCGCCCCGCAGCACGCTACTCAACGCTTTCTTCTTCGCAGACGACGGCGCTTTCCTCTTGTACCTGATAGGAAAAGTGTAAAGGTTACTTTTAAAAAATAATAGGATGAATGATATCACAGCACAGGATGGCCCATCTGTCCACAGACTCTCGCTCAGGTCACTAATTTATTTTCATTTTATTTAGTTTTGGAGATGTTCTTCATAATACATATTTAACTGAATTGCAGGCGGTTTTGTTCTGTAGTTAAATATTTATAGTATTGTTACGCGGGTAAGAGTAACGCCATCTATCGCCGAATAATCGAACGAATATCACAGGATCTAGTAGCGCCCAGAGCGCTCGAGAAGTACAAAGCCATCTATTGACATATCGCGGAAACTACTACTAGAGACGTGTAGAATATTCTCGATAATTCTAGGGATGAGGTATCGGTTATAAAAGCGTTGTAGGGGTGCCGCGCAGTCAGTCAGTAAGCTGAACCACTCGAAGCGAAACAGCGAACGGATCACCTGAAGCGAAACGGAAGAAGTGAATTGAGAGTTTTAAAGTGTTTTTTGAGTGCTTTAAGGTGTTTGGGAAGTGTTTAAGTGTTCTTAGTGTTGAACACAGTTTTTAGTTCTACTTTGGTGAAATTTTATTTATCCTGAACCCTAGCGCGTATTAATATTTGTAGTGTTCGCAAGCACCTAACCTATTATATTACATAAGCCATTACCTCTTCCTCACACCGGCCTTATAGTTCCACCTCGCACGGCCGCTCCGCGCGGAGGTGTTGGTCGGTTGGCTAGGTCCGGGCCGGGACCACTCCGATTCAGATCCAGACGTGTTTTCGTCATTTTCTTTTTCCTCAATTGTTTCTTTTTCATACTGCTTTTGCAATGCTGTACAAAAACAATAAATAGCATATGATTTATTTATGGTTCATTATTATTGATTTATTTGATGAAAAATTTGTACTGCGCACGACCCGTCATAGAACAGCGACACGTTACGAGATCTATGAGTAAATTTAGTAGCATTTGTAAAATATCTATCAACTTATGCGTGTTGTGTATATACGTGGTTTTTACATTGTTAATTATTTTTTGATGAAACTTTTATTACATCGTCTCAAACTTTTTGTCTGTGTGTTGCATGTCGCGTGACGGTCGGCCGCGGATTAGTGTAGTAGACTATTACTCATTTGTGCCAGTGCTGCACGCTATTTTGTTTTTGTTTTTGTCAGTGTTTAATGTAAATGTTGTTTGTCAGAGTTAAAAAATGTTGATAATGTGAAAAAGTTTCACTTTTTTTCATAAAACCACACAATACTTTTTTTGATGCCTGAGAAACACCATTTCAATGATAGTCGTACATAATTATTATGATCTTCGATTTACACAATAAATGAACTGTCAGTCTCCCACCGACCCATGGCGGAAATGAACTGACCTGTCTTCTCGTCTGCGTAGGCGGCCGTGACCCGCAGCAGCGCGTCCCCGAGGCGGCGGCGCGCGTCCAGCGGCAGTTGCGGCACGCGCTGCAGCTCCTGCGGCGTGCGCGGCAGAACGCGTGACGTCATGCGTAGCGCCGCGTCCGCCAGCGTCGCGCCGCGCTCGCTGCCCCCGCACACAGACGCGTCAGTGGGGGCCGTAACGTATAGCAAATACACACCAGTAAAGGGCGACAGTTCCCACTCAGAACAACTAGTTTTTCGTATACCGTATGACACATCTGCGGCACATCTCACAATCCCTACACGTTCAACGTCGGTCGAAGTGATCGAAGTTATAATTTACTAGTGGCCCGCTCCGGCTCCGCTCGGGTCTTTAACAAAAATTTCAACGATATTTGACGTTGTTTTATTTTTTTAAATAAAAGAACACTTATTGCGGCATAACTATAATAGTTAGACATTACTTTCGTGACATTTTATGTAAATAATAATGTGTTCTACAAAGTCGTAGTACATTATTTTATTCTATCATCAATTGTTTTCGCAGGTCACGCGATGTAAAGAATATTCTAGGCAATTTTTTTACACCTTGGGTTACATTATTGGAGTTTTAGTAAGGATCCCTATTTTTTGCCAAAAAAGATTATAGCCTATGTCACTCGGGAATAGTGTCGCTTCCAAACAGTGAAAGAATTTTTCAAATCGGTTCAGTAGTTTCGGAGTCTATTCAATACAAACAAACAAATCTTTTCTCTTTATAATATTAGTATAGAAGTATAGACGAATTTACCAAATTTTAAAATTTCTTTTTTCCTATGTAATTTCAATGTAATTGTTGCACAAGATGTATTGAAGACGACTTACCGACACACTTCCACCAGGTCGGCATAGCACCTGAGCTCGAGCTTGGCCAGCGTGGAGTCCAGGTCGCTGGCGGGGGGCGCGGGCCGGGCCTCTGCGGGGGCTATCGTTAAGCTGTTCTTGTCAGTTGTCTTCGACATCGGAAACACTATGCGGATGCGATTTTTCATGAGCCTGTAAACGAAAGAGGCAGCTCAGGCCGGCACGTCTCACAACGCACGGCTTTTTTTTTCCTACCTAAGCTGATAGCCTTGAGAGGCTATATCAGCGGAACCTTAACTAGTAGGTGAGCTCACGGGGCTCAAACCTGACGACGTTGCTAACATGAACCCTAGCAAGAGCCGTGCTTCGCAGAATCTACCACCGGATCGGAAACGCGACCCACTGAGAAGATCCGGCGAGAAACTCAGTGGGCTGTGTCTGAGGGTTAATTTACTCGTCGAGCCCTTCGTCGCAAGCGATGGGTTCGACGAGAACGATGACCGGTGCTTGAGGTACCTAAAAGCACCGGTAGTGGATCGGGAAAATCCGAAATGACGTGTTAACAACGCACGGCGAGCAACCGCCTATTTACTTCTACTGTGACGCAATACAGTTGAACGTTCAGTCTCAGATCTGTAGTTAGGTCGCGGCAATTGTTTGTTACCACCAAACAAGTATATTTTAATGACAACTAATAAATTGGTCCGACGAAATCCTGATAACTTGGAAAAATTAATAGTTGTAGGTCACGTGGAAGGGAAGAAGTCGAGAAAGGCTGCCAACCAGGTGGACAGACATTGTCAAGGAGGCCACAAACACCAGCGTCCCAGGCGCCATTAAGCAGGCCGAATGCAGGCAACATTAGAGGAAGCTGGTGCAAAAACTGGACCAAGGTGGGCACGATCCTCAGTAATGAGGAAACGAAAGAAGAAGTTGCAACGTAAAAAACAATTTGAATAAAAATACCAGCAATTAACATGAGTTCCCCGCACAGAGCGTGCGGCGCCTGCGGGCGGGCGTGCGGGATGACGATTTGAAAAGTAAGTGCCCGTTCACACATGGCCTCCATTTTGTCGAATACCCTTTTTTTTTCATCGATGTAGCATGGAGCTGTATTAGCGACTTCACATACGGTACAGTATTCAGTATACAGTAAAAAAAAAACCGGTCCGGTAAATGATGACATTCCGTTTTGTCATCGAATACTGGATGAACGGAATACGTATCCGTCATGCTTCCGTACAATTTTTTTACCCGATAGAAACTATGCGGGGGTGAGGGGGCGGCGGGCGGTGCAGCTAGACAAACAAGTTTCATCCTGGCAGATTAGCGGCGGTATACTACGAATTTGCTTGTGAACATCGTATCCAGTAATGACAGATACGTTGAACGTTATACGGTGCCTATGTGTGAATACAGCCCACTGAGTTTCTCGCCGGATCTTATCAGTGGGTCGCGTTTCCGATCCGGTGGTAGATTCCGCGATGCACTGCTCTCGCTAGGGCCAGTGTTAGCAACACTCCGGTTTGAGTGAGCTCACCTACACACGTTAGGGTGAAGCTGAAATAGCCTCACAAGGCTATCAGCATAGGTAGAAAAAAAAAATGAACAAAGCATAATTTTTTGTCGTATCCGTTAAAACGGGTACCGTATACACAGAGACTGTGTGAACGTAGCCTAAGGTTATATTCTTAAAAAAATCATTTATTCTATCCTGGCCGCCAGACGCCTCACGAGACCTCCGTTCGTGCAGTATACTCCACAACAACCCAGCCTCGCGTCCAACAGTGCGGGTACTGACTTGTCCGCGTTCGGTCCCAGGTCGATGTATCCGCTGGCGAAGTCGTTGTTGACGACGATCTTCTCGTACAGCACCCCTCGGACCACCAGCAGCCGCAGCAGGCGCTGGGCGTCGCTCCGGTCCCACGACTTGCAACTAAAGCATTCAACAACTATCACTTGGACACAAGTTGGATCAGAATTTATAGATTTCCTTAATTAGCCAATCTTAGGCCTTAGGGTAGGAACTGTCTTGCCTAATTACTACGGAGCAGCCATGCGTTCTAGTTGGAGCGATGCAACAGCCGATATGCAGTACAATTGAGACCTCACTTCATGTCTCAAGGTTGCGGTATTCACGTAGTGGTCACGTCTGAACTGTGGAAGTCGTCGTGGCCTAAAAGATAAGACGTCCGGTGCATTCGTATACAGCGATGCACCGGTGTTCGAATCCCGCAGGCGAGTACCAATTTTTTTGATGAAATACGTACTTAACAAATGTTCACGATTGACTTCCACGGTGAGGGAATACAACGTGTAATAAAAATCAAACCAGCAAAATTATAATTTGCGTAATCACTGGTGGTAGGACCTCTTGTGAGTCCGCGCGGGTAGGTACCACCACTCCGCCTCTTTCTGCCGTAAAGCAGTAATACGTTTCGGTTTGAAGGGTGGGGCAGCCGTTGTAACTACACTGAAACCTTAGAACTTATATCACAAGGTGTGTGGCGCATTTACGTTGTAGATGTCTATGGGTTCCAGTAACCACTTAACACCAGGTGGGCTGTGAGCTCGTCCACACATCTAGGCAATAAAAAAATATACGTCTATGGGCTCTAGTAATCTCTTAACAGGAGATTCCGTTCGCTCATCAATAACATAACAAAAGACGATAATCCGTGAGTTATTCAGGGTGGGAAGTAGCGGTGCGGGCGCTCACAGTGCGTGCACGGGCGAGTCGTGCAGCGCGGCGAGGCGCTGCAGCTTGGAGCCGCGCAGGGCGGCCGCGAGGTGCAGCAGCGTGAAGCCGTTCCGCGACCGGGTGCCGGCGTCTCTCACCGCCTGCACGATCTTCTTGCAGTGCTCCGTCACGTCCACCGGCTGAACGACAAACAAAACGCCGGGTGAAGTATCGTGCGTCCGGCGCGAGTCCGTGCTAGAGCCGATCGGTACCAGAATCACGGGTGAGCTATAATCGCGTAGACAAAATAAAAACCCAAAGACAATTTCATGAAATCTTGCATAAACACATTCAGGTTTTATAAACAACAATCGATCAGATTGCCCGAGTAGGACAACTGTTCAGTGGAAAGTCCTCTTTTAGTACCAACTATACGAGGGCGAACAATTGTAATTTCAGCTCACGGCGAGTATTCGCCTTCACTCATGGACAACAGCAATGGCAGAAGCAATGCAAACCCACAGCCTGACGATGTCAATTATTTCAAAACGCGATTAAACGACGTAAGAGTTCATTCTATAACCGGATAGTAGGTACATGATACCAAAGTTATTGGAAAACGCACTGTGGATGAGCACATTGATTCCAGGTTGTATGAATACTTTTTCGATGGCGGGTAATGCGATCGTAAAAATGAGAATTCAAACCAATACCCCAGATAACCTCACTATGGAATATATTGTAGGTACAGAAACAAATAGCCGAAGTCTGCCCAGAGGTTCCAAAAAGATCAGAATATCGTCTAAGTAAAGTTAGCCTTACACATAAACTGCAGTTGTGATCTCGAAATGCTGATATCGTAACTTAAGTCGATAAGTCGACGGTGAAGAATCTACCGGTACTGTATAATAACCACGAGCAGCCTATCTGTCTCCGTATAACAAAAGTAGTGATTCGAGCTTCCCATTACGTTCTTAGAAAAATATGGAGAAACGCAAAGCACAGGTTTAATCCATCTTATTTTTTTTCGAATTTTGTTATTTATTACGTCTTCTACACAATGAGCCATGTTATTGCCTTACAATATTCTTTATGTACGTTAATCTAAAATGAATTTCGCTCTCTAAATTAGTTATTTCTTAAAATAAAGACACATATTTAAATTTTATAAGAGAATAAAAAATGCTTTATAATTCACTAAAACAAGATGTACATGATATTTTTAAAATAAACATTATAATAATATGATAATATAGTATACATATTCATGCAATATAAATACAGAAGTACATGCAAATAGCTTAAGGAAAAGCGTTTATTTGTTATTGCTTATCTACTATTACTGACGAAGTGCTGCGGGTGAAAAATCTCACTGGCAGCTGAGGAAGTCATTATGGAAACCGAAAGTATGTTAGTTGGATATACATAAACAAACTTGAAGCCCGACACCAGTAAATTAGTAGATAAGAATTAGTAGATAACAAGCTCACTTTTGGGCAGACCAAGACCTCAGCTCGGGGTTCGTGCCGGTTAGTCTACTAACCTCAACTTTTCCACCAGGCTCTTTACTACTTGCTGGTGGTAAGGCGTCCTATGAGCCCGAGTACTATATCAGTCGAGAAGCAGTGATGCAGTTTGATGTGAGAGAGAGCCGTTACACTACAATTAAAACTTAGGCCTCAAGGTGAGTGACCGAATTCACGTTGGGACGTCATAAGCTGAGACCTCTTAGCACCGGGTGGGCTGTGAGCTAGTTCGTTCCGCAATTTGATAATAAAAACTTTTTGCTGGATCGTCAGTCTATACACTGTTGTCGAGAATGAATCTGGTGAGTGCGAATCAGTTGTCTGTTGAGAGTAGCCAGGCCCGGGACTCCTTGCTGTGACCGCCACACTGTAGGAGCAGTCCGGGGACCACTGCTGTTCCACAGTAGGTTACCAGTTTGAATCGAACGTTACCTAGTATCAGACGTTAAAGAGTTCAAGCGAAGTCAGGGTCAATAGAAAAGGAAACTCGGTTGTTCTGGTGACACAATGCACCGGAAAAAACTTCTCTTGAAAAAATATTTTGTGGGCGGGGTACGTACCTCTGTGCGTTGTGTCCGCAGACAGTTGTCGCAGGCGGCAGGGTGGGCAGGGTTGCAGCGCGGCAGGGTCTCCCCGAGGTAGGCCAGGATGAAAGCGCGGCGACATTCAGTGACACTCTCGCAGAGCTCCACCATACGTCGCAGGTTCTCCTCTTGGACATTGCGCGCTTCTGTCCTCATTTCCGACCTCACTGAAATGTCGTAATGTTACTGAAAGTTGTTTAAATAAATAAATAAATTACTTATGGAGAAAATTTAAATGGAAACAAAGATGTGCGCGGATGGCAATATCATCCATATGCATTAGTGTTCTCCTTTAAACTTGTCCCTATTCTGGTCCTCTTTATCCTAAGGAAAGTTAACAATGTCAAAGAGCAAATGTTGTGACAACCCTACGATAACTTCAGTTAACACAGTAGCATCACGTATTCATAAAATTCTATTATTCAATGCTCACTGTTTAATTTTCGATGTCTGATCATGTCCTGGTAGGAGTAGTAGAGGATGCAGGTGGCCAGTTGCCCGTCCCTCCCAGCGCGACCTGACTCTTGGTAGTATCCTTCTATGGACTTGGGCATGCTGTGGTGCATGACGTAGCGGACATCCGCCTTGTCTATGCCCATTCCAAACGCTATGGTCGCACAGATCTGTCAAGTAAACGAGTACGCTATGGTTTTATTGGCGGAAACGGGAGGAACGAAGTTGTGTGAATTGTTTTATTTTACTTTAGTGTTTCTACAAGTTTAAACGTGTAATAACGGTCGTTTAATAACTGTTTAATATCTGTGAAAATGCACAAATGTGGGATAGTGAAATAAAGCCGCTGGACGTAACTTCTCGGGATCCTCCAAAAAGTCCACTGAAAAAATCTCAGTAAATGACCACCATTTTACTGAGATTATATTTCATCCCATATCATCTCATTTCATTTAATTTCATCCCAGTTGATTAATGTCTTAAAGTAATAATCTTCATTTCATTTCATTTCACTCCATATCATTTTTCATAAAAATAAGAATATAAAGTAAAATAAGACATGGCCTAAAGGTCTTAGTTACCAGGTCATAAAATCAATTAAAAAAAACTACTTTGCGAGTTAAACTCGTATTTATTGACCTGTTGCTGCCGATCCTCGCCACTGGCGGGTCGTGGAAGGCGACGCTTCGCTTCCGGTGGACAGGCAGACGGCAGTGGAATATCAGGAGGGGGAGCTCTCCCTCCTACCCATTTCGCAGTCGTCCGTTACAATAAAAGTCATCGCAATGATGACTGAATCAACAATGGTCCATTGCCGCCGCACAGGAAACAGTAATTGAAGTGATATGTGGAATTTACCACTTTAATCTTGTCGGCGATCCAGGCCGACTGCACGCTCTGCCGCTTGGAGTCCGCGAGCCTGGCGTGGTAGGGGGCGGCCTGCACCCCCGTCTTGCGGAGGTCGCCCGCCAACACTTCGCAGTCTTTGCACGATAAGCAGTATATTATGCCAGATTCCCTAAAATAGAGCGTTTTAAACATGAGGATAAGGCGCCATTTTTTAGAAACTGCATTTCTCTATTAATCATTTTAGCTATAGTGTGCATGGAAGCGACTAGCGCTGAGGTATGTGAGCGGCAGGGCGGGAGAGGTAGACAAACGTCAAGCTAACTCAGTCTGCCGTCGACCACCGCGGCCGTCACACGATTGAGTTGTTCTTGCCAGTTTGTTCCAAACATACACGACTGATTAATTTTATTTCTATTGTCGTGGCGTCTAAAACAACACGACAAATCGGACTTCATGTTTGTGAACGTAAATGTCTTTCGGGTCGCATTTGCATTTTGCAAAGAAATAATGTTTCATTCGATGTTGCGCGGTGAGCGGGACCCACATCCGTCTCCGCTTGCAGACGTGGGGACGATGACTAAATGTTCTTATTAGAGACAGTAGGAAGTCTGGAAGGACTCACCCGAAAAATTCGTTCTTTATGAGCTTGGCGATCTCCTGGTTAATGTTCTTCGGTTTCTTGTGGAAGCGGTAGCGCAGGTTGGGGCGGTCGAAGCTGCACAGGAACCAGCGGCAGGCGGCGGGCTGCACGTGCAGCTGCAGCAGCACGTCGCGGCGCACGCGCGGCGTGGCCGTGGCCGTCAGCAGCACGGCGCGGGGCGCGGGCCAGCGCGCGCGCACCAGCCGCAGCGCCGTGTAGTCGGGACGGAACTCGTGCCCCCACTGAGACACGCAGTGCGCCTCGTCTATCACGAACCTCAAACAAACGACACTCCGTCCGGTGGGGGCCGCGGGCGGGGGGCGCGGGCGGGGGGCGCGGGCGGGGGGCACCGGGCGGCCGGATAGCCTCACCCTAACGTGTGTAGGTGAGCTCACGGGGCTCATACCGGAGTGTTGCTAACACTGGCCCTAGCAAGAGCAGAGAAGAGAAACTCAGTGGGCGGTTTCTATGGGTTAAATCGCTCGTCGAGCCCTTCGTCGCAAGCGACGGGTTCGACGAGGACGGTGACCGGCGCTTGTGGTACCTAAAAGCACCGTTAATGAATCGGGAGGGTCCGTAATGACGTGCTTTGGGCGACGTCGACGGTTTACCATTCGGTCTACAGGATCGGGTATGCAGTTTCCAGCGGCCACGACAAGAGGGTTCTCATGTCGTGCCGCGTTCTCAAAGTGGACGGTCCCTCACCTCGCGAACTTCCCTCTGGCGTCGAGCGAGTCGAGGACGGACTGGAACCGGTCGCTGCCGACGATCTTCTCGGGGGTGACGTACAGCAGCTTGATGGGCGGCTCCTTCATGGACAGCTTGTGGTAGATCTCGTCAGTCTCTGCGAGCGACGTGTTGCCGGACAAGTCGGCGGCCGGGACCTGAGAACGACAGACGGCGTGTGCGGTGTTGGGCTGTCTGAATGCGATATAATCGAAAACTTTCATCCAATTTTCAGCAATAGATGAATTAATACACCTAATAGTGAGTGTTAAGAAAAACCCCTTTTTTTTTTTTTTTTTCCTACCTATGCTGATAGCCTTGAGAGGCTATTTCAGCGTACCCTAGCTTGTGTAGGTGAGCTCGCGGGGCTCAAACCGGAGAATTGCTAACACCGCCCTAGCAAGAGCAGTGCTTCGCAGAATCTACCACCGGATCGGAAGCGCGACCCACTGAGAAGATCCGGCGAGAAACTCAGTGGGCTAAAAAAACCCCACCGACCGGGAGCGGTACTGGGGACGCCGGGCACTGACACAAACATTTAAACATTCAAATGAAATATTTTCCGGCTTTATTATTTACGTATCTTTATTAAATCAATTAAGCTATCGTATTCTGCATTTTACCTGGACTAAAACAGTTTTTATCGGAAACTAATCAGACCGGTGTTTAATGACGGCATTCCAGTTGTGATTTCTGTGGACCTAACCACTTAACATCCAATGGACCGTCAGCGTCACCCGTGAAATGATGTCCTTGTTTTCATGATTTGTGAAGGAAGTAGTTCTCTCGCGGTTGACGACTCAGTCCCATTGATTTCTGAACCAAACAGTCCGCCACCAACAATGAACATTATCAAAGATTATCCCGGGAAGTGTTCGAACTTTTACTGGCGGTAGGACCTCTTGTGAGCCCGCACGGTAGGTACCACCGCCCTGCCTATTTCTGCCGTGAAGCAGTAATGCGTTTCGGTTTGAAGGGCGAGGCAGCCGTTGTAACTATACTTGAGACCTTAGAACTTATATCTTAAGGTAGGTGGCGCATTTACGTCATAGATGTCTATGGGCTTCAGTAACCACTTAACAACTATGTGGGCTGTAAGTTCGTCCACCCATCTAAGCAATCTATCTTCTATCTATATATATAAAAATGAATTGCTGTTCGTTAGTCTCGCTAAAACTCGAGAACGGCTTCACCGATTTGGCAAATTCTGGTCTTGAATTATTTGTTGAAGTCCAGAGAAGATTTAAAAAAGGTAGACAAATTTGAAAATGCTCGGAATCAAATAAAAATAACTATTTTGTTTTTCCCGTCGGACGGATTTCTTTTGTTTGTTTCAAGTTTATTTTACACAAAAGTTTAGGTCTTTTATTTATCGATTGAGGCACTTCGAAGTCTGCCGGGTCAGCTAATGAAAAAAAAAAAGAACTCACGCCGAGCGTCTGCAGCTTCCGGACCTGGTCCATGATGAGGGACTTCAACGGCGATATGACGATGGTGACGCCGGGCGACAGTACAGCGGGCAGCTGGTAACACAACGACTTACCTAAAATCAACAATAAAATATGCTTCAGGAATTTGTTTTATGAACAATTACAGAGAATAACCCTGTGTTATAAAAATTATGTCCGCAAAATGACTGTTGGTAGGGCGTCAGAAGACCGCGCGAGTAATTTTATGAAGTCTCGTGGCCTAAAGGATAAAAACGTCCGGTGCATTCGTGTTGAGCGATGGATGCACCGGTGTTCGAGTCCCAGGCGGCCACCAATTTTTCTAATGAAATATGTACTCAAAAATTGTTCACGATTGACTTCCACGGTGAAGGAATAACATCGGGTAATAAAAATCAAACCCGCAAAATTATAATTTGCGTAATTACTGGTGGTAGGACCTCTTGTGAGTCCGCGCGGGTAGGTACCACGATCCCGCCTATTTCTGCCGTGAAGCAGTAATGCATTTCGGTTTGAAGGACGGGGCAGCCGTTGTAACTATACTGAGATCTTACAACTGATATCTCAAGGTGGGTGGCGCATTTACGTCGTAGATGTCTATGGGCTCCAGTGACCACTTAACACCAGGTGGGCTGTGAGCTCGTCCACCCATGTGAGCAATAAAAAATAAATAAATAAAAAGCACCACGATTCTACCCATTTTCTCCGCAAGCTGCCCCGAGTTCTGGTTTGACATTATACAATTGCGACCTTGACTTCGTATCTCAAGGTAGGTGGTATTTATATATTGTGAAGTCTATGGACAACAAATGCCGTTCAACGCTAGACGAAACTAGAGCTCGTAAATCTGGCCGACACTCGACCCTTATCATTGTAGTAAATGGCAATAATCAGTCTAATCTCGGTCTCAATTCTATAAAGCATCAGTTATCACAAAAGAATATAGTCTAAGAGGTCAAGACTACAAGAAAAGATAAACAAAACACCCGATTTTTGTAAAAAAATATATGGATATGCCCTTATATATCTTTACAGAATACGCAATAGCATGTTATGGAATAATATAATTTGGCTAGTGACAGGTCTCGATGTTATTTAAGCCAGTAGCACAGTGTCTGTGTGAGGACCTGTAAAGATTGTTGTCGAGAGATATTCTCCGTCGAAAAGTAGAAGTAGCTAGAGTTATCTTCGGACACGTAACGACAAAGGCAAGATCTTGTTCTTAAAATGGTCTGAATGTTTTTTTTTTTATTGCTTCGATAGGTGGACGAGCTCACAGCCCACCTGGTGTTAAGTGGTTACGGATGCCCATAGACATCTACAACGTAAATGTGCCACCCACCTAGGGATAATAATTCTAAGGTCTCAATTTAGTTACAACGGCTGCCCCACCCTTCAAATCGAAACGCATTACTGCTTCACGGCAGAAATAGGCGGGGTGGTGGTACCTACCCGTGCGGACTCACAAGATGTCCTACCACCAGTATTGTTCAGAAGTTGTGGGCTGAAGGTGGCGAGGTCCCTTACCGCCGCCGGTCGGCATGAGGACGAAGCAGTCGTGGCCGAGCAGCGCCGCGTTGATGGCCTGCAGCTGGTTGGGGCGAAACTTCGTCAGGCCGAACGTCTCGCGGAATATCTCCAGCATCGGAGCCGAGTGAGGGTAGTTCAGGCCGTCGAACTCACCTGAAACGAGCGCGCCTCGCTACGGTCACCGCAAACAGAGCAGCGTGGACCTCCATGATTATGCTTTTTTTTCTCCTACCTATGCTAATAGCCTTGAGATTTGAGAGGCTATTTCAGCTTCACCCTAACGTGTGTAGGTGAGTTCACGGGGCTCAAACCGGGTGTGTTGCTAACACTGACCTCAGCAAGAGCAGTGCTTCGCAGCATCTACCACCGGATCGGAAACGCGACCCACTGAGAAGATCGGGCGAGAAACTCAGTGGGCTGTGTCTATGGGTTAATTCGCTCGTCGAGCCCTTCGTCGCTAGCGACGGGTTCGGCGAGGACGGTGACCGGTACTTGTGGTGCCTAAAGGTACCGTTAATGGATCAGGAAGATCCATAATGACGTGTTTAGGGTGACGTCGACTGTTCACCATTCGGTCCACAGGATCGGGTATGTAATTTCCGGCGGCCACGAGAAGAGGGTTTCGTGCCGCCTTCTCCAAGTGTGATTATGCAATGATCCCTTTTAACACTAATGAAACTAATGAAAATATACATATCATCTTATTGCTTTTACACATTTCACTTCATGACTTTTTCTTACCAATTTATCTGGAATAATAATTGTAGATAAGAATAATAATATTTTTTTTTTGTTTTGTTTTATTTTTTTGAGTAATATTTGTCGTGTATCGTTATCTACCCGCTATGATAGAAAAAGGTACCAGTAAGTGTAGTATAATTAGTGTTAAAGTTGGGTGTTGTGTGAGTGTAACATGATTTGGATATATCCTAAAAATCGGAACTCATAGACTTAATAGCATGCGGCACGGACCTGTGGTTCCATCGTTCTGGATATCACCTTCGAATTGCCCGATCCCTTCGTACTTCGTATTGACGACATTCGACGTCATCGTATGGTTCAAGTTCATTTCCACCATCTCGACAGCATTAACGACTTCCACGTCGTCCGCGAAGTCCTCCATTCTGTACTCCGGCCATCCGTCATCGTCGACGCTTATGTTCTTACCGTTCTGAACCTCTTCGACGCTCACGTCATTTTCACTAATCAGGTCAATGTTCTCTTCGAAGCCGTCATTGGCGTCAAACAAGTGTTCGTATTCATTTTCGGCGACATCAGTCACAGATGCTGGTATCGCCGATGTTGACGGACGTTCCGTGTTCAAGAACGCGCTTCGGTCAAGCGGAGGCGGCTGGAATTCTACTGAACTATTATTCGCTTGCGGCGTTGGATTGGACGCGACCTTAGGTGGGACGCGCTTCAGAGTCTCCATGATGCTTTTAAGTCTCTCCGCTGTACTCGACGAAGCTTTACAATCTGGCGAACTATGATTTAATGGGGATTTGTATACAAATTTGCCTTTCTTCTTGACATTCGTGTCTGATTGATCTAAGCTTTTATCTATCGTCGAATCATTAGTTACAGATATAATAGACGGTGATTCATTTGAAGTGGTGACTTTTTTAACATCTAAATGTATCATATTACTGGTCCCAGGGTTTTGTTCTAAAGGCGGGGTTGAATTCTGTATCAAACTATTACTATGATTCTTCTCTGTTGGATGTAATTTATCTATGGAGCAACTAGATTTATTCTCAAAATTATTGCAATATTTTTTAATTTCTATTCTGCTCCGTTTCATCTTGTCGTGTATTTTACTATCATAACCAGGAATGATTTCTAGCAAATTCTTTGGAATTCTATCAAACGTATCACTTATTGTTTCTAACAATTCGACGTACATTCTTTCACTTTGCCGATCCAGAAATTCGGGATGATTTTGTTTCTGCAAAAATATTTTCGTGAGATTCATAAAATAATCGTTGGTTGCTAACGGTACTGTTGATACCCTACGTCTTCTTTTTTGTCGCAAATTATCGGGACTAGACTAGATTTTATAAGGCACAATAGAACGACTTGAATTTGCCGAAGATGTATTTATATAAAAGCAATGTGGAAGCACAAAATACTAAATCCGTAATGCCGTACAAACTATGACCCTGAATGAACTTTCAATCCGCCTGAAAATCTCAACATAGACCAAACACAATTTTTCGCCTACTAGGATTACTTTGTTGGAGAACAGCCCTGCTAGAACAAAATCCACACCTAGACACGGTTTTTTTTAAAAATAAAAATAAAATATTTTTGCTTTTGATTTTTGCTTTATAAAGCGCAGGTTTGGCCTCGCGTGGTGGCTGCTCTCAAGTACCAATATCTTCCATTTGCCTCTATACAGAAGAAAGCAAACTATATTCCTGATCTCACAGCATTATTTGGAACCTCTGTTTGAGTTTGTACGGAGTGACTCTGATCATCTGCCATGGTAACAGAACTCACCCCCTACTATCTGGATGCGCGGCAAGTACGATTCCAGAGATCACTTTTGCCACGTGCCATCCTGCTTTGTGTGTGTATGTGTGATTTTTTTCCCTACCTAAGCTGATGCTCTAAGGAGACAATGCCTGCGTCACCGGGCTAGTAGGTGAACACGGGGTTCAAACCTGACGATGTTGCTAACACGAACCCTAGCAAGAGTAGTTCTTCGCAGATTCTACCGCCCACTGAGACCCACTGAGAAGATCCGGGGAGAAACTCAATGGGCTGTGTCTGTGTCCTGCTTTGGTTGAATGTCCCTAACAGCATGTCCTGAGTTCGACTAAATTCCTTTTTCAAATCAGATTTCAAAGGAATCTTAGGAGGCCGTCACTGTTAGCGTCCATGGGTAACCGTGATCTCTAATCATCAAGTGGCCCTTACGACCTTCAAAGACAGTAAAAAAATAATTTTACTTTACAACTGAAAGATAATCTTAATTGAACTTTACTATCTATAAATAAATTATATAAATGCATGTTATCACTAAAAAATACTGTGAAATAATAAAGATATATATCTTGTTTATCTCAGATTTTAATTATTATAATAATATCAAGTCAATGACGCCCGATGGAAAGAAATGACTAAGTCTTGCTGAGGGCTAAAGATGATAATTTAGAATTGTCCGTCAATGAAGCATTTATGAGATTAGAATAAATGACCTTAAAACTTTAAAAACCAGCAATAAAAATTGCATATGTTTATCTGCAAAAAAGATTATATCAAAATTAGGTTATTGAATTTGTACAGTTAGTCATTTTGTTTAAAATCCAAATTGTCGATTAATATTACTGTTACGCCGGTAAGAGTAACGCCATCGACGAATAGCCGAACGAATATCGAAGGATCTAGTAGCACCTAGAACGCTCGAGAAGTACAACGCCATCTATCATCAGATAGCGGAAACACAATACTAGAAATATGTGGAATATTCTCAATAATTCTAGGGATGTGATATCGGCTATAAAAGCAGAGATGGCACGCAGTCAGTTAGTAATCGAAACTACTCGAAGCGAAACAGCGAACGGATCACCTGAAGCGAAGCGGAAGAAGCGAATTGAGTTTTAAAGTATTTGTGAAGTGTTTGAAGTGTTCTAAGTGCTGAATACAATGTTAACTCGTGATTCGGTAGAATTTCTATTTATCCCGAACCTCAGCGTGTAACATTACTGTGTCTCTCACCTGTTTCGTTTCCTTTACAGCAACATATGCTGTTATTCGATCTAGTAGGGGTACAAATGAGGCATTCATTCTTAAATCTACATCATTAAGGTCATCAGACATAGCCAAACGACTCCTTTTACTCGAGCTGTCCATGTCTACGTTTTTAGGTGGGGTTGGTATGTCAACCACTATACTTCTTTCAGGACTATTGACTCCGGTTTCGTATCTTTCTGGAATTTTCGGAGAGTTTTCGTCCTAAAAATTATGATATTATCTTTTTTTTATTATTTAGATGGGTGGACGAGCTCACAGCACATCGGCTGTTAAATGGTTACGGGAGCCCATAGACATCTACAACGTAAAAACCACGACCACCTTGAGATATGAGTTCTAAGGACTCAGTACAGTACAACGGCTGCTCACCCTTTAAACTGAAACGCATTACTGCTTCACGGCAGAAATAGGCAGAGCCGTGGTACCTACCCGTACGGACTCACAAGACTTCCTACAACCAGTAAATCTTTCTTTTCTTAAATTCTATATAATATGCAGTATTTAATGTTAATATGTTTATTCCGTCTTATTGTATACTCATATAGTAAAAACTCGAATACAAATAGACTTCCTATATAACAGAATATCTACACAAAATCATTGCAGATAATTCCCTAACCTTGCTGATTTCCATGACCGATAATTACTGATGACCATCCAAAAGTCCAGGTGAGGATCTAAGAATTGTTTTTTCGGGTGGACATATCGCGGTTGGCCCAGAGACCTTAGCTAGGACGGATGAGCGAACTTGAGGGCTCAGCCATGAAGTTGTATAGACTGCTTGTCTATGCAAGCGTTATATTTTATTAGGATAAGATAAGATAAAATTTGGAGTTATATTTTTTAAATACTTTTAATTTCTACTCACTTTAACTGAACTGACAATCTCCAATGTCTTGAATGGTGGTGTCCCTAGAATTATGAAATGTAAAATTATTGTGACATTACTTTGATTAATTTTTAAATCTACAATCTTTTTAGATATATTTTGCTAACATTGTCCACACGTCGTGGTCGGGACGCTGAATAGCACGTTTGAATCCTATCTTATCTGAGGCTCGGACACGCGTTGTTGAGCGATGGGCGGTTTTAGTTGGTTCTATTCTCATATGCCCCGCCTCTCGTCCACAGTTGTGGGCGAAATTCAGGCGATTTCCTCCTGATTAAAAAAAAGGGAAGAGCTAAGTGTTCCCGTGCTTAAAATATCTTATTGCAATACCTTATACATCTTGATGTGTATAACTATACTTTAACATTAACCACATATACTAATAATTTAAATGTGAAGATTTGATTGCTTGGATGTTTGCTTCAGAATCCAAAAAAAAATTACAGAACATATACGGATAAGATAATACATAGCCTGTATTAACTTAGAAATCATTTTCTCATGTCACGTAACCCATGTAATAATAATACCTAAAGTAATTTTACACTGTATTTTCAGGGGTCATAATTTTACAAACCAACATATTTACAATTCTGGTAGGTGGTTCATAGATCAGAGTGACACAAACAACTCTATCCTGAGAAAATTCAATGTGTTTCATTGTGTTTAATTTCTTCTGTATAACAAATCTGAAATGGGTGATGCCTGATGTCTGTCCAGTATTTATGTAACACTATAAAATTTTCATACATAACACTTCCGAGTTCAAAGCAACATGGAGGGCAGCTACAAATTGCTTTCCCATTATATTTAATATAAAGAGGCATAAAAAAAATTCACAATACTCTCTCTATGGCCACTGCTTTTCTTTTATTTGTCACATTTTACTTATAGCCAGCTACTTGTTATTGTTCAACTTTCCAAGATTTTTCAATGAGTGACATAAATTACTGTAGTAAAAATATACTCACATGTTTTATTTGCTGTTTTTGGATCTATATAAGAAAATTTCTTTTTTGTTTTGCTGTTGTTTGTTTTACTGCAATAAAACAAACTATTTTTTAATTTTTTTCCTAAGATAAAAAATAGTACATGGTATACTGATTTCGGACCCTGCAGCGGCTTGGCTCTGCCCCTGGCATTGCTGAATTCCATGGGCGACAGTAACCACTCACCATGAGATGGGCCGTATGCTCATCTGCCTACAAAGGCAATAAAAAAAATATAAAAAAACTATGCGAGATCTTATATCTCATATGCACGTACTATGTTCATATCTCATATCGTCTATTTGGTTTAAGCAACATTTTTGCAACTTTACAGAAGAGCCACTTAAAGTTTAAAATTGGAAAAATATCATGACAAAAAAAACTTCTTCACCTATTTGAATGGAGTAAACTCAATTGAAATTCTATTAAAACATCAAACTGTAATACCAAATAAAACACAACTTGAATTAAAAAAATAAACATCTCATAATAAGCGAATTGACACTTAAAGGATGTAGCTTTTCACCCATCAATATGTATGTACTAACTTTTGGAAAGAAATGTAGACTATCCAAGAGATTTTCAACTTGAACGAATTCCATCTAAAGTAAATAAAAGTCATTGTGTGCTTTTGTTTGCATTGTCCCTTTTGACTTCAAAACAGCGGTAGGTGGTTGTGGTAAGCAGCGGCTTGGCTCTGCCCCTGGCATTGCTGAAGTCAATGGGCGACGGTAACCACTCACCATCAGGTGGCCCGTATGCTTGTCTGCCGACAAGGACAATAACAAAAAAAAAACAGCTGAACCTTTCAGGATGTTTTCAGATTGTTTCAGGTGATTTTGTTGAATTTGGTAGTGATCAAAAACTTAAGTAATTTATGACACTAGTGCCGTACTTCAGAGCTGTATAACTAATCTATCTTCCTATGAATAATCCTAAATAGGCAAAGGTTCATCACAGAAACATTATACTATGAAATATCCTACATATTCATTTTTAAATTTAATATTGTTAGTGCGACATTCAAAGGCTATTCGAGCCGATTAGTCTGGCTGTAAACAAATGTATAGGTATGCCATGTGACTTTGTGGTGGGAGCGCGAGGAGTGAAGTTGTGTGATTTGTTTTATTTTGTATATTTAGTGTTTCTTCAGGTTTAAATGTTAGATAACGGTGGTTTATTAAGTGTTTAGTATCTGCGAAAGTGCACAAATGTGGGAAAATGAAACAAAGCCACTGAACGTAACTTCTTGGGATCCTCCAAAAAGTCCACTGAAAAAGTCTCAGTAAATGTCTACCATTTTATTGAGATTACATTTCATCCCATATCATCTCATTTCATTTAATTTCATGCCAACTGATTGAGTTTCCTTGGTTTATTATTATTCATAAACTGTAAGTGATTAAGACGGCGAATTATTACAATTTTATTACTTGACGCTAGCTAATGCACAAACTGTGCCAGAGTCAAAAAATAAAGAAGAAGAAGAAGGTATGCCATGTCTGACGGCTACCTATGGCAACTACTACTTCCTCTTCTACCGTCCGTAAAGTTGTTGTAATAGTCGTATACATAATCGTCGTGTACTTTACTTTTTACTACTGTTTAAGCCTTATGAAGGAGAAAACAACAAACTACCTAGTCATGCGAAAACGAATTTTCTACCTGGTTTTATTATCGAGAGTTCCTGTGTCACTCTTCAGAATAAAGTTTTTTAACTTAAATCTATTACTTATGTCAGATTTAATCTTCTCAGGAGTCATTTTTCAATTTGTATTTCACTTAAAGCATATATTTGTAGTGAGCCAAACGAATAATATTCGAAATTATCTAAACTTCTTGGGTTTACTTAAAATAAACATTAGATCGTGCAAACTGCAATATATTATGTGTATAATCTATGATGCTGCAAATTGCAAGTAGTTTTTTTTTAAAAAGGATTTTATGCTCTGGTAACTAAGACCTTTAAGTCATGTCTTATTTTAATTTATATATATATATATATTGTTTCACATCTGCCAGGCGTCCCGTGACGGCCCACATTTTTTTTTCAGTGGACTTTTTGGAGGATCCCGAGAAGTTACGTCCAGCGGCTTTGTTTCATTTTCCCACATTTGTGCACTTTCACAGATATTAAATAGTTAATAAACCACCATTATTACACATTTAAACCCGAAGAAACACTAAATAGACAAAATAAAACAAATCACACAACTTCACTCCTCGCGTTCCCGCCAAAAAGTCCTTAAATAATGTTTTTTTTAAGGGATTTTATGACCTGGTAACTGAGACTTTTAAGTCACGTCTATTTTAATGTATATTCATATTTTTATGAAAAATGATATTATGGAGTGAAATGAAATGAAGATGATTAATTTGAGACATTAATCAACTGGGATGAAATTAAATGAGATGATATGAGATGAAATATAATCTTAGTAAAATGGTGGTCATTTACTAAGTTTTTTTCAGTGGACTTTTTGGGGATCCCGAGAAGTTACGTCCAGCGGCTTTATTTCATTTTATTTATTTATTTATTAAGTTGCACCAACAAAGTGATCATCAATACAAAACATTGACAAATTGACAAAAGTTCATAGCAGATGTCACCTCAATTATAGGTGCAATCGACAGTGCATTAACATCAAAAATAAAAAAAATATACAGCTAAGATTTGAATACATTTCATTCATTGCTTATGATTAATTTAATTGGGAGATGATCCGCGACAGATTTTTCCTGTAAGTAGTGAGACAATCAGAAAAAACATCTATTTCACTTAAAATAAGTTCAGCGCAATCGGACAACTCCGAAGGAACATTGACGGAGACCGCGCTACCGTGGACATTATTGTAGTCCCAAAGGATTCTGTTTAAGGGAGAGTAAGTACCTAAATTCGAACGAGCGGGCTTTCTTATAAACGGTTTATATTTCTTCGTTCTTGGTAGGTACTTAGGGGCTGATATTTTTATCTGGGTTAATAGATTAGGCGTGTCGGTTATTCCATGAATTAATTTGTACAGAAATATACCCCCCATTAGTTTTCTCCGGTTTAGAATAGAGTCTAAATTAAAGTGGCAAAGTCTATCTTCATAGCTGGGTAACTTCCTACCCAGATTGTAGTTGTAAGACAAGTACCATAGAAACCGTTTCTGGACACTTTCCAATCGTTTCTTGTATATTTCATAGTAAGGATTCCACACAATGCAGCAATATTCCAAGGTACTGCGTACGAGAGCATTATAAATTGTGATCTTAGTGTTTGGTTTTTTGAAATCTTTGCAATTGCGAAATATAAATCCCAATGTTTTAAAGCTCTTTCTGGTAATATTCTGAATATGTGTGCTGAATTGCAGCTTACTATCAATGGTCACACCCAGATCCCTAATAGAGTCTACCTCAGATAGTGGTATTAATATGATACGTTCAGGAAAATGAGCGTCTTTTTCTAGTAAAACGAATTACATAGCATTTACTGATATTCAGACTCATGCCATTCGCACTGCACCAGCCAAACAAACTGTCCAAATCCCTCTGCAATAATTCAGAGTCAAGAGATGAGTTTACTTTCCTGAAGAATTTTAAGTCGTCGGCGAACATATAGAACTTTGTGCTACGAAAACACGAGCCAATGTCGTTGATGAATGCATTAAAAAGTAGAGGACCCAAATGAGAGCCTTGGGGAACCCCAGACAAAACTGGGAAGGACATCGACGAGTGACCCCCCGCAACAACCGTGGACGATCTGTTCGTTAAATATGATTGAAGCCAATGCAAAAGTGTACCAGCAATCCCGTACGATGACAGCTTCGACAGCAGTAAATTGTGGTTAACTGTGTCGAAGGCCTTACTAAAGTCTGTGTATATAGTGTCTAATGAATCTCCATGGTCAACACCTTGAGTCAAGTCCTCGACAAAAGACAACAAGTTCGTAGTTGTGGATCTTGCCTTAATGAACCCATGTTGCTCCGTAGCAAAAATCTGTCTAAAATGCCAAGACAAAACGGGATACAACACCATTTCGAAAACTTTAGCAAAAACCGATTTTCCCACATTTGTGCACTTTCACACATATTAAACGGTTAATAAACCACCATTATTACACATTTAAACCCGAAGAAACACTAAATAGACAAAATAAAACAAATCACACAACTTCACTCCTCGCGTTCCCGCCAAAAAGTCCTTGAATAATGTTTTTTTTAAGAGATTTTTATGACCTGGTAACTAAGATCTTTAAGTCATGTCTTATTTTACTTTATATTCTTAATTTTATGAAAAATGATAATATGGAGTGAAATAAAATGAAGATGATTAATGAGACATTAATCAACTGGGATGAAATTTAATGAAATGAAATGATATGGGATGAAATATAATCGCAGTAAAATGGTCGTCATTTACTGAGATTTTTTCAGTGGACTTTTTGGAGGAACCCGAGAAGTTACGTCCAGCAGCTTTGTTTCATTTTCCCACATTTGTGCACTTTCACAGATATTAAACAGTTAATAAACCACCATTATTACACATTTAAACCTGAAGAAACACTAAATAGACAAAATAAAACAAATCACACAACTTCACTCCTCGCGTTCCCGCCAAAAAGTCCCTTGAATAATGTGATGTGATCTGCTGCATAGATTATACACTGATCTACTATTTAGTTTTATTTGCTCGGTTGTGTGTTAGTGAAGTTTCTCAATGCGGATTTTTTTATTACATTGAAATGTATTTCAGGAAATTATTATTTCTGACAAAAACCGCGTGTTGTAAATCTTTAAAGCTAGAGACAAAATGCCACTCAAGACAAAACATTTGGATAATAGCAGCGAATTCGCCAAAATTTTATTCAAATCAAAATTTAGGTTAGTTTTCATTTCCCATAGTTCATAAATTCTGTACGACTTTTTATTACATTGATTTTTTCATGTATTTACAATAAACAAATATGTTGGATAAACAATTTTACGTCATTATTAAATTGAACCCACTAACATCATAGCTTTGTTGACAATACTACACAAGTCAAATCAGTGTAGAAAATGTTTTTTTTAGCTATTTACAAAAGCATTACATGTTTGTCAAAATCCGTTTTATATTTATTCAGCTTCTCTCACCTTTAAAACAAATAGAATTCTACATTGCCTTATAATAAGTACTTTGAAAATAAATAAGTAATAATATAACTTTGATAAATGAAATGCTTTCTTATTGTTAATACAAATTTACAGATGATAGAAGTAAAGATGATAAACCTGAAAAAGTAGATATCTTAGGGAGGTTCTTCCCGCAAGCCCCACAGACACAGGTTGATGCACAGCAGATTAAAAAAGAACAAGAACGTTTTGAACAAGAAAACAAAGAGAAAACTGAAGAAAATGAAAAAAGTTGGAGAAGAATGAAATTAGGGTAATGCAGTTAACACCAAATTCTTCATAAGCTCCTAAACTTATTTGAACCACTTGAATAAGATGCAGTTTATCTCTTATTTTATTATTTCTTAATTTTCAACCACCTCTTCAGATATATAATGAAAAATGAAGGGTGTTTTATATTTATGTGGTGTATTATTAGGTGTTATTTATTAACATTTCACGAATACATACCTACCGTCGAACTATTTATAAAAACATTTAATGTATTTTAGCACACAGAAATTAGAATAGTATAGAAAGGTATCTTGAGATCTGATATTTTACTGACTTTAATTTTCATCTTCACAATAAGAGGACCTAGATAGGCACTAACTATGGCCTCTCGATATAGTCTATAGTTACTAACCATAGCCTCTATAAAAGTTATTTCAATGCCATTGACTGATTATTTTTGCACTTGCAACATGCTCTTTGACTCAGAAATCTACCTCTTAGTCTGTCCTGTGTATGTATGTAAATATCAATAAGAGTACATATAGAGGGGGGAAATGTTATTAGATTTAAGCAACATTTTTGTAACTTTACAGGAGAGCCATGTAAAGTTGAAAACTTGGAAAAAATATGACAAAAAAACTTCTTCAGCTATTTGAATAGAGTAAACTGAATTAAAGTTCTATTAAAAACATTGAACTGTTAATACTAATACCAAATAAAATGTACCTTTAATTACAAAGATAAAGGTCGCGTATTAAGCATAATGGAGCATAGACCAAATAACCTTTTACTCCTCTGTATATATTTCCTATACCTTAAAAAAAGCAAAGCTTCCAATCAACTTTGGAATTTAAAGTGAAACAGAATAAAATAAAAATAATGTTAAATGTTTAGTTTTGCAGTTTTTGGTGGTGGTCTCACAGTAGCAGCGACCTGCCTTGTCATAGAGATGGGCTCACCCCGACGGGATGACGAGGGTCAAATAATAGAGGATGAATTTTCACATCTTCCCATTGTCTTTCAATACCTGAGACGTTCCTGGAAAGAACTCACATTTTATGAAAAGGTAATAAAAATAATTTTATTTATGCATTATTGATATCTGCATTTAATTTGAGCACTTAATTTGAAACAATTGGTAGTCAAATATTAAAATGATGATAGTTAAAATAACACCAGAACATTATAAAATTCTTTTATCAAAAACGTTTTTAGTGCAAAAATATTTGCCTAATATCCTATCACAGATCATATTATGCAGTTTTAATTGGAATTCAAAGAGGCCACTATTGGCCTATGGTTGAGATTTAGATTTTATATTATTTTTTTTTTTTTTTTTTTATTGCTTAGATGGGTGGACGAGCTCACAGCCCACCTGATGTTAAGTGGTTACTGGAGCCCATAGACATCTACAACGTAGACGCGCCACCCACCTTGAGATACAAGTTCTAAAGTCTCAGTATAGTTACAACGGCTACCCCACCCTTCAAACCGAAACGCATTACTGCTTCACGGCATATTGTTACATTCTAAGGAATATGGGATTGGAGATATTGTAAAACTCATAGAAACAGAATATTTTGTTATAGATGATAAAGGAGCCGTCAAGAGAGAAACTACTTCCAGACCCTTTGCCTCCACCGTACCAGCCTACATACACTCTAGTCTTAGAATTCACCGATGTCCTGGTGCATCCTGATTGGTCTTATCAAACGGGCTGGAGGTCAGTACTGTACCTGGCATGAACATGGTATGGACAACAACAATACTTAAAGAATTAATTAAAAGGGGTCTTAATTTATTTAAAATGATGTTTTGGTATTGGCCTACAACAGCACCTCTCTCTCTGTTCTCGTGGGTGTTCTAAGAAGTGAAGATTCCACGGAGAATGGACGGCAACATTCTGTGAGTACTACTGCGCCGCACTGAGCCAACAGACCGACATTTCCCACCACGGCTACGACTGTGCTGCCTATTCCTACAGCGAAGCAATCATGCGGTCCGGTTTGAGGACAGACAATTGAGATGTTGACCTCGTATTTTGTGGTCGATGACGGCCTTTTTTTGGCAGCAGTATTGTTGATGATCCAATCACACAAATAGGTTACTTTATGATCCACGGAGGTTGAGTTTAAAGTGCATCTTATGGTGAATGGTCACCAAATTATATGTTCTATGATTAATTCGTAGTTAATTTTGTTTCCAAGTAAACTCATACACAATGAAGTTAGTTTTGACTGAGCTTTGTAGAGCTTCGTGGTCATGTAGAAATTATGTAATTAGCTCGTACGCGGGTACACCCCCGGGCCCGGTCGTCTTCCGTCCGCTATAAATAATAACAGTTGGATACTTGGGACAGGTTCAAGAAGCGGCCCGGCGTGGACCAGTTCCTCCAGGCGGTCGCGAGCTCTAATTACGAAATCGTCATCTTCACGACGGAGAACGCTTTGATGATCTGGCCGGTGTTAGATAAACTAGACCCCGAGAACAAGTACATAACGCACCGCCTGTTCCGCGACTCCACGCACTTCGTCGACGGCGTGCACGTTAAGAACCTCGAGGGACTCAACAGGGACTTGTCGAAGGTGAGCGATCGATACTCATGTTAGAAACGTTAAAGAAATACGTACTCGACGCGTGTTGCCGAATGACCTCTGTGCTGTAAAGAAAAGTCGAATAAAAAACGTGTACTCAGTGGTACTATTATTGGCGTATCGTAAGCCCGCCTGTCTCTGCTACAGTGCACTCATTAGTTTAAAGGGTAGGGCAGCTGCGGTGCGGCACCGCGGATGAAGTGTGTATCTATACTAATATTATAAAGAGGAAAGATTTGTTTGTTTGTTTGTATTGAATAGGCTCCGAAACTACTGAACCGATTTGAAAAATTCTTTCACTGTTTGGAAGCTACACTATTGCCGAGTGACATTGGCATAGATCATAATCTCTTTTGAAAAAAAATTAGGGATCCTCACTAAAACTCCAATAATGTAACCCAAGGTGTAAAAATATTACCTAAAATATTCTTTACATCGCGTGCCCTGCTAAAACTATTGATGATAGAATAAAAAAATGTACTACGACTTTGTAGAACACATTATTATTTACAAAAAGTGTTGCAACAGCATATGTCTAACCATTATAGTTATGCCGTAAAGTGTTCTTTTATTTAAAAAAATAAAACAACGTCGTTGAAATTTTTGTTAAAGAATCAAGCGGAGCCGGAGCGGGCCGCTAGTACTTATATATTATAGCATAGCATAGTATTTAGTATATAACATAGTTAATAGGTGTAATCTCGTATGTCCCCCTAATAAGGCGGACCACCCAGAGACAGGCTTCTTCATAATTGTAAACTAGGATTAAGATGATAAGGGAGTGCTCTGAGGAATTGTTCGAGATGATACCGGCATCTCGTCTTTACCATCGCACCGCCCGCCACCGGAGTAGAGTTCATCCATCTTTTTTGCCACGTACCATCCGGCTATGGAATGAGCTCCCCTCCACGGTGTTTCCCGAGCGCTATGACATGTCCTTCTTCAAACGAGGCTTGTGGAGAGTATTAAGCGGTAGGCAGCGGCTTGGCTCTGCCCCTGGCATTGCTGAAGTCCATGGGCGACGGTAACCACTCACCATCAGGTGGGCCGTATGCCCGTCTGCCAACAAAGGCAATAAAAAAATATATATTAAACATGGAACACACGCAAGAAGTCGTTTTCCTTGAACACCTCCCAAAGTACAACATTACACGAACACTCCGACCTCATGTCTCACAGCCGCTGGCGTCAGTCATGTGTATTTGCTCGAATAAACATTTATGATACTGCATGATATATTCATATAGGGCAGTTTCATATTATGTCGTAAAGAGGGTCACAATCTTGAACAGCTGATGGTGACAGGAAAGATAGATGGCAAACGTCCCAGAGGACGCAGTCCTACGAGATGGTCGGACCAAATACGATCTTCTCTGGACATCAACTTCCACAATGCCCTTCACAAAGCTAAGGATCGTAGAAGATGGAGGGAAATCGTACGGGAGAAACTGATGCAGCGGGGGAGTCACGACCCTCAGTAATGAGGATAACGACGCGAGGAGGAGGAGAAGAGTTCTCGTAATCAAAAAGCTACATACGTGGGTCTCGTTCCAGGTTATCGTGGTCGATTGGAACAAGGCAGCAACCAAGTTCCACCCGCAGAACTCGCTGATCCTGAAGAAGTGGAAGGGAGCTGATGAAGACACGTCGCTGCTCGACCTGGCCAATCTGCTGCAGAGTGAGTAGCGCCAGCGAGGTGCTGACTTACACCTTTTAATGTGCTTAGAGCTAACCATAAGGCAATCAAGCACCAACTGCTGGGCAATGATAATGTACCAAATAAAGAAAATTAATAAGGTACAAACAATAGCCCAGTGAGTTTCTCGCCGGATTTTCTCAGTGAGTCGCGTTTCCGATCCGGTGGTAGATTCTGCGAAGCATTGCTCTTGCTGGGGCCAGTGTTAGCATCACTCCAGTTTGAGCCCCGTGAGCTCACCTACACACGTTAGGGTGAAGCTGAAATAGCCTCTCAGGGCTATCAGCATAGATAGGAAAAAAAAAATTTTTTTGAGTCCTAAGTATTCCCCTTGCAGCGATAGCGATGTCGGAGGTGGCGGACGTGCGCGAGGTGCTGTCCTACTACGGACAGTTCGAGGACCCCATCGCAGCCTTCCGGGACAACCAGCGCCGCCTCATGGAGCAGCTCGAGGAGCGGGAGAAGGCTCCCAAGCAGGACAACACGCTCACCAGGAGCTGGCTGCGGACCTTCACCAGGCGCTAGCCGACGCGCTTCGACTTCGGTGAGCTCTTCTTTTCAATTCGTATTCTTAGCCATAGCCGAATGGTTACAAACGGAAGCTTTTTTTTATTGCTTAGTTTGGTGGACTTATCTCACAGCCCACCTGGTGTTAAGTGGTTACTGGAACCCATAGACATCTGCAACGTAAATGCGCCACCCACCTTGAGATATAAGTTCTAAGGTCTCAGTATAGTTACAACGACTGCCCCACCCTTTAAACCAAAACGCATTACTGCTTCATGGCAGAAATAGGCGGGGTGGTGGTGCCTACCCGTGCGGACTCACAAGAGGTCCTACCACCAGTGAAAGATCAAAGGTCAATATGTACAAAATCAAAGGCTTAAGCTGTCACTGTGAGATTCGGTTTAAACTGTTTTCAAAATGACCACTCGAAATCAATGGCTGTTCTTTTGTGTCATTCAGTAAATCAACACAACAAACTCAGTAAATGGAGTATCTGTGAACCCATGTTTTTCTAGTGACTTTGAGGGGTCATACGAGATTCACCGAACATGTAGGTGAGCTCACAGGGCTCAAACCGGAGTGTTGCTAACACTGACCCTAGAAAGAGCAGTGCTTCGCAGAATCTACCACCGGATCGGAAACGCGACCCACTGAGAAGATCCGGCGAGAAACTCACTGGGCTGTGTCTGATTGATCTTTGTAATATGTTATAGCATATTGACTCACTGATTTTTTTTAAAAACTATTTTTCTTTTTTTAATTTAGAAGTGATTTCACTTCAGCAAATATTGTGTCGAACGAATTCACTGAAAGTGTATGTACATATACATATTAAAAAACAAGATCTATTCACTTTAAAATTTAAGTTTTCATTTTGTTTGTTTCAGTAGCCGATGCAGTTTAATTTCAATAACTATTGCAGAGCTCCTGGAGAAAGTTAAGCTTTAAAATGATGTTATTATCTCAAAAGGCGTGATTACATTATTTTCGTTATGTCAATTGGTACAGTAAAATGAATTTAAAAAAAATAATAATAATAAGAATTTCTGAATACATTTTTTAGGAATTGAGCAGTCGACACAGACCACAAAACAATGTGGTTAAGAAAATTATAATAAAATTGTAATAATCATATGTAATAAAACATTGAAAACTTGTAAAAATAATTATTTATCACGTTTGTGCCCTCTTTTTTGATGATTGATTATCTTGCTAAGCTGATGTTAGCTGTTTATCGTTTACGATGTTCACACTACAGAACCCTCAACCTCAAGCGAAGACAGCTGAGCGCAACGTACCGTATTCATAACGCAGCTGACTGAGGTCAATAACCCTATAATATCGCCTAAATGTTATGAACGCTGCATGCACAAAATTTTTAAATAAAATGTTATTTTTACTCAAGTTTAATGAATATAAATTTGTATATCCTAATGAGATAGAGGGTTAAATGTGTACAAAAAAAACAGGAAGTGATTGAATTCAATATTCCAAATTAAATTAAAGTACTAGATACTTCGTAATGTTTCTTGGGTTGTCGATATTCTCTTTTTCTATAATAACGCTAGCAATGGCAATTTGGGCGACTGATATCCGAATCTTTTTTAAAAGAGTGGAATAAACTTTTGTTTTTGTGATATCTATATCTGCCTTTCCTTCTGCGGCAGAACATGCCGCATTTTTTTTGAGTTTGCCATAATGTGTATAGATTTATGAAAGTGTTCAAGTTTTAGTGTTTGTTTTTACAACTTGTGTCACTTCAATAGTGTGCCAATATGAGTGTCTCATGGTATTATGACTCTCTAACACGCAGTTTATACTAGACTTAACTGTTCATCAAATTTTTCCATTGTATTATTGGTTGTATTATATTATTAAAATTCGATGTATTTATACCAAAACTTATTTTACTGTACCAATTTACAGATATTGTTATTGTTATTCATACTAAGCCTTTGTGTTTTTTGTTATTGTAGTTTTTAACTCTTGTTTCTCATAATTGGTATAAAATATATTATGTTAAATGGACTTTAATAATTATATTTCAACGCACAGATGTAGCAAAGAAATCTAATGAACAAAAATTTTTTGCATAATCGAGAATCCCAAAATTTTTATCGAATGTTATGCTTACTGACTACTCGCATATGACGACTGGGATTCGAACCTACATCCTGTAGTTTGGTAATCAGGCGACTAACCACAAGAGGCGTTGGTTGTACTCTGTTGATAACGATTTTGTAAAACAAAAGTTTAGAACTACATGCAGCATGCATTTGTTGTTTTGAAAATGTGTATGTATAATTGTGTGAATGATTTTAAGTTTAATGAATGCATTAGCGCGATTGCAGCAGTCATAGGTAGGCAATAATAGTTGTTAATAATTCAATATGTTGTTTTATTTCTAAAATTTTTGTTGTCGAATGGCGATGAGCGAGAGGCGAGGACAATTAAGAGAGAACAACCAAAGAGATTCAAATTTAAATACTGTAAACTACTAGGTATTATAAATGCTTGTGGTGGTAGGACCTCTTTTGAGTCCGCGCGAGTAGGTACCACCGCCCTGTCTATTTTTGCCATGAAGCAGTAATGCGTTTCGGTCTGAAGGGTAGGGCTGCCTTATATTGCTTAGGTGTGTGGACGAGCTCACAGCCCACCTGATGTTAAGTGGTTACTGGAGCCCATAGACATCTACAACGTAAATGCGCCACACATCTTGAGATATAGTTCTAAGGTCTCAGTATAGTCACAACGGCTGCCCGACCCTTCAAACCGAAACGCATTACTGCTTCACGGCAGAAATAGGCGGGGTGGTGGTACCTACCCGTGCGGACTCACAAGACGTCCTACCACCAGTAATTACGCAAATTATAATTTTGCGGGTTTCATTTTTATTACACGATGTTATTCCTTCACCGTGGAAGTCAATCGTGAACATTTGTCGAGTACGTATTTCATTAGAAAAATTGGTACCCGCCTGCGGGATTCGAACACCGGTGCATCGTTTCAACACGAATGCACCGGACGTCTTATCCGTTAGGCTACGACGACCAACGTTTTCAACGTTTTCAATAATCAACTCTTCCCGACATCTATTGGCGAATAATAGTACTATTTTTCTTAATTGAGGGCAACTAACCGCTTTAAAGAAACAATAAGATGGTGTTATCAAAAAAATATACCATCATCTAGTATTACCTAAGTATTGTGATGCTAGTTCACAACAATATAACAACACAAACTAACATTATTTAGTAAAACAGTGGCAGCTATTAAATAGATTGATCAATTGTTTCTTGAATAATTTGCTTATCATTATTACTCTTTATCCAAATGTCTAACAACCCCATATCTAAATCTGCTTTCTCATATAAATCATAAATATCCTTTTCATCAATCTCATATTCTTTTTGCCTCTTAAAAGTATTTTCTCCAATTGGATATGTATCAGGTACTCTCTTCAGATTTTTCAAAACCTTTTTAATATTTTTAATATACGATACTTCAAATATCTGTTTGTTCTGTTTACATAAGTTGCTCCATTCATTAAGTTTTTCTGTGGCATCATCATCTATAAAAGTCAGCATAGTTTTGGGGCATAGAACATGTGCAGATATATCTCCTAAAGAATTCTGCATTAATATGCAATATCCTTCATTACATTCGAAAAGAGTTAGACCAGTAACTGCAACACTCAAACGATCTCTGATTGGAATGTGTAAATCACAACATTGCATTTTCTGCTGTGCTCTATGCAATGTTGTAAAAATACTAGGAGGTCTATATGGTGTCATTGTTTTACGGAAATTAGAGTCTCTTGTTACAATATCATTATGGTTACTAACCACACACATATCTTCGCACCACTGACTTGACATACAGATTAACTCTTTGTCATGTTCATAATTGCACATTGATAAATATGTTGGTACTGATTGCATTCCATGAGTCCATCTCTGTAAAGGCTTTACTTTCTGATTTTCAATTTTACTGTACCTCATATCCATTAATAACATATGATGATTTGTACCAATGTACATTAAAGGTTTATTTGAGCAGTACTTTGCAGATGTTATGAAATCACAGTCACTGTTGTCGGTGATATCTCTCAACCATTTCCACCTCTCGAAGGCACTGTTAGTCCTTTTATCATACAGTGTTAACGAACTTTTTGTTACATGTGTGAAATACATTCTTTCTGAACCTGTAACTGTGTTCCAATTATCAGCTAGTGTTTCAAATCGACCTTTCAATTGTTTGCTTCTCCCTTTCATTCTATCAATGTTCACTATGGTCAGTTTGTAATCTAAACTTGTTACATATAGAATATTCTTGTGGTATTCATCAAATGATATACCAGTTAATGGCAATTTTGAATCCATTTCTTTTATTTTAGTTAGTTCTAGAAGGTCATTTCGTTCTGTAAATTTAAGGATGACCACTTTGTATTTAGTTCGTACAGCTATTATATTCTCTAATACAACTGTTTCTAGTATTAAAATTTGTTCGGGAAATTTATATTTTGCTTCATATTCATACTCTATGGTAAGATTATTTCTATTAAATAGAGATAAGTCTGCAAAAAAATAATGTTCATTTTAAAATAACAAATTACAACACATAAATGAGATGAGATTAGATACATGAGAATTTAAGTGATATATTTGAAAACTAAATATATATAGTCTACATAAATACAAGGTTATAATATAAAAACAAATTCTATTAAACTCTAGCAACATTAAGATGTAAAAACTTAACACATTTCTGGCAGTACTGTGTTCAATTTGGCGGGAACGCGAGGAGTGAAGTTGTGTGATTTGTTTTATTTTGTCTATTTAGTGTTTCTTCAGGTTTAAATGTGTAATAATGGTGGTTTATGAACTGTTTAATATCTGTGAAAGTGCACAAATGTGGGAAAATGAAACAAAGCTGCTGGACGTAACTTCTCGGGTTCCTCCAAAAAGTCCACCGAAAAAATCTCAGTAAATGACCACCATTTTACTGCGATTATATTTCATCCCGTATCATCTCATTTTATTAAATTTCATCCCAGTTGATTAATGTCTCAAATTAATCATCTTCATTTCATTTCACTCCATATTATCATTTTTCATAAAATTAAGAAAATAAAGTAAAATAAGACATGACTTAAAGGTCTTAGTTACCAGGTCATAAAATCTCTTAAAAAAAAAGAAAAATTACTCACAGAGGCAATTCATATCGCTGTGAACTAAATAATCATCTCCGCCTATAGATATCATTTGCATGTTCCCATTCCCAGCATAGTACCAGTTGTAACTTGCATCAAAATAAATATCAGGGTCTTTCTCCCAATGTTCTGCTACTTCCACTAGGTCTTTTGGGCAGTGGAGTACTTCCTCGTTTAACCATTCATAGACTTTTTGTTTTCTTGCTTTTAACGCTGTAATTTTATAACATTGATTTTAAATTCTAAAATTACTATGTTGAGCTCTAGGTTTTAATATTAATGAAGAATAATGGTTTTAAAACTATGAAACTCAGACGATATTGTGAGATCTTTTGAAAAGTCAAATCACATTTATTTTGCAAAGCCAGTTATTAATGTATTTTTGATTGAATGTCTGATTTTTATAAACTATTTTTATTAACAAAACTCACAGATCAATTTCCTGTACTGATACTGCCAAGGTTGATTCCAATCTATTTTTTTACTCATTATATCAGTAACTGGATCCGTTACATTAGTATTTCGCACTTTTGTTGTGATCATTTTCGGCAGTAAGCTTCTATGAGCAAAAGTTTCAAAAAATTTAGAGGGCAGACCTCCATCCCAGTCATTACCAAACGCTGTTAAAGTTTGTCCAGGATATAGATAATGTGAAAACCAAGATGTATTGCGTTGCTTAACAAGTTGACTATAATAATTAAAAACTTTGTTCTTTTTGTGTTTAGATTGTAGAAATTCTATTATTTTGTGTACAGGAGCATTATTATCCAGGCTATCCGCCGCTATAGTCTTCTCTTTGGTTTTCTGTTGATAATAAAATTCAAATTTATGAAAGTAAAAGATTATTATGTTAATTTAACAGTAAAATAATAGTTAATACGGATGCAATTTCGAATATTCTAATTCATTAAAAACTGACTAAAATTTACCCACCCTTATAATATCTTGTTTATTTTCTTCCATTATTTTATAAAATCTTCATTTATTGTAAATGAAAATTTTACATCGAAATTCAAAGAAGCGCGAACCAAAACCAACCAAAACACATGCACGTGCTGTCAGTGGTTTTATTTTTTTAAGGGATTTTATGACCTGGTAACTGAGACCTTTAAGTCATGTCTTATTTTAATGTATATTCATATTTTTATGAAAAATGATATTATGGAGTGAAATGAGATGAAGATAATTAACTTGAGACAATAATCAACTGGGATGAAATTAAATGAGATGAAATGAGATGAAATACAATCTCAGTAAAATCGTGGTCATTTACTAAGATTTTTTCAGTGGACTTTTTGGAGGATCCCGGGAAGCTACGTCCAGCGGCTTTGTTTTATTTTCCCACATTTGTGCACTTTCACAGATATTAAACAGTTAATAAACCACCATTATTACACATTTAAACCCGAAGAAACACTAAATAGACAAAATAAAACAAATTACACAACTTTACTCCCCGCCAAAAAGTCTCCGCTGTCACTTGTCATAGATATTAGCATAGATTATACACTTAAGATGGCCGTTTTCCTTTTTTTTTTCCTACCTAAGCTGATAGCCTTGAGAGGCTATTTCAGCGTAACCGTGGCTAGTAGGTGAGCTCACGGGGCTCAAACCTGACGACGATGCTAACACGAACCCTAGCATGAGCCGTGCTTCGCAGAATCTACCACCGGATCGAAAACGCGACCCACTGAGAAGATCCGGCGAGAAACTCAGTGGGCTGTGTCTGAGAGTTAATTTGATTAATATTATGAAAAATGGCATGAAATGAAATGAAATGAGATGAAATGTTATGGGATGAAATATAATCTCCGTAAAATGGTAGTCATTTATGAGACTTTTTTAATGGACTTTTTGTAGGATCCCGAGAAGCTACGTCCATCGGATTTGTTTTATTTTGCCACATTTGCGCTCTTTCACAGATACTAAACAGTTAATAAATCACCGTTATTACTCATTTAAACCTGTAGAAACACTAAATAAACAAAATAAAACAAATAACACAACTTCACTCCTCGCTTGCGTTCCCGCGAAAAAGTCCACAAATCATAACAAGGTATTAGTTGTACATTTTTTTATATATGTAAGATTTTATAGCCTGGTAACGATAGCTTTAAGCCAACTTCTTTCTTACAGCTTCTTTCTTCTATTATAACATGAAAAATGTCTTTGAGCGAAACATAACGAAGTTGAGTTGTTTGAAACAAGAATCAATTGGGGTGAAATTGAATAAATCGAGATCTGATGCAATATAATAAAGTCTCGATGAAATAATGGTTATTTCGGTAGAGTTTTTGCAAAAAGCCATGTCCAATGACTTTGTTTCTTTTCCCTTAATTGTGCATAAGTTCATAGGTGTCAAACGGTTAATAAACGACCGATAGGAAACGCAAAATAAAAATTTAAAACAATTCACACGACGTCGCCGTGCATCCCTGCCAAAGTCGTGGTGGCCTAAAGGATAAGACGTCCGGTGCATTCGTGTTGAGCGAAGCACCGGTGTTCGAACCCCAGGCGGGGTACAATTTTTTCTAATGAAGTACGTACTCAACAAATGTTCACGATTGACTTCCACGGTGAAGGAATAGCATCGTGTAATACAAATCAAACCCGCAAAATTATAATTATAATTATAATTACTGGTGGTAGGACATCTTGTGAGTCCGCGTGGGTAGGCACCACCACCCTGCCTATTTCTGCCGTGAAGCAGTAATGCGTTTCGGTTTGAAGGATGGGGTAGCCGTTGTGACTATACTTGAGACCTTAGAAATTAAATCTCAAGGTGGGTGCCGTATTTATGTTGCAGATGTCTATGGGCTCTAGTAACCACTTAACAACAGGTGGGCTGTGAGCTCGTCCACCCATCTAAGCAATAAAAAAATAACGATGTTTTTGGTACAATCTAATTCAACCTATAAACTTAACATTTGTTAGCTTTATATTATGGAGGGTAGAGGTAAGGAGAACCGTCTCATATGGGAGGCAGTTGAAAAAGTGTCCCACTTTCAGTACTAGGTAAATAACAGTTCAAAAATCCTCCAAAATTGCGCTAGCATAGACACAGGGATTCCTTTTTTTAAATTTACCCGGCCGTTACTGTAGCGCCACCCTTATTTAGCAGATTTTAACGGGAGGGTAATTAATTCCAAATCCGGATGGTATGTGGCAGAGAAGATCTCTGGAAACGCCCTGTGCATGAATGCAATGATTCCAAGGTAATTTGGATAAACTCTGCTCTTGCAGTCTATTGATTTTGCTTAATTTTTCCAGAATTGTAAAATCTTTTTTAACAAATAAAGTTATAAGCTTTAACTTGAAGAAACAGTAAAAATATGACAATACAATAAAATAAAAACAAAATAAATTTCTCACAGCGCGTTCCCGCCAAAAAGACGTTGCCCATGACAGTGGTATTTTTAATTTCCTTTAACTGCAAAGCAAAAGTAGTAATAGACTGCACGGAGGGTGACGTAGGTATCTAGGTCTAATATTTTTTTATTTTATTTTTTTATTGCCTTTGTAGGCAGACGGGCATACGGCCCACCTGATGGTGAGTGGTTACCGTCGCCCATGGACTTCAGCAATATCAGGGGCAGAGCCAAGCCGCTGTCTACCGCTTAATACTCTCCACAAGCCTCGTTTGAAGAAGGACAGGTCATAGCGCTCGGGAAACACCGTGGAGGGGAGCTCATTCCATAGCCGGATGGTACGTGGCATATACGTACGTGGGTAATAGGTCTAATGTAGGCATCTATAGCTTAATATTGATATTATTTCGTTGAAAGTGAACTAAGCAAAACCAAACTGGTGTTATAGAATAGAATTTGGAGTAAAATAAAATTTTGGATTCTGTTTTTTTAGTTAAAAAGATCTACCCAAAAATTATGTTAAAATCAACATCGCCATATTAAAGTCACTATTTATTGAATCAATAAATAATCTACACTAATGTTATGAGACAGTTTTTTACCTTTTTTTATTGCTTAGATGGGTGGACGAGCTTACAGCCCACCTGGTGTTAAGTGGTTACTGGAGCCCATAGACATACTAATATATTTTTTTTTTATTTTTTTTTATTGCCTTTGTAGGCAGACGAGCATACGGCCCACCTGATGGTAAGTGGTCACCGTCGCTCATGGACGTCAGCAATGCCAGGGGCAGAGCCAAGCCGCTGCCTACCATAAAGAACTCTCCGCAAGCCTCGTTTGAAGAAGGACATGTCATAGCGCTCGGAAAACACCGTGGAGGGGAGCTCATTCCAAAGCCGGATGGTACGTGGCAAAAAAGATCTTTGGAAACGCACTGTCGATGAACGCAGCGGTTCCAGATAATATGGATGAACTCTGCTCCGATGGCGGGAGGTGCGATGATAAAAAGGAGATGAGGGAATCATCTCGAATAATTCCTCAGAGCATTCCCCATGGACCATGCGGTATAAAACACAGAGAGAACCGAAGTCCCTCCGTAGACCCAGAGGTTCCAAGCGATCCGCGAGAGCAGGACTATCGACCGTCCGAACAGCCCGTTTCTGTATGGAGTCAAATGGAAGTAGCTGGTATTTGGGAGCCCCGGCCCAGAGGTGAGAGCAGTACTCCACGCTAGGTCGGACCTGCGCTTAATAAAGCGCAAGTCTCTGTCCAGGCGTGAAATACCGCTTCGCTCTGTTGAGAACTCCCAACATTTTAGAGGCCAATTTGGCTTTACCTTCCAAATGACTCCGAAACTGGACATCGCTCGAAATATCGACCCCCAGAATCCCGATACTCGCGGAAAGCTGCAGGGATACTCCTTGAAATTCCGGCGCCATGACAAAAGGGTCCTTCTTCGCAGTGAACGCGCAAACCTGTGTCTTCAATGAGTTGAACTGAACTTAATTCAGTTCACCCCACTTGGAGACCCGCCCCAGAGAGTTCTCCACTTCAGACCCAAGTTTTAATCGCCTCTCGTGTACAACGCTTCGAGAGAGACTCTGATGGCCGATATATCGCGCATCCCCCGTGCTGTCATCCGCATAGCAATGCATGCCATCAATAGATAGCATGTCATTGATATGCAGTATGAAAAGCGTGTGGGAGAAAACCGCACCTTGTGGAACACCAGTGTTGATGGTCATGGTATCGGAGCAGCAGCCGTCGACGACAACTGCGATGCTCCGTCCATCCAAAAAGCTAGCGATCCACTTGCAGAGTCCCTCAGGGATCTCGTATGCTGGAAGCTTCGATAGAAGTGCCCTATGCCAGACCCTGTCGAAGGCCTTCGCGATGTCAAGGCTCACAGCGAGAGCCTCGCCCTTGCTTTCCAAGGCTTCAGCCCATTTATGTGTGAGGTATACAAGAAGATCGCCAGCTGAGCGACCGTGACGGAAACCGTACTGCCGGTCACTGATCAGCTGGCGATCCTCAAGATACTTAAGAAGTTGGATGTTTATGATTCGCTCCATCACCTTGGAAAGCAAGGAAGTTATCGCGATAGGTCTGTAATTCGAGGGGTCCGACCGGTCACCCTTCTTGGGGATAGGGTGGACATGAGCAGTCTTCCATGAAGACGGAACCCTGTTGGTATTGTACGAGAGGCGATATAGACGCGTTAGCGCGGGTGTCAATTCAGGGGCGCATGTTTTTAGAACCACTGCGGGGATGCAATCTGGCCCACTCGACTTATGGACATCAAGAAGCCGAAGCTCCTGCCTGACCGCACGCTGTGTGATGCGAATCTCAGGCATGGAGCTGTCACACCGGGAGATGTTGGGCGGCGTGGCTCCTCCGTCATCCAAAGTTGAGTATGAGGCAAAGAGCTAGACCAGAAGGTCAGCCTTCTCCTTCGCACTATGAGCCAGACTGTCATTGGACTTACGCAGTGGTGGAAGGCTAGACCTGCAGAAATTACCTTCTGCAGCCTTAGCTAGCGACCAGAAAGCACGGCTCCCAGAGGGATAGCTGTTCAGTCGCTCGCCAATTCTGGCAACGTGCTCCGACTTCGCTATGGCAATAGCCCTCTTATAGGACCTAGAGGCGGCGTTAAATTTCCGCCTTTTCTCCGAGATATCAGGATCCCGGCATCTCCTAGCAACATTAAATGCCACGTATGCAGACCGCTTGAGGCGTGCAGCATCCCTACTGGCTTTATTATACCAGGGTTTGCTGCGACCCCCAACGGGCACCTCAGAAGAAGGAATGAATAATTCCATTCCCTGAAGCACCACGTCTTTAAGTCGGTCCGCACAGACGTCAGGATCATCGGAGGAAAAGCAGAGCCGCCCCCATGGGTAGGATGCGTAAAATTCACGCATTCCATCCCAGTCTGCTGACCTGTACCGCCAAACTCTTCGAAACCCGGTAGGACGAGAGAGTGGTATGGCAGCACGGATAAGGCAGTGATCAGACGATCCAAGTGGAGCGTCGACCACCACACTGTATCCAGCTGGGTGAGTGGTCAGCAGAAGGTCCAACAAAGAAGGCTCGTGCCCCTCAATGTCTGGGACACGGGTGGGCTGTGTCACCAGTTGTGAGAGGCCGTACGACAAGGCGAAATCGTAGGCAGCCCGACCCGAGAGGTCAGTAGTTCTGGACCCCAACCACTCCTGGTGATGAGCGTTAAAGTCACCAAGGACCACCACCTCCGCAGATGGGTACTGCTCAAGCACGCGGTCAGTCCCCTCTTGTACATGCTCAAACAGAGCTGACCCCGCATCACTGCTGTGAGACCTGTACAGGCAAGCGTAGACTCTGGTACAGCCCCCATAGTCCACGCGTAGCCACAAGAGGGACAGGTCCCGTTGCTCGAGGCCCCGAAGCCGACGACAGCAGACATCCTCCCGGATAAACACGCACACCCCGGCTTTACGCAGGAAGGTGTGCTCCAATGCGTAGCCGGGGTATCCGAGGTACGACGTATCGTCCGGGGCAGATATCTGCGTCTCAGTCAGGAAAAAGAGGGCAGGCTGCGCCGTCTCAAGGTGGTGATGTACGGCGTCAAGGTTACTGTGTAGGCCCCTGACATTGCTGAAATCCACATTAAACGTGGAATGGGGATCCGCCGAAAAAACTCTTTTTCTTTTGTCGACTTTCATAATTTTAGTTGGAGAGTAAGGATTTGGAGAGGTAGGATGCTAGAGGTGAGATCAAGGCAATACCTGAATAAAGCGCAGGGCACAATGAACACTCGATCCGGGGTTGCGCGAGAAGCTGACGCAGGGCATGGAAGGGCCCCCAGTCCACCCTGCATACGATCGCCGGGATCCACTCCGGTCTCCGACTCCGGCACGACGACCGCATGACAGGATTTTACACCGGTTGGCGGGACAGCTTCCTGGGGCGGAGTTTAGTTGTGACACCCAGGTTCAGGTCCCCTACTGACCGGCGGGCGGCGGCAGGCACCGTTTCACTGGGTCTCCCTATACCCCGTCAGCAACCCACGCCCCGCGGACTTGCGCGCACGTTTGCTCTGCATGTTCCAAGTATCACCAAGACTCACCCCCAACAAGGAGGAGGAAAGGAAAGGAATAGAACTGGCTCTCCAACCCACATGCCGGAACACAGCTAGGCTATTTGGCGGCAGACTCTAGTTGGAGGGTGGTCGCCAGCCAGTCGGACTAGGTCCTACCACCGATTGTGTTTTCGGCTCCCGTTTAGCACCACCCAGGGGTTACTTGTAGGGAATCGCGGGTTCAACCTACGGAAGCGGGTACAACTATATAACGTAAATGCGCCACCCACCTTGAGAAATAAGTTCTAAGGTCTCAAGTTACAACGGCTTACAACGGCTGCCCCACCCTTCAAACCGAATCGCATTACTGCTACACGGCAGAAATAACCTTGCCGCGCAGACTCACAAGAGGTCCTACTACCAGTAATGATTTACCTACGATTTTAAGTCTTGTCTAGTCAACAGATCCTGTAGGTTAGAGTTTTCCACATTAAATCTAGTGAAACCATAGGTAACCTAGTATTTTTTTTAAAATAGAGGCTCTATCCTGAAAAACGACCATAACAATAAAATCGCAGTAAAATAAATTGTGTGTTACGTTACATCGGGCAACTTTATGGCACGCTAAAATATTCTATCACGCTATTCTGAACCGAAAGCGCAAATTAAGTGTATGTATGTATAAAGCTTTAGAAAGAAAAAAAACCTTAAACTTTAAAAGATTAAAGCTGTACCTATGAACTCAGTAGCATGTGGCGGATGCTTAGGAAAGATGTTTTTTTTTAAATTGCAATTTAGGACGCAGGCTTAGTGTCTCATACATAAATCATGCTGCTCTTTGGCTATAACAATAAAACAAAATTTCCGTTAAAATTTTAATACTTGAATTACTCCAATAAATTAAAATAAATACATTTTCTGAATGCTCGCATCACAGTTAACTACTATACATTTAGTACTTCTGGTAACGAAAGAGCTGCGAAAACAGTAATTGCTAAAATGGAATAAAATGTTACCAAAATATCTCTTTTCATTTTAATCATCGGATCAAATTCCATCATCGCGTTTTCTGTTAACAATTCACTATGCCCTTTGCTTTCACTTTTTAATTGCCTCACTGAAGTATTTTTATTCATTTTAAATTCATTACATTTAGTAATCAAATTCAAATTCAATTTATTTTTACGCTGTACCGAATTTACTTTTCTGTTTGTTGTTATACACGTATTATCCGAAAGTGGAATTCGAACTATGTGTTTCTGGGAATCAGCTTTATTTTTAAAAGATATTAAAGAATGATTAGAGGACTGGCTGAACATGTCAAAGAAGGATTCAGTAATGTTAGTGCCGTGATCGGTTGCTATGCGAAATATTGATGGAGCGTCTGTAAGCCGCGAAGTAGTGCAATATTCTTTTACATCAACAATAATACCTTTGTCATTTTTATTCGATTTTGGCACAACACCGGCCATGACACCTTGATCATCAGCGTCTCGATCTGACTTACCAGTATTAAGATAAAAAGTGTAAATACTGGGTTGTGATTTTACATCCCTTGGACGTACGAATCTGGTCAGAGCAGATTGTTTACCAAAATATTTGTCGCAGCCCTGTGGGTTTGATATATCTGTTTTCTTCACGGACTCCTTCGATTCGTGTTCTCTATTATCTTTGGTCATGTGAGTTTGACATTCAGATATTTTTTGTATCTCATTCAAGAGATTCACTAATATATCGAGAGATGATGTATTATCTACTATACCAGTTTCTGTAGATGCACCTTCTCTGATTTCTCTTTCAGGTGATGTCTTAGTCGCTTTTTCCGTATCATTATTACCGTCCGATAATTTATTTATGATCAAGGTATTCAATGGTATTACAGATGAAGATGGTTCAACAGCATGACATGTGATATCATTTTTATCAATGTAATTTTTCATTTTTTCTTTATCTCGTTTCGATAAATCTTCAATTTCTTCAGAAGACACAGGCAAAGTTTCTTTGTCTCGATCATGACAGTGTACATTTACAGCGTCCATTAGCGTATTATTTTCAGTAAACTTGTTTAAGGAATCGCAATGATGTTTTAAATACTGATGGTTTGCTCCTTGTACTATACTAAGCTGCCGACTATCAAACCGAACAATGCTATCAATCTTTGCTTCTCTGCAATCTTTTATAAATTTAGATTGTTTTAATTCAGAACATAACTGTTGACGATTGAATATGGGTAAAGCATATCCAATGGTTGTGATTTTCATGGGAAATCTTAAACAATCCCAATCTATTTGTAATTTTGACAGCACTGGCTTCAGTTTTAAATCGATTGTCTTATCAGTACTTTTCATTTTTAATGGTTGGGAAAGTAAAGATTCCGCTCCCAGTGATCCATCGTCACCGCTTTGTAAAACGATCATTTGTTTCACAGATTGCTTGGGACTTAGTGTCAGTTTCTTCAATCGCAAATTCTTTTTAAACGTTCCGCTAGATATTTGCTTATACAATTCTTTTTCTAACAGATCTACTTGAGTTCCGGAATCGATCGGTTCAACTGTATAAAAAGTTTCAGCAATATCTTTTTTCTCTACCTTTTCAACAGCGGTAACAATATTGGTATCTTCCAATACTCCTATGGGGTAGTCTGAGCCTAAGGAAGTTTTTTCGTCAACCATGGCCTTATTCTCATTGTACGAAATAACATCAGACTTGGACATGAAACTTGTCTCTAGACCTTCAGAGAGGACGGAAAGGGCTGGTGGTGGATTATGGAGCATACCATCAATCAAATGATGGAGCTTACTACCCAATTTTGAAGATTCTTCAAGACTATTCATTGATGTTAGTGAATCTGCAAAAGAAAAATTACAAGATAGGAATGTATTTTGAGACGAAGCCTTTTGATGTCACACACATAACACTGTCAATAACAATAATGATCAAAACCTCTATTTGACTGTTTACAGCTATGTCACGATTGGTAATTCTAAATGGAAATATCATCAACAGAGAACTAGAGCCTTTGCCCGGCAGCAGGTTTGGGCATAATATAGAACAAACTTAGAGAGCATACCTAAATCTATGTCTTTTGGTACAAGAGGAACGCGCGATCTTTGTTCGGCTATCATCGGTTTCGCTGCGGATTTTCTGGTATCATTTCTAAAATGTGTGTGTACGTATGATTCCACGTCTCCCATTTTCTTCCTGTCATATAATTTAATCGAGATTTAAATTTTCTAAGCAATAACATACATGTATTAGCGGCATAGTGGCTTTGAAATATCTTCTTCTAATGTATTTGAGTAATTAAAAACTTACGTAGTTTTATTTCCGGTGACTATGTGAAAAGCTTGTGTGTTGTGATGTGTATTTTGTCGGAGAGCTATATTTTCTGGGCTACAACTTGTAGATCGTCGTGCTCTAGCAGCTCGATCTGCTTAAATACGACAAAAATTATGAACAATAGGATATTAATGAGAAAATTATCAAGCATATTTGATAATTCACCTTTACAGACCTAAAGGTGGTACCGAAGGAGCCTTTGCGGATACTGATAAAGTTCCTTCAATGTTTGCACATCTTGGTTTGTTCTTCAAATTTGCAGAATGTATTCTCTCTTTGGTACAGTTCGGTGTGGCCGCCAATCTGTGCAACCTATCCCCCGTTATATTTCTTCCATATTTAGTATTGTATTCCTCGTTATGTGCTTGTATGTACGACTTTTTAGGTTGAGCAAGAGTGTTCAGTCTCGAGTTGAATTTTGGTGGACCTCGAACGGCTTCACCTCGAGCTTCTTTGGCTTCATCAATAATATCGACCAATTTCTTTTTAGCTGAGTTCTCAATTTTTCCTTTATCCATTGCAAGAGCTTGTGGTTGATTTTTTGATAGCTCAGTTAGAGGTTTAGGTCTTCGTGATGCTGACGCTGGAGTTTGTACTTTGACAACTTTATCAGTGCTGTTCTGTTGAGGCGATACCTTTATAGGCTGGTCAATCCGAGATCGTCCCTTGAGGGCAGTTTGTCGAGCGTTGTTCTTTACGTTGAGATTCGCTAGCTCCTGCTTCTTCATCTTCGTTTCAGTTTTATCTTTATTTGTTATTTGTATGTTTTCGATTTCGTGTAACAATTGCGAAATTGCTTTTAATGGATTATCTGTCACTGTAGAAACGGGGTTGATGACAACTTTTTTATTTTTTTTGCATTTTTCTCCCTCATATTTCGGCAGTTGTGATTTTGAACTTATTACGACCCTCGGGATTATAGCCTCAGAGTTCTTATGTGATTTGTTTATTTCCATTTCAATTTCATTTTTGGGGAGGCTATAACTGCTAGGATTGGACGACGTCATTTGATGTTTTAGACTCGTTCCACTGTCACTCTCTTGAAAAGTAGAGCTTTCGCTTTTACCATTTCGTAGTAAAACGTCAATTTTTTTCTCAGATGTCTCTTTGCTTAGCTTTGGTATTAAATCGTAAATTTTATCAATGCTTCTTCTGCATTCTAATGTCGGAGAGCTCTTCTTTCTATCCGCGACACATCCATGCACACTATTTGGACTATTTGTTGGAACGGCATTAACTTCATCATTTTTAATCTGAATATCTTTTTGAGGTATATTGTTTTGAGGTGCGATCAATAAATCTTTATTCCTAAAGAGAAGTAAACGGTTTTAAAATAAGGTCCTTGTCTTAAATATTTTTCAAAGTTGAAATTGTATACTTACTGGTTTATTTTGCTCTTATAACTAGAATCAGATTTTTCTGCTACATTTGGAATAGATGAACAAGATAGGTTTGTTTCTGATAGCACATTATAGTTTGTAACAAAATTAGTAAGGGCAATCGTATTATAAGTTGAATTTGTCTCGTTTTCATCTCCGTTCTGTGCTTTAGTATCTACGTACATCATTTCAGTTTCAGTATCGTCTAAATAAAAACTTCTATTTATATACTTTTTTGGATTCCTTTCAGAACTCAACAAGGCAATTTCTTGTTCCTCACCAAGACGACCAAGGGGAATATTAGAAATGGAGTTATTTGGGGATGATTTTAGATTTTTTCCTTTTTGTTGGTTGTTTTCTAATACGACAGCATGGCCATAAATAGAATTATAAAAAGACTTATTAGTAATTGACAGTTTAGTTACAGAGTTCGATGGCTGTGGCATAATAGCACCTTTACTGTATTTGTGCTTATTAACTTTACAACCCTCTCCCATCGCCATTTTCCGTTTTTCCCGCTTTTCTCTAATTTCTAGCAAACGTTTACGTTTCTTTTCTTCCAATACATAAGATTTATTTTCATAAGGCGATTTTATTCTAACTCTTGTTGGGGATCTTTTCTTGTTATTATTCGTCGAATTAAAATCTGATGGGAATTCTTCTCCGGTCTCTTCTGTCAAACTCTGAATATTCAAATTTCGCATTGATACCATTAATTCTTTAGGTATTAAAAAGCTATGAGATGATTTCGTAGATGCCGATGGTTTGTTGTAAGACACATCACTTATAGATTGGGTAACAGAACTGTAAATTGAAGTCGAATCGCTCATATCGTTTGTATTCTTACTGTATCGAGTATCGTTACTTAGATCTTCATTTTCAATATCCGAGGATTCAATAGGTTCCCGAGAATTTTCAATATTTTCACAATCTGTATTCAAAACTTGGTCCACTTCAACAACTTTCGGAGCGTCGTCGTGTGATTTGTATTCAAGCGTGTCCTTTTTATTGTAAGTCAAAGCCAATGTATCTGTAACATTAAGAATATAGTATAAATTTATTACTTAACGGTCTTCTTCTTTAAACCAGTAAGTTTTTTTGGTTTTAATTACCTGGGAATTTAGGGATTTGCAGGACCATAATTGAATTTATATTACTTATTACTTGGCCGGATTTCGATCTCTCTAATTTAAGTACCACGTCCACCCTTGAGTCTTCTTCTTCAAGAAATTGTGATTGTTTGTTGCAGCTAATAAACAAGTTATTTGCACAAGTTTTACTAATAATCTTAAAGGAGCCACATATAATTTTTGGTATTTCAACAACGATTTTTTTTTCCAGAATTTTAGATAGAGAGCGCACGTCGACCTCTGAGTGAACTATATCGTCCCAACTTGACATACTTCCGCAAGCTTTACGCTCGACCCTTAAAGGAATACTTGTTGACGTCGCTAGGACTTTCATATTGTTATTCTCATCGTTCTTTGAAGTGTCATCCACATTGCGCCATTTCTCTTTCGCTCTGTCAGTTAAATAATCTCCATTGCTGATTCGTTTTAATTGTTCTATTGTATGTTGCACGTACCGAATTATGTTGTCCATATAAAAGTTGTAATTGTCTTCAAGACGCTTACAACAAATGTAGTCAAGTAGTGTTGCGGGTAAAATAGAGTTTTCTGTAGCCTCACAGTTTAAAGTAAAGTTTTTTAATTGCTCTTTTATAAAGGGATCTCGAAAGGCAAACTGCCTATCAGTAGGAGAGGCAAGCGAAGACTGTATTTCTATATCAGAATGTTTGTGGCACAATCGTGTATCCAGAGCTGAATTGTTTAGCAAGTCTATCCTCTCTTTATTAGCCATAAATACGTTATGCAGATCATCGGCACTGTTGATTTCACTGATTTCTGAGTCATCTGTGTCTAAATCGTCGTTATGTACAACGGTTTCAACCCGCTGATTTGATTTTTGCCTCAAAACATTATTCTCGAAATTGGGTGTATTCACGTCAATGTTCTTGTATAATATTACTAAATCTCTATGTGGATAGTCACCTAAGAAATTTTCATTTTCATTTTATTATTATTTAAATACTCGAGCCCATAGACGGCAACCCACCTGGAGACATGAAATCTTAATTGTGTACCTACTATAACGGTCTTCCTATAATTTATACCTGCCTATTTCTGCCGTGAAGCAGTAATGCGTTTCGGATTGAAGGGTGGGGCAGCCGTTGTAACTATGCTGAGACCTTAGAACTCATTTCTCAAGGTGGGTGGCGCATTTACGTTGTAGTTGTCTATGAGTTCTATCGGCTGTGAGCTCGTCCAACCATCTAAGCAATAAATAAATAAAAAATACCCGTGCTTTCGTGATAGTAATAGGAAGTAGGTACCCTACACATACGTAATTACTGACGTCGTGTGAACTCGTAACTTTTTGCGGGTTTGATTTTTATTAGACGATATTAAGTATTGCCTCATCGTAGAACTCATTCGTTAGCGTATGGCAGCTTCTCTGCAGCATCAGGTAAAATGCGAACTTTTACGGATTCACAAGGTACGTTACCTACCGCTAGCCACTACGCCAAATGATAAAAAATTAGGGTTACTATTAATTCATGACAAAATTGAACGAATTGTTACGTTTTTGGTATGCGTTCGCTTAGCCCGCGTTATTTGAAACGCAATATGTATCGTATTGATCGATTGGAAGACACCGGGCAACTTCTAAGCCTCGAACGATTCCAGAAGATATTGTAAAGAACATAGCTAATGTTCTTAAGTTCACATTGGAACGATATATATTATTATGTTACGGTAACAGTAGATATTACAGCAAATGTACACATTTTCCGGAAAATGTGCACATGCGCCTCCTCGTTAGGGTAATGTGCGTTCAACTAACATTTACAATTTCAAAGAAGGGAAATGTACATTGAGTTCACAACGACCATGTCGTTTTGGTAAATGTGAGCATGGCGTACAAAATACGAAATCGCAAGTGCTAGAAATGTGGTGCGCATGCGCACCACTACAGCTTAACCTAACCTAACCTACGACATATTATATAATAATGAAAGAAAAGTATGTTTTGTCATTTACATTTTTTAATAAAAAAATATTTTCGTTATTAAAGCCTTTTGTATTATCTTTATTTAAATAAATATTTTTTTACTGCAACAACATTATTAATTTATTTGTATTCCAACTTTTCTTAAAACATGAAGCTAAGAATATACATTTACCAAAACTTGAAGGCAAGAGTACCTACCCATTTGCCGGGAAATGTACATATACATTATATTCAGTTCACATATACCTAAGTTTTTGGCTAATGTGCACATTTACCGGTAAAAGTGTAGGTACATTTCCCAAGAGTGTACATTTACCGTAACATATATATAAAAACACCAATCCGAAGCAATGTATAGGTACAAGCGATATGCTATCACCATACTTGTTTATTCCAACATACTTATACACATTTAACTTACCTCGGATATCGAACTGATTTCTCATCATTATTTCGTACATATCGTTAGCTATTTTGTACTCACTGGAGCTGCTATTTGCTACATTTTCATAGTTACTGCCCTTCGTTCCCTCAGAATTTGACTCAGCCACTTGGCATATCAACATGACAGTTACCACGTAAATTTAATTTTTTTTAAATTATTATTTAATATATAAGAAATACCAAAAAATCTAATATAAGTATTTAGAAAAAAAACGTACAATATCGTTTTATTGTAAATTTGATCAACATTCCTAAAGAGCTACTTTTAATGTGTCAATTTAGAAATTAGAACATCACTGCGTAAAAATATATTTTGGTGCAAAAAGGTTTAGCTTTTACTTTGAAATCTAATTTACTCATCTATCTAAATCGTAAAAAAATACTTTATGGTTATTGCATTTAATTACATGTATAGACTAAGAAATACAACGGGAAATTGTGTTCAAGAGTAAAACACATAAATTAAAGTCGCTAATAACTTAGAAATACATAATTCGACTTTTGGATGAAAGGGTATTTAACACGTTGATTGTCGTGTGGGTCAGCGGTGTCCTACGTGGGGCACTAAAGTAATTATGTCGATTTCTGTCTTCGATCTTCTTACTAAGGCGCCGGAATATCTAGTAGACTCTAGGAATAGGTCGTTGTGGCCTAAAGGATAAGACGTCCGGTGCATTCGTATGTAGCGATGCACCGGTGTTCGAATCCCGCAGGCGGGTACCAATTTTTCTAATGAAATACGTACTCAACAAATGTTCACGACTAATTTCCACGGTGAAGGAATATTATCGTGTAATAAAAATCAAACCCGCAAAATTATAATTTGCGTAATCACTGGTGGTAGGACCTCTTGGGAGTCCGCACGGGTAGGTACCACCACCCCACCTATTTCCGCCGTGAAGCAGTAATGCGTTTCGGTTCGAAGGGTGGGGTAGCCGTCGTAACTATACTGAGATCTGAGAACTTATATCTCGAGGTGGGTGGCGCATTTACGTTGTAGATGTCTATGGGCTCCAGTAACCACTTAACACCAGGTGGGCAGTGAGCTCGTCCATCCATCTAAGCAAAAAAAAAAAGGAAAGACGAATTCGAAGATACTAAGACACACATTAAAAACAAAAAGACAAAGCCAATTCCGGTGCTTACAAACAGAAATCGACATAATTACTTCAATGTTATTTAGTTGGACGCTCCAACAAGCTTAATAATCCCTGAAAAAGTAATATAATAGAAGTAGGAAAGTAATAAATTTCAAAATAATTTCCTTTAAATTGAATCGAACAAAAACAGGTATACCTACCTACAAGTATTTAATATTTTCTTCAAAAAGTAAAAAGTTGCATTCTGTATTCCTCGACTTGGACTGCATCGATATTGCGTAAATGTCATTATCACATATCAAAATCCATCTTTTTAATTTTAATTCTGTTGTAATTTAATGTCAAACACTAAAGCTCGTCAATGTTGTTGTTGTTGTAGTCTTAAGGTACCCCGCTGCTACATAGGGCCCTCACAAGCTGTCTCCACTACACCCTGTCTTGCGCTGGCTCCTTGACATCACTCCAGGTCACGTCGGCAGTCCACTGTGTGTCGTCATGTGTCTATAGGGCGACCAGTGTGCTCAGTGCGAGTTTTTTAACGTTCTCGATAGCGTAAAAGTTAACTCAAATTTGTATGCAGTTGGAACAGCGCCCCTAGCGGCAAACGTTCCAACTCCATACAAATGTCAATTAACTTTTACGTTATCGAGAACGTTAAAAACTCACATTAAGCACACTGATCTTCTCCTGCCACGCAGCTGCCATTCAAACGCGATTGATGCTGCGTTGCGTGCGTAGTGTGTCCTATTCAACGCCATTTCCGATGGACAATGTCTTCCGTGTTGGGGTTTTGGTCATATTTAGTTATTGACCAATCTATACTAATATATAAATCTACAGTGTTTTTTACGGATGTTCCGTTATAACTACTGAAGCATGCATCCGATTGACTTGAAACTTGGTATCCATGTAGAAAATACATGTACTTAATTAGGCTAATATTTATGCGAGTGTTGGACTCCCTAATAATAATGACAATAAATAATAATGTTAATTTTAAATGCCCAGCGAAGCGGGCGAGTACGGCTAGTAGCTAATAAAAATTAATGGAAAAGTAATTTCACAAAGTAGAAAACGGTACTATATCATACTATAGATCATACACTTCATGCATAACGGTTGTACTAACGATAATTTTGTTCTCCTACCTACGCCGAAAGTTCAGTTTTCCTCCCCCTCTACAGGGAAGAAAGTCTAACATTTCTTCCCTGGGTACTGGCAAGTGCGCAAGCGCTTTAGTGTCTACGTCTGCTCTCACGCACCTAAAATTCTCCGCCATTGTTGTGCTCGGGTAATTTGCAATATTGTGTTTAGTGTAAAAGTGAAATAAACAAAAAGCAATAAAATTTAATAGTGAAGTATTAAACAAAGACGAGTTCACCAGACAGTTCTTATTCAATTAGTAGTAGTTTATTTAAAAATATAAAAACAGTTATATTGTTTTTTTTATGAGTACGGGGGGCTCCCCCCCCCTACCCCGGGCAGGGCTTCGCCCCTGGACCCCGGCTCGGTACTCCACGAACTTTTAGCCTGGTAGGAGAAAAAATAGTATGTGCACCGCGGGAAAAAGTTAGACATCTCATCCCGCGTGTTTGCCACCTTCTCCCTTGGTGCACAATGTACTATATCTTTGAGTATTTGTATGTTTGGTTCAAAGGAGACGTGGAAGTTCTAAGGTAATATTCAGAATACGGGTGTTGGAAAACGAAATAAAACAACGAAATGAAATAATACATTTACATTTAATTAAATAAATAATAAGTACATTCGTGATAAAAATGATGAACAATTGCAAAAATATTCAAACGATCAGTCTTGAAATTAAACAGTTTGATAAAAATAAATGCTGCAACTAGTGTGTAATGATTTAATGAAAGTTCATATCGAGCGGTGGAAAGAAATTCGGTTTAAGGGACATTTCGCTTAGTAGGTACGCGACATTTATCTTTGGAACTAAAGGTCCACTGGTCCAAGGTCTGGTAGGACCTCTTGTGAGTCCGCACGGGTAGGTACCACCACCCTGCCTATTTCTGCCGCGAAGGAGTAATGCATTTCGGTTTGAAGGGCGGGGCAGCCGTTGTAACTATACTGAGACCTTAGAGCTTATATCTCAAGGTGTGTGGCGCATTTACGATGTAGATGTCTATGGGTTCCAGTAACCACTCACCACCAGGTGGGCTGTGAGTTCGTCCACACATCTAGGCAATAAAAAATAAAAAAATAAAGAAAAGGTCTGTTTTATTTGGTTTCAGTATCAACAATTCGATGTTTTTAATTGAACTTCAATTAAGTTTACCCTATTCAAATAACTGAAGAAGTTTTTTGTTATGATATTTATTCCAAATTTTATACTTTAAATGGCTTATCTGTAAAGTAGCAAAAAGTCGCTTTTTTATTTTATTACATCGTCTCAAACTTTTTCGTCTGTGTGTCGGGCATGTCGCGTGACGGTCGGTCGCGGAGTAGGGATAGAGTGAAAGGCGCTCGTCAGAGCAGCCAAGGCCAATATGGCGGCGCCTATAGTTCGCAGCGGCTGACCGTGTAGTGTATAGACTATTACTTATTTGTGCCAGTGCTCCACGCTATTTTGTTTGTTTTTGTCAGTGTTTAATGTGAATGTTGTTTGTCAGAGTAAAATGTCTATAATGTGAAAAAAAGTTTCACTTTTACCGTGTTTTCATAAAACCTCACAATCTTTTTTTCTACTGCTTATGTGGGTAGACGAGCTCACGGCCCACTTGATGTTAAGTAATTACCGGAGCCCATAGACATTTACAACGTAAATGCCGCTACGCACCTCGAGACATGAGTTGTAAGGTCTCACTTTTAACAATACAACGGCTGCCCCGCCCTTCAAACCGAAACGCATTACTGCTTCGCGAAATAGGCAGAGTGGTGGTACCTACCCGCGCGGACTCACAAGAGGTCCTACCACCAGTAAACTCAAACTAAATAGCCTTTCTCCCCTCGATATGATTCTTGTTTGGAGAACATTAGGTTCAACTAGTATTATTGCTTCTCCGTCTTCGAACTGTTTTATTCCTGGACTGCGTCGAGGTCGGGCAGCGCGGTATAATGTTTACACAATACAGCGCCATTACGATCCCTGTTCGAACGAATTGTAACTATCCCCTAACGCAGAGGGTTGGCTTCAAGCGATTTTTTTTTGCCACTAACGCCATCAATAGCTCCTTTATCTTTTAGTAAAATGAGCTTGCAAATTTGCGCACATCCCGTATCGTCGCCGCCCAATGATAAAAAGGCAAGAAGAATAAATACGAACTATCCAATATAATAATATATTAATGAGGACATTTCGAACTAGTTAATTAACTCTTTGTTTGCCATGTAGGTCACCGGTGACCTACGCGGCGCACTCAAGTAACTATCTCGATTTATACGTTACTAAGGCGCCGGAATATCTAGTAGACTCTGAGGAAGACGAATCCGAAGATACTGGGGATGAATCTAATCAAGTATTATAATAAAGACTAAAATTTATATTAACAAATAAAAGAAGACCAAATTAGGTAATACAGACGCTTTTTTTATTTATTTCTTAGGCGGGTGGACGATCTCAGAGCCCACCTGGTGTTAAGTTGTTACTGGAGCCCATGGACATCTACAACGTAAATGCGCCACCCACCTTGGGATATAAGTTCTAAGGTCTCAGTATAGTTACAACGGCTGCCCCGCCCTTCAAACCGAAACGCATTACTGCTTCACGGCAGACAAGTGACAAAAACAAGACAAGTTTAGTGACGAAAATCGACATAATTACTTGAGTGGGCCGCGTAGGGCACCGGTGACCTACATGCTAGTCATAGTATTAATGAAGAATTCTCTACAACAAACATCTATTCCAGTGGTTCCCAAATTGGCGAAAGTATTGAAGTTTTAGCTTTGGTAAGTATTGATACGGTGCGAGGGTCCAGCCGATGTGACTACGGACTCTTGAACAGCGACTCCAGCAGCTCGGGCTCGGTGAGGTCCTGGCGGAACTGCTGCGCCAGCTCCTGTATGAGGTGGCGCCGTCTCACGTGAGGCGGCTGGTACCTGCGCGGGGATACCAAATTTCAACCTTCTAGCACAAACAATATACAACGTGTATTGGATGTCCGAAATGAAATAGGAAGTTGAGTTAAAGCTAACTTGTATTGTGTGCTCAGTGCGACATTTTTAACGTTCTCGATAGCGTAAAAGTTAACTTAAATTTGTATGGAGTCAGAACGTTTACCTCCGTTTGCCGCTAGGGGCGCTGTTCCAACTGCATACAAATTTGAGTTAACTTTTACGCTATCGAGAACGTTAACACACTGGTGTTATGCTATATTACGCCGGCGCGGGTAGGTGGTACCATTGTCCTATTTGCATTTCCTTCACATAGCTCACAGTCCACCTGATGCTTTTTTTTTTATGATTGAAGGATTACTGGTGGCCCGGAGGCCTTTCCAGTTTCACCAGGACAGGTCCACCTGATGCTATGTAGTTATCGAAGCCCATAGAAATCACAACGAGAAGCCGATTTGAGACACCACGTTGAGGTTCCGGATGTATTTGTGTATGTCTGACTGTCCCGAGAGTTAAGGTGCGCAGGAGCCATGCTAATCTTCTCTGTATCGTTCCAATTTTAGTATAATATGAACTGCCGAAGCATAACCCTTGCATCAACCCGTTGAGTTCCTCGTCGGATCTTCTCAGCGGGTCGCGATTTCGATCCGGTAGTAGATTCAATCGCAAAGCAGCTGCTCTTGAACTGTTAGGTCTTCGGAGGCGCTCGGGCAGCTGTTAGCAAAATCCCACCTCCTGGCTGAGCCTTTGCTCGCCGACCTGTCCTGGTGAAACTGGAAAGGCCTCCAGAAAAACTTCCAATCGTAAAAAAAATGTTGGTGCGTGTGGTACTGACAGGTCGGTGTGCAGACGCGCGTGCGCGAGGGCCTGCTGGCGCAGCACGTGGGGCAGCAGGCGCGGCGCCAGCAGCGCGGCGGCGGCGGACACGCGCACGAGCCCGCTGCGCGCCTCGCACGCGCACACCACGCACACCTCCTCGCGCCGCCACCACACGCCCGTCTCGCAGTAGCCCAGCAGCTCCTCTGTACAACACATTTACATTTATATTGCACGTTTCAACAGTTACGTCACTATTCGATATTAAGCTCTCACTGTCTAGGGGGAAATAAAAGCTTCCTTTTCTAATTTCTAATTTTAACTTTGTTTCGGTTTCCGTATTGTATATATATATACAATAGGTTTTTCTTACATATTCTGATAGCCTTGAGAGGCTATTTCAGTTTCACCCTAACATGTAGGTGAGCTCGCGGGGCTCAAGCAGAATCTACCACCGGATCGGAAACGCGACCCACTGAGAAAATCCGGCGAGAAACTCACTGGGCTGATTGTATCCACAGATTCGGTAGAATCTGGCGCCAAGTTCCGTTCAAAAATCCCGTAGTAAACGGAGCACCAGACTATATTAATAATGAGGGCTTTGTTCGAACCAAATAACCGGACAGGTTACGACGATGCGATCCTTTGATTCAAAATTTTTCTAACACAGGCGTCTAACACAATTAATTCGCACCGTGCTATATATACCCGTACTATACCGAAGCTTCAAATAATATGTACATTATATAAAAGCAATGTATAACGCGTTATATCGAAACCATGTTTTAAAGATGTCAAATTTTATGATACATAGTAGCTTCGTCTCAATTTAATGATTTTGCAATCGGTTTTCCCCGTAATTTTGTATGATATAAAATTCCCGTTTTTTCTTCGAAAGAAATAAATTTTCGTTTAAATTTTTACTTCTTGATCTTGTCAGACATTATCCAAATTTAAGTTCTAAAATTAGCTTTATAATACTATAAACCTTACAATTTAATCTTTTACATATCACAAATTGAAATTATTTTATATAATAATTGTTTTTATATACTTTTTTGAAATTTTCACTTTACTTTCCAAAATGTTAAAAACAAACCGAGCAACAACTTTATTAATTACATTAGCAAAGAACGCAGACTGTCATTTCTCAAAATGAAATGTAAGATTATTTGGTATGTAGCAACAAAATCGGGGATTCCCCTTATTGAAGAAAGAACCCAATTCTTACCGATCGGTAAATTCAATTGATCCTCGAAGTCTTCGAGCCATATAATCAGTATTTTCGTAGTAAAATCTCTGTTACGTCGTCCACTACCTGAAATACAATTCCAATTTGTTTATTCAAAACGCAAACTTATAATTTGCGTAATTACTGGTGGTAGGACCTCTTGTGAGTCCGCACGGGTAGGTACCACCGCCCTGCCTATTTCTGCCGTGAAGCAGTAATGTGTTTTGCTGTAAAGGTCGGGGCAGCCGTTGTACTATTAAAAGTGCAACCTTACAACTTTGGGCGCCTGTTCACTCCATTTCCTTTGTTTTTTATTTTTTTTACTGCTTAGATGAGCTCACGACCTACCTGATGTTAAATGGTTACCGGAGCCCATAGACATCTACAACGTAAATGCCGCCACCCACTTTGAGACATGAGTTGTAAGGTCTCACTTTTAATAGTACAACGGCTGTCCCGCCCTTCAAACCGAAACGCGTTACTGCTTCACGGCAGAAATAGGTAGGGTGTTTATTATTACAAGAAGTATGGTAGCGTTTGTGTTGTGTTCATTGAAACCTTGACGCTTGAAAGGCAAACGTGACTAAGCGACATTAAAATTTTTTTATTGCTTAGATGGATGGACGAGCTCACAGCCCACTTGATGTTAAGTGGTTACTGGAGCTCATAGACATCTACAACGTAAATGTGCCACCCATCTTGAGATATAAATTCTAAGGTCTCAGTATAGTTACAACGGCTACCTCACCCTTCGAACCGAAACGCATTACTGCTTCACGGCGGAAATAGGCGGGGTGGTGGTACCTACCCGCGCGGACTCACAAGAGGTCCTACCACCAGTGAAAAAGTTTGTACATAAATGATAGGCAATAACCATATTCGATGCGCAAAAAATATATATTTCTAGGTCAATTAAAATCATTTCAATCCTACAGCTACTAGCTAGATTTTACTACAACTAGATCCGTTAAAAAAAAATTTTCTTCAGGTATTTCAACTTTAAATTAGTCTACTGTAAAGTTCACGCATTGCCGCTTAGTCACGTTTGCCTTTCAAGCGTCGATATGTCAAAAAGGATTGCTGTTCGTTAGTCTCGCTAAAGTTCGAGAGCGGCTGGACCGATTTGGCTAACTTTGGTCTTGAATTACTTGTGGAAGTCCAGAGAAGGTTTAAAAGGTAGATAAATATGAAAATGTTCTGAATTGAATAAAAATAACTATTTTGTTTTTCCTTCGATGTGTAACATATTATTATGTGTGTGTTTGCAGACTTCGTAGGCAATACTAAGTCTGCCGGGTCAGCTAGTATAACGATAAAAAGTATGTATGTATGTGCATGTTGTGGGGTGCGGTACCGGGCGCGGCGGCGGGCTGCCTGTCCAGGTCGAGCGAGAGAGCGCGCAGCTTGTCGTGCGTCTCGCTCGACACGTCCCAGCACGAGCCCGCTCCCTTCTCTGAGCTCCTGGTAACGCAAACGATTTATGTTTACTTCATAATACGCTTTTGTTAGCTTCAGACGTATGTTAGTATGTAACGGAATCTTTGAACATGATTTTGACCCCCTTCAAAACGTCGGATTAACTAGAAATTTGGTATACTTATTAAGGACCGATGACAATACAATTCTAAAAAAATATATTGAAAAAATTTAAATTCAACTAAAAAATGAAAAATAAATAATAGTTTAAAAAAACTAACAAATTTTGAAGTCGTCGTGGCCTAACGGATAAAACGTCCGGTGCATTCGTGTTGAAGCGTTGCACTGGTGTTCGAATCCCGCAGGCGGGTACCAATTTTTCTAATGAAATACGTACCTAACAAATGCTCACGATTGACTTTCACGGTGAAGGAATAACATCGTGTAATAAAAATCAAACCCGCAAAATTATAATTTGCGTAATTACTGGTGGTAGGACCTCTTGTGAGTTCGCACTTGTAGGTACCACCGCCCCGCCTATTTCTGTCGTGAAGCAGTAATGCGTTTCGGTTTGAAGGGTGGGGCAGCCGTTGTGACAATACTGAGACCTTAGAACTATATCTCAAGGTGTGCGGCGCATTTACGTGTAGATTTCTATGGGCTCCAGTAACCACTTAACACCAGGTGGGCTGTGAGCTCGTCCACATATCTAAGCCATAAAAAAAAATTAAAAAAAATACACACATACACATAAATAATTTGAATTAAAAATAGTGTAAAAAAAATTATTTAATTGTAAAAAAGCGTGGGGTGCTTTTCAGGATATTATCAAAATAGCCCTTCTACTCATATCTGTTCATAAAATATACTGATACCATGCACACCAAGCTTTTTTTTAATTTATTAAAATTTAATTTTTTATTTTTTAGTTGGATTTTCTATAAAAGCGTATTTTTTCAGTTTTTTTAAACTATTTTTTTTTTAATATTACAGGATTATCGTAGTTATGGTATCATCACTAAAAACTCACAAAATAATTTTTTACCTATTCTAGTAATCTCAAGGGATTATTCTAGATTCACCGAACTAGTAGGTGAGCTCACGGGGCTCTCAAACCTGACGACGTTGCTAATACTAAACCTAACAAGAGCCGTGCTTCGCAGAATCTACCATCGAATCGGAAACGCGACCCACTGAGAAGATCCGGCGAGAAATCGCTAAAATCCTGCTCTTTAAATAGGAAAGGAAAATTAAACAAATAAATCCTTTGAATTGTTAATGAATAGGTTTTCTTTATGCTTAGCTATCGATTGGATCGAAGACTGTATAGGCACCACATATTCTGTATTAGTTAATGTGTTTTTATTGATAGCTCACACTGATTTTCTGTTGACTTAAGCCCAGAAATCGTAGGCCGACTTGCGATTCAGCCACCACCAGTCCGAAGGGCATATCCACTGGTAATGCACTGCCCGGGTCTGTAATGACCTCCGATGTATCTTAACGCTATGACATACCTTACTCCAAACGATTGAGGGTCCTTAATGAGACGGCTCTGTTTGCAATCGTCTATCTGTCTTTCGATAACAGTCCTGCCTAAGACGTGGACGCATTAGACCGAAGCCAGCGAAATGAATAAGGCAGTATACCTCGAGGATGTACAGGACCCGTCGGTGTCGGACTTGATGCTGTCGCTGCGGCGGTCAGGCGGCGCGTCACTTGGCCCGTGTCCAGACGGGACCACAAACGCTATCTCGCTCGTGGAGTCCGACCAGTACAGAACCTGAACCGACGCGACCAGTGTTGGTTATTCGGGGATCTCTGTCGGGACTTTATCACGCGTTTTTTTTTAAAGAGAATTTATGACCCGGTAACTAAGACCTTTAAGCCATGTCTTATTTTAATTTATATTCTTATTTTTATGTAAAATGATAATATGGAGTGAAATGAAATGAAGATGATTAAATAAAATGAAGATGAGATGATATAGGATGAAATATAATCTCAGTAAAATGGTGGTCATTTACTGAGATTTATTCAGTGGACTTTTTGGAGGATCTCGAGAAGTTACGTCCAGCAGCTTTGTTTCATTTTCCCATATTTGTGCACTTTCACAGATGTTAAACGGTTAATAAACCACCGTTATTACACATTTAAACCTGAAGAAACACTAGTAGACAAAATAAAACAAATCACACAACTTCACTTCTCGCGTTCCCGCCAAAAAAATCCTTTATCACGCGTCTCATTTCGGAGCATAGATAATACACATAAACTAGTTGTAGATAAGCAAGTCGAGCACTCAACAAAAATGTTTACGGGGGTTGGCCACTAGGTGGCTTCGCTTCGATTAGTTTCTCGTTGCTTCTGTAGATGGCAGTAGCATATTGCCTATCCTATATTTTAATTTTAATGAAGGATTTGATAAATTTTCAGAAATCACAAATTTTTTTTTTGCTTAGTTGGATGGACGAGCTCACAGCCCACCTGATGTTAAGTGGTTACTGGAGCCCATAGACATCAACAACGAAAATACGCCACCCACCTTGAGACATAAGTTCTAAGGTCTCAGGTATAGTTACAATGGCTGCCCCACCCTTCAAATCGAAACGCATTACTGCTTCACGGCAGAAATAAGCAGGGCGGTGATACCTACCCGCGCGGACTCTCAAGAGGTCCTACCACCAGTAATTGATAAAATTTAATCATTTTGTCTATAACAAATAAAGACTTGTATAATTTATTTATTTTTTGTGTTTTCTGTTCACACAATAATTAAATGTCTTAACTTTAACAACATATAACTTTAAGGGCATCCGCTACAAGATGTCGATATATAATAATATATGTTTAAATAGGTACTTCATTAAAATATAGGCCGCTACTCGATGCTAACGCTCGCGCTGGCCTGTAACAGTATACTACGCGCGTGCGTTCGAGTGCCGCGCATTCACTCTCGCTCTATCTCTTTCTATTCCCCCTCTCCAGGAGCGTTAAACGCTTAACGCAACCTTGTTGGAAGTTGCGTTAGAAGTTTCTCTTCAAAAAGCAATGAATTGATATTCCTTAACCTATGAACTGCGTGACTGATAGTTGAGTATAAATTCTAGATAGTACCTGCTCCCTCCCGTCGTATATAGCGGGCGCTTTCTCCCCGACGTTGTTGGCTGGCGGCAGATCCTGCAGATGCGGAGTGTCGTAGCTGGTGTCCACGTGGCCAGTCCAGCCGCCGTGGCCGCGGACCCTTACTGGTTTGCCCAGGCTGATTTTTAAAACATTTCATATAAAAAAGATAGTCATTATCACAGATTGTGAGGTACCAGATATGACTCCGGTCACCGTCCTCGCCAAACCCGTCGCTTTCGACGAAGGGCTCGGCGACTAAATTAACCCTCAGACACAGCCCACTGAGTTTCTCGCCGGATCTTCTCAGTGGGTCGCAATTTCGATCCGGTGGTAGGTAGGTTCTGCGAAGCACTGCTCTTGCTAGGGTTATCTAATAGATGGCGCTGTATTCCAAATCTAAACGTTTCATTAAAGCTACGATTTTTATATACACGAGTATTTATTTAAAGGCCAACGTTTGTCTTCTAATTTCCTGAACCATTGATCCGATTTTGCCGACACTTGGTACAGTTGTGGTTGACGCCCCAGAGAAATTTTCAGTATCTTCAAACGTACAACAGATGGCGCGTGCATAGTTTCATGAAATCGATGTTCCCTTAAAATCAGCGACAAGTACAGCGAAGAGTAATTGGCTGAATTTTTTATTCATTGCGTAGATGTATGGACGAGCTCACCGCTCACTTGGTGTCAACTGTTACCGGAGCCCATAGACATATATAACGTAAATGCCGCCACCCACTGTGAGACATGAGTTTTAAGGTCTCAGTATAGTATAGTAAAGACGTTTAGCTCATGTTTCCAAGTATACATTAATGTGTGAAGTCCCAGAAGAAGAGAATGCACAGTGCAGTGGGGTGCGTACCCTCTGAGCATGGCGAGGAAGCCGGCGGGCAGGCCGGAGGTGCAGGAGGCGTTGCGCAGGATGTCGGCGGCGCGCGTGTGTCCGGCGCGCGCACAGAACACGTGCACGGTGAGCGCCGCCCGCGCGCCGCACGCGTCCACGCGCCGCACCGCCGCCGCCCAGCCCGCGCCGCCCCCGCGCAGCGCCCACAGCCGCGCCGCCCCGCCCTGGCACACCACTGCTTCAACACCTACTCACTCTATTCTGCAGCATATGACACTGCAAAACGGTTGTAGAGGCGGCCTGGCTGGCGCGGTAAGAACAACGCAGCACCCAGTCGTTTTTTTAAGAGATTTTATGACTTGGATTTTAAGACCTTTAAGTCTTTTTTTTTTATTGCCTAGATTTGTGGACTAGTTCACAGCTCACCTGGTGTTAAGTGGTTACTGGAACCCATAGACATCTACAACGAAAATGCGCCACACACCTTGAGATTTATGTTGTAAGGTCTCAAGTATAGTTACATCGGCTGCCCCACCCTTCAAACCGAAACGCATTACTGCTTCACGGCAGAAATAGGCGGGGCGGTGGTACCTACCCCTGCGGACTCACAAAAGGTCCTACCACCAGTAATTACGCAAATTATAATTTTGCAGGTTTCATTTTTATTATACGATGTTATTCCTTCACCGTGGAAATCAATCGTGAATTTGTTGAGTACGTATTTCATTAGAAAAATTGGTACCCGCCTGAGATTCTAACACCGGTGCATCGCTCAATACGAATGCACCGGACGTCTTATCTGTTAGGCCACGACGACTTCAAAGTGTGAAAATAGCCCCGGTAATTAACAAATTTAAGAGCGGACGGTTAGCGTGGTATGGACATGCGATGCGTAGAGAGGAGATGCATGAGAAAGAGAGAGGAGTGAGTATGGAGATGACAGCTGATAGAAAAGAAAAATTAGCTGTGCCGACCCGACCAAGTGAGATAAAGTGGTGAAAAAGAAGAAAAGAAAAAGCGCTTAGAACGTTATTATTAGGACGTCCGTAAAATCCGAAAACTTTTTTTTTTTTTTTTTTATTGCCCTTGTAGGCAGACGAGCATACGGCCCACCTGATGGTGAGTGGTTACCGTCGCCCATGGACTTCAGCAATGCCAGGGGCAGAGCCAAGCCGCTGCCTACCGCTTAATACTCTCCACAAGCCTCGTTTGAAGAAGGACATGTTATAGCGCTCAGGAAACACCGTGGAGGGGAGCTCATTCCATAGCCGGATGGTACGTGGCAAAAAAGATCTCTGGAAACGCACTGTGGATGACCGCAGTGGCTCCAGGTAGTATGGATGAACTCTACTCCGGTGGCGGGCGGTGCGATGGTAAAAACGAGATGCCGGTATCATCTCGAACAACTCCTCAGAGCACTCCCCATGGAACATACGGTACAAAATACAGAGGGAACCGAAGTCCCTCCGCAGACCCAGAGGCTCCAAACGATCCGTGAGAATGGGATTATCGACAATCCGAACGGCCCTCCTCTGTATGGAGTCAAATGGAAGAAGCTGGTATTTGGGAGCCCCGGCCCAGAGATGGGACCAGTACTCCACGCGAGGCCGGACTTGTGCTTTATAAAGCAAAAGCCTTTGTCCAGGCGTGAAGTACCGCTTCGCTCTATTGAGGACTCCCAGCATTTTGGACGCCAACTTGGCTTTGCCTTCCAAATGACTCCGAAACTGGACATCGCTCGAAATGTCGACCCCAAGTATCCCAATACTCTCGGAAGGTTGCAGGGATACTCCTTAGGAATTGCGGCGCCATGACAAAGGGGTCCTTCTTCGCAGTGAACGCGCAAACTTGTGTCTTTATCGGGTTGAATTGAACCAAGTTCAATTCACCCCATTCGGAGACTCGCCCCAGAGAGTTCTCCACTTCAGACACAAGTTTTGATCGTCTCTCTTGCACCGCGCTCCGAGAGAGACTCTGATGGCCGATATATCGCGCATCCCCCGTGCTGTCATCCGCATAGCAATGCATGCCATCAATAGACAGCATGTCATTGATATACAGGATGAAAAGCGTGGGGGAGAGCACCGAACCTTGTGGAACGCCAGCGTTAATGGTCATGGTATCAGAACTTAACTTATCAGAACTACTTAAAGTCAGATATTCCTGCATGAATTCACACGCAAAAATCGGTCTTAAATGCCGACCTACGTGGACAAGATGACTATAAAACTAACCTTTTTATCACCTCCGATGTTGAGGTAGCCGAAATGTGAGAGGAACAGTCTCGCCGTCTGGAACTCTGTGACCGGCTCCGGAGGAACATACTCTTCCGGTACCTAATGACAAATTAATATATTCGGTATTGACTTAACACAGGAAATTTTTATTTATATTCCTGTCTAAGTTAAATAATTGTCATGTTATTAAATTGATAGTTTGCCAGCAATCTAAAACAAACACAGCTCGGGGAGACAATACTCCACGCGTCAGATGATTTTCATACATTGCATGCAAAATGTTCATTGAATTGTTGATCACGATTCTAAATGTTATTGGTACTAGTTTATACGGGCCATGCTCTGACGTTAGTTACTTCTTTATAATTGGAATCGGATTTTATTCACGATTTTACGGGTTTAATTTTTTTCCACGGAACCCTAATAACTTTGCTAAAATAAAAGCAACCTTATAACATAGTCCTTATAACATAAATGCCTCAATAAGGGGGCATTAAGGGGGCAATCGAACTAAATTAATATAGAAAATCTGTATCAAAATAATTTGGATTTGAATTTCAGTTTTTTTATTATATATTTTGAAACATTACTTTTTGATAACAATTTCATAGTGATTTCTTCCTAAAATCTATCATTTATGTTTCTTAAGTGAACAAGTATTTTTTTTAATGTTAAAAATTATGTATAGGGAGCATAAAAATTATAGAAATGTAACAGTGAGGCATGGCACAAAAAAGGTTGGAAAGCACGTGTCTAAATAGAATTTAAAAACGATTGTTTTTTTTTGTTTTTTTTTTTGACATTGCATACAGATACTTCAGTTTTATTTATTTATTTGTTTAAATGAAATTCTACCGAATTGTACGAACCGTACTGCGTGTCATATTCCATTGCACTCACCACGTTGTCTTCGCTCTCTTTAACGCGTTTCTCGATGGCGGCCTGCTGCTCCAACAGCTTGAACAGGGTCGGCGCCTCCGGGTCCCCGAGCTGGCGCAGCACGGCGTCCAGCGTGGGGAACGCTGCGTCACTACAATATAAAGCATGCATTTTTATTTTTAACCGACTTGAAAAAAGGAGGGGGTTCTCAATTCGACTGTATGGTTTTTTTTATGACTGTTACCTCATAACTGTTGACTGAGTGAATCGATTTTGATGATATATGTTAGCTGACTCTTCCCGTGTGGTCCCATTTCAATTTAGTCCAGTTCTGGTAATGTTATCCACGAGAAAGCCATATAAGTCTTAAATTTGCATTAAGTACGTGCATGACAAATATACGAATAACTCAATATCACGCCAACCGATTTCGATGATTATTGTTATTAGTGTATATTAATTTGTTTTGGAATATCTTTTTTTTTCTATTTGAAGTCGGTTTTTGTTAAAGCATCTCTATTTACATTTAAGTATATTAATGTTAACATTCCGAAAAACTAATTCTGCTATGGTTCATTTCGACTGTGATCGAATATAATAAACATGAGCGGAATTGTTGTAACTTGAAAAACCTAATTTTATACTAAAGCCATAAAACTAAAGGTCGTGGCTTAAAGGATAAGACGTCCGGTGCATTCGTATGTAGCGATGCACCGGTGTTCGAATCCCGCAGGCGGATAACAATTTTTCTTATCTAATACGTACTTAACAAATGTTCACGATTGACTTCCACGGTGAAGGAATAGCATTGTGTAATAAAGATCTAACCCGAAAAATTATAATTTGCGTAATTACTGGTGGTAGGACCTCTTGTGAGTCCGCACGGGTAGGTACCACCGCCCCGCCTATTTCTGCCGTGAAGCAGTAATGCGTTTCGGTTTGAAGGGTGGGGCAGCCGTTGTAACTATACTGAGACCTTAGAACTAAGGTCCTTGGTGGGTGGCGCATTTACGTCATAGATGTCTAAGGGCTCCAGTAACCACTTAGCAACAGGTGGTCTGTGAGCTCGTCCACTCATCTAAGCAATAAAAAAATAATAAACTATTTCAAAAATTCATAACTTATATTTATTTATATATCGATGGGTGAGGGGGACTATTTGGCTTAAGCGATATTTCGGTAAATACGCCACATTTATCTTTGTAATTAATAGACTGTTTTATTTGGTATCAGTATTAACAATTCGATGTTTTTAATTGAACTTGAATTAAGTTTACTCTATTCAAATAGTTGAAGAATTTTTTGATATGATATTTATTGCAAATTTTAAACTTTAAATGGTTCTCTTATAAAGTTGCAAAAATGTCGCTTATACCAAATAACCATTCACCCCTCAATATATAAATAAAAATAATAATATGAATTATGAATTTTTGAAATAGTTTTAAGGCTCTGGTGTAAAGTTGGGTTTTTGAAGTTAAAACAATTCCGTTTTCTTCCGTCGCCTATACAAGCCTAAAAGTGCCCTGAAGTATGGAATTTCGAAACCTTAAATTCAAACGGGACCCACAAGCATAATTGCTTACAGAAGAAATAGACAGAAAGACGATACCCGCTGACGTGACGTAGAAATAATTTTGTATTATAACATTGCGTTTTGTTTAGCTTATTGTTAGTACTTAACTGATTATTGAGTTCAGGAGATTTCTGTATCGCGGAATTTTTTAATTATAAATGTACTGCATGAGGGCAATGCATTAAAATTTCAATAATTCTATACTAAGTTGATTACTTTGTATTTGTATGTGCATTAAATACATTACTAAGCATGAATATACAAATTGCATCGCATTGATGACGTGTGGTATCTATGTTGGGAAGTTGCTCCACTGTAATATGTACTAGTATCAGAATAAGTGCGCGGTATGTTGCACTCACAGCGCGCAGGGCGGCGCGGGCGGCAGCGGGCGGCAGTGCGGCGCGGGGGGGGCGCGCGGCGGGCGCGTGTCCACGGGCCGAGCGCACGCGCCGCCCGCGCCGCGCCCCGCACTCCGCGCCGCGCCCCGGCTGCTCAGCGACCACGCGTACCGACCCCACGCGCAACGGATGATCACTGAAACCAGATCAAACAGGTCCATAACACAGAATATAACATATACCTATGAAATTGAAACGATGCGATTAATTCGAGCAATGTGTTCTCGCTGTGATGGTGTATGGGGCCGGGACATGGACGCTCACAAAGCAAATTATGTCCAAAATGCAAGTCATGCAAAGAGCCAAGGAATGGGCTATGTTAGGCGTTTTTCTACAGGATAAAATACGTAATACCGAAATTCGCAGAACTGGTTTGACTGACATAGCCAAAGTGATTGTTCGGAAAAAGTGGTAGTGGGCCGGCCACATATGCCGTCACACTGACAATCGGTGGGGCACAAAAGTACTGGAGTGGAGACCTCGTACTGGACGTCGTAACGTGCGCAGACAGCCAACGAGGTGGACCGATGACATGGTCAAAGTAGTTGGTAGAGACTGGATGAGAAAGGCAAGAGACCGAAGAGAATGGTGTGCATTCGAAGAGACCTACACTCAACATTGGGTGGACACGGGTTGAAGAAGAGAGATAACACAGAATGCTCACTATGTAATCGGAATCTCAGAAAAAACTGGTGATCAAAAAAGAATTAATTTGTTTAAGCACAGTGTCTATCGCTGCGCGCCAAATATCTTTTCGGAAAGTTCTATACTTGATAACAACAATCAACAATCATTTTCTATTCTTATATTTTTATAAGGAAATTATATACACACAAACACTAGACATTTAAGCAATCCCATGATAAAAAAAGTACCTAATTTTCATATTTGCCGAGTATTTTAAAAGACAAAGAATCTATGTTAGACTTCAACTCTTTCAATGGATTTTTTAATGAATGTCTACGCTATCTGCAACGCATGTATCATTTTTAAGCCTTCGCAGTTAATTATGAGTACATCCATGATATTCCTTTTCCATTTCCCCTGCCATTTCTATGCTTAATGTGCATTCTCTGAGGGGTATCGTCGGATATTGACATTTAAAAATCGACCATATTGTTTGGTGCTTACTGTCATAAATATAATGACAGTTGTGAGGATGATTATTGGTTTCGGACTGATGACGTAATCGTCGAGGTGTGTGAAATAAGAAGTGAGCAAAGAGTGGCTACTCAAGGAGGAGTTGTGTTGGAATAATAGAAACGAAAGAACCTAAAAAAAAATTAATTCTTTTTTATCGCTTTACTGATTTTAGTACTTAGACATTGATTTCGTGTAGAAACCACCATTTCCTAGATTCGAAGTAACTAATCCTAAAGTTTGAGTAAACGCAATCGATATCAAGTTGTCGCCGAGCTTTTACCGTCTTCAATTAAATCTCACTGAGACACCGGTGTGAAAGTGCATTTTTTTCCTATGATGATAGCCTTGAGAGGCTATATCAGTTTCTCCTTGACGTGTAGGTGAGCTCACGGGGCTCAAACTGGGTGTGTCGCTAACACTGGCCCTAGCAAGAGCCGTGCTTCGCAGAATCTACCACCGGATCGGAAACGCGACCCACTGAGAAGATCCGGCGAGTAACTCAGTGGGCTGTGTCTTTGGGGAACGTGCACTGACCGACCAGCGTGGGCTGCGGCTCCTGGCTGTTGGCCAGCGGCTCCTCGAGCAGCGACAGCATGATGTTGCCGTCGGCGATGAAGTGGCGCAACTTGCCGTGCCCCAGCGCCGCCAGCCAGCGCTCGTCCAGCCGGCACCAGTTGCCGTTGAGGCCGTTGTCCACTTGCTGTACCATTAACAAGTTTCATTGCCAAATGGGCTTACACCTGCTTTGGATGACGCTGCCATGGCCATCGGACAGGGGCTTAAATATTTTCTTTTATCGTCTTAGTCGCCTTGTCGCTAACGTGAGCCTCTAAATTTATGGAGAATATGGCTTAAATTTACTTCATTAAAAAAAGTCCTTTAGTTCCTTATTTAAAAACTGGATGGATTAAACGAAAAAGCGACACCAAAAAGAGACAAACATATGTATAAGAATCGCGTCTGAACTGCATATACATATTTTTTATGTTTTTATAACATACTTTGAGAATTAGATTGGAAGAGTTTTTCTGAAGTACATTAATTATCCGTATTTATCTACAAGTAGTTAATTTTCGTCAACCGATTGGCAATTTACCTTCTGGTTTGTAAATTACATTAGTGAAAGAAATAACGAGATAATTATAACTCAAAGTGGCCACTGTCGGATCGGGATACCTGTTCTAAGATCTGCATCAACAAGGATTCGGCAGCATCCCTGACCCGCATCGAGACCGGCTTCAGTTCTTTTTCATCTTTCATCATTGGAGGGTCACCAGGTTTGGCTGTAAAATCAATTTTTTTTATTGCCCTTGTAGGCAGACGAGCATACGGCCCACCTGATGGCGAGTGGTTACCGTCACCCATGGACTTCAGCAATGCCAGGGGCCGAGCCAAGACGCTGCCTACCGCGATAACCAGCATCGATTGAACACTTCGCAATACACATAAGTATGACCGATATCGCGATATTTTGTGTCCTAATATTCGAAAGGTGGTGGCTATTTGGTTTGAGCGACATTTTTGCAACGTTACGGAAGGGCCATTTAAAATTTAAAATTTGGATAAAATATAATGACAAAAAGACTTATTCAGCTATATGAATGGAGTAAACATAATTAAATTTGAATTAAAAACATCGAACTGTTGATACTAATCTATACAAATAAATAAAATTGGAGTGTCTGTTTGTAATAATAAAATAACCACTTTTTACTAAATGCGTAAGTAGATATACCAAAATAAATTTTGTTTTGTCTGTCTGTCTGTTTATACCGGCTAATCTCTGGCATGACTGGACCGATTTTGACGGGACTTTCACTTTTAGGTAGCTGATGATATAAGGAGTAACTTAGGCTAGCTTCGCCCCGCGGTGTCACCCGCGGTACGATAATAGCCGCGGGTAACATCGCGGGACTCAGCTAGTACCAAATAAAACATACCTTAGGGCAAAATTTGGCTTAAACCAAATAGCCTTTCCCTCGACATATAAATGATAGGCTCGCAGACAAAGGGCAAACAAATCTGTTCATCACACGAATGTTTGCCGAATGCGGAAATTAGATCCGCGCAACAAAGTACCAGGCGGGCATGCGGGCGCAGGAGCTCACCTTGACTCTTGGTGCCGGAGATGCCCAGCTCGACGACCTCCATGAGCGTGGCCAGACAGTCGGGGTCAGCCAGCAGCGCCGGGCACAGCCACGCCGACAGACAGCCGTAGGCGGCCACCACGCACGAGTGCAGGTCGCGCGAGTGTGCCTGCGGCGGCCGCCCGCACTGAACCGAGATGTAGTCGCATATCCAGCGGACCGCGCGCTTGCGCTCGATCGCATCTGTCGCCGCAACAATCGCGCATTGTACCGCTTGTACATATATCACACCTTTAGAATTATACAGACCCAACCCAAAAATGTTTGTAGGTTAACGACGGAGGGAACAACCCAGTCTGACCTCAGATCAGAAGGTTACGTGTTCATAATTCATAATATTCATAATAAAGACGAAAAAAAGATCTTCCACCGAGATGTAATTGCTCGGTAGACCGACGGCCCGAATGTTGTTTTTTTTACCTACCTAAGCTGATATGCGGGGTTGTTGCGTGATTGGCGTACTCAATATTTATCTTAGCTCGATCACCCTATTCGCCCCTATGATGTCTGACGAGTGACGATGGTGTTAGTAATTGTGGCTTCTCCGACATATATGTATATGCAAGCTTATCTTGAAAATGTCGTAAGCGAGATTCAGGTAGGTATTTGTCAAATATCATTTGTCAAATTGTGTTGTATGATGGCTACCTGCCACATGTTTTTTGGAATACATCGAATCAAGTTTTCAAACCGAAAATACGTAGAGGAAGGGGACGGAGTGGAAGAGACCGATGGATAAGTTTGTCCCTTTATAGGCAAGCTACTTTTGGTCTTTTAATTAATTGGAGTCGCTGAAAAGAGTCGTGCTAAATCAATTTTTGAATTAAAAGTCTAAATCCCAAAATTTCGATATGGGTCTCTGTAATTCTAAAGGTGCGATATATTGGCAGGTGAACTTTATATTTTCCTACCTATGCTGATAACCTTGAGAGGATTAAATTGTGAGGATTAAAAAAGAAATTGAATGTATGTGAATTCCACTCACCAATAATGAACTCTGGAATGAGTGCGTAAGAAACACAAGTATAACTATTAATTTAGTTACGGAACTAACTTTTCATAATCATGTTTTTTTTGGGTGTGTTTTCGTATAGCTTACCTGGTTTAGAGGAATGCAGCTTCGCAAGTCCAGAGAGAAGTTCTAAAGCGGCTAAAGAAACCTGAAGTTCTCCCTTCCACGAGGATATCAATCGATGGCAGACCAGATACGTGGCGCGTACAACCAGTGCTGCCCCTAAAACGCATAGGCACAAGTTTCGGGCGGATTGTCCTTGACTAAATTTTCGTTTCGTAGGTACATTTTATATATCTTCAAGTGATTGTGGGCCAGTGAACGTAAAAAATCGCAAGCAAAAAATTAATAAAACTAAAATTAAAAGCGTAAAAACTATTAGATAATTGACTAGTTGCCTTTTTGAAATCTAATCTAACAATGATCGATATTTTGAAATATTATAATACGCGTAACAAACTATTCATTTAACATTCATAATGCTAAAACAATAAAAGTTTCGTGCTGAAAATTTCCCCTTTCGGGAGGGGCATTCATATACTTTGTACTCTTAATGAACTACTGTCAGTTAAAATGAACCAAAGTTAAACCAGAAAATGAAACCAGTACAAATTATTTAAATAGCTAGAGTTTCAGTTAATCAAGAAGACGTTTTGTACTTTAAGCTCTGAAACATACAGTTGTCCTGCTCACACGCGCAAACAACCGTGTCCAATGTGAGACTGCTATTTCGTCAAGTCTTATACGATAATTACGGGTGAAGTTTAATTGCATTAAATGCATAACGCGTTTCCATATCCCATACTGGCTCCAACGCGTCCGTACACCGCATATAATAACATATCGACGGATGAAAGGCTATTTTGAAACTTTATAGGAGAGCCATTTAAAGTTTAAAATTTGGAAAATAAATCATAATATAAAACTTCTTCAGCTAATTGAATAAGGTAACCTTAATAGAAGTTCGATTAAAAACATCGAATTGTCGATACTAATACAAATTAAACATTTAATTACAAAGATAAATGTCGCGTTTTAAATGAAATTTCGCTTAAACCAAATATCTTTTTTTCCTACTTATTCTGATAGAGAGGCTATTTATCTTTACCCTAGCGTGTAGGTGAGCTCTCGGGGCTCAAACCGTAGGGTTGCTAACACCGACCCTAGCAAGAGCAGTGCTTCGCAGAATCTACCGCCGGATCGGAAACGCGACCCACTGAGAAGAACCGACGAGAAACTCAGCAGGCTGTCTGTGGGAATGCTTTCACCCCTCGATATATACATATATGTGTGCATATAGCTTTGTTTACCGCGTTACAATTTCAAAATACCGATCGAAAATGAATGCTGAACAAAAACCATGCGTGTGTAATTACCGAAAACAGGCGAGGATGGATCAAGCCCCCTAACATCCGCCACGAAGTCGTCGAGCGAGTGCCCCTCCGTGCTGCCGCTCTCTGAGCGAGCTACAACACATCCCTCGGTTATACACCGACGCTTACCACATACGTTGCTTCCACCGCTTACTACCTTACTGTGTGTGTGGTGATTCCACCCATGAGACAGTATTAACTGGTCCATTTGCTGAGCAATAAAACAAATCTTTGGAACAGCCTCTTTTATTAACCCTTTGACTGTCACATAGGTCACCGGTGCCCTACGTGGCGCGCTGAATCACGTCTTTTTTTTTTAATGCTGATAGCCTTGAGAGGCTATTTCAGCTTCGCCCTAACGTGTGTAGGTGAGCTCACGAGACTCAAGCCGGAGTGTTGCTAACACTGACCCTAGCGAGAGCAGTGCTTCGCAGAATTTACCACCGGATCGGAAACGCGACCCACGACCCACTGAGAAGATCATGTCGATTTGTTACTAAGACGTTGGAATATCTAGTAGACTCTGAGAGTGACTAATCCGAAGATACTGAGAATCTATTTCTAAGTGACTTAAAAGACTAAAACATACATTAACAAACAAAAGAAGGTAAACTTAGGCAATCCAGGCGCCTTAGTAACAGAAATCGATATAATTACTTCAGTGCATCGTGTAGGTCACCGGTGCCCTACGTGGCGCACTGAAGTAATATGTCGATTTCTCTTTGCTCTTCTTACTAAAGCACCGGAATATCTAGTAGACTCTGAGAGTGACTAATCCGATACTGAAAATGAATCTATTTCTAAGTAACCTAAAAGTCTGAAAAATACAGTAACAAACAAAATAAGGTAAAGTTAGGCAATCCAGACGCCTTGGTAACAAAAATCGACATAATTACTTCAGTGCGCCGTGTAGGGCATCGGTGACCTACATTGCAATCAAAGGGTTTAAGATTGTTCCTGTAATAATTAGATCTTAGAGCTTGTGATTTTGTCCTCGACTTCTCGTGTAGTGTTGGCGATGTTAAAGATTTATCGATTAGCAAAATAATAAAGAGCGTGTTGTGAAGTGTTGTGAAGGCAGAGGCGATATTCTGCGGACTTGTTGTTGCAACAATAACAGATTTTCAGCAAAGCTCACTAAAGGCTGTTTTCTGTATATGCCATAATTATGTCGATTACTTGAAGTACGCAGCAAATAATAATAGTGATAATTTAAATGTATGCAATGCGTGTTGTGTTGACTATTTTCTTTTTATAGGTTTAAATACAGAGCGTTGGAAATTTATCTTTAACACACAGCCCTACATTTAAATGCCTTGATATGTTGATTCGCTGGCTGGTTCTTACACTTGTGCATAATCAAAGCACTGAAGTTAAAAAATAATTTAAAGCAAATTAAAATTTCAGTGATGGGATTTAGGAAACAAATGGAGAACGTATTGATATATTCTATTTGCTATGCGCTGTAATTTTGTTGCTTGAGATTCGCTTATGGTTAATAACGTAGTTAATAACATAATTATAGTTTCGCCTTTAAACAGTTAATGTATTCACAGTAATTAAATAAATGATCAATCCGTAGATTGTGATATTTGATATCGATTCAGTTTCGTACATTGTATATTAGTCAAGCTATTTATGAAATTGCTTGTGTTTCTGTTTAAAAAAAGTAAATCGGACCATTACACGTACTTTAGATCTTAAAGCTGTATCCGTGTTGAAATTGCACAAGTTTTTATTTTATTTTATTACTTAGATGGGTTGACGAGCTCACAACCCACCTGGTGTTAAGTGGTTACTGGAGCCCATAGACATCTACAACGTAAATGCGCCACCCACCTTGAGATATAAGTTCTAAAGTCTCAAGTATAGTTCATTATATTATTTTTTTAGCTCTGCCCCAAGTGGCAAATTGATATTCAACGATATAATTTCAAGTTGATACTCTTTGATATTCTAATTGATTTAGTATTGCGGGTTGGTTGATGTTGCGGGGGTGGGGGCGCGTGCGGGCGCAGGATTGGGGGGGGGGTACCTCGCATGTCAGGCGGCAGCGGCTGCGCGGGCGCCGCCAGCGCGTTGTGCCGCACGCACAAGTACAGAGCGTTGAGCAGCGGCACGGCCAGCGCGCCCGACCACTCGACCTGGACCCCCGACACGCACATCACGGCGATGCGGCCGCGGGTCAGCTCGCCCAGCGTCATGCCCGCACTGACACACATCACAACATCAACACCTCAGAGATATCTTTTTTTTCCTACCTAAGCTGATAGCCTTGAGAGGCTATATCAGCGTAACATTAATTAGTAGGTAAGCTCATGGGGCTCAAACCTGACGACGTTGCTATCACGAACCCTAGCAAGAGCCGTGCTTCGCAGAATCTACCACCAGATCGGAAACGCGACTCACTGAGAAGATCCGGCGAGAAACTCAGTGGGTTGTGTCTGTGGGTTAATTTACTCGTCGAGCCCTTCGACGCAAGCGACTGGTTCGTCGGGAAGGATGACCGGTGCTTGAGGTACCTAAAAGCACCGTCAGTGGATCGGCAGGATCCGAAATGACGTGTTTTGGGCAACGTCGACTGCTTTCCATTATGTCCGCAGGATCGGGAATGTAGTTACCGGCGGCCACGATGAGAGGGTTCTCGTGTCGTGCCGCTTTAGCGAAGTGACAGAGATATCTAAAGTCGAAATCTACTTCGTACAAAATAAATATATGTTTCGGTTTTTTTGTTTGTGTATTAACATGTTTTTTTTGTTTTGTTAAATTTTTATATTGCGTATTTTGCTCTAGTCATTTTGCTAACTATTCACAACATTCGACATTCCAACAGCTTGCCAGATAACTAAAGTTGCAAAGATTATGAACTGTGTTAAAATTGCTGTTATTGTTATCTGTAGTATTTAGTCGATACCTTTTTGTCGATTCTGATGGAGTTTAAGATAATTTCGAGTGGCCATGATTATTGGTCAAACTCGGCGCGCGTGGCGGGCCGGTTTTTGATGTGTCTTTAATCCGATCGCTACCAAACTTTAACTGGATCGGCAATCTGAAGATTTCTCGAGAATTTCATTGAGATGGGTCCAACGGTATCGAAATCTACAGGGAACATACACACATCCGACTTTTATTTTTATCGATATTTTTATAGTTTTCCAAAATTAGCGGCTTTGATTTTTGTTAGTGAATATTTAGCAATCACAAAAATATAATTCACAGATATACGACTTAATGCCTTAAGACGCTTGGTTCATGAAATTTTAAATACACAATGTTCCAAATCCTGCAAAAAATATTCAAGTATTATAATTGTTATGAATTAAGTTAATTTAACATAACTTACTATTCATTACAGCCTGGGAATTCTGGCACGGGTAGATCTTTGTAGTGGTACGGGAACGCGACCATAGACAGCAGGATGCTGATGGCCGCCTTGCGGAGCTCCCGCTTGTCTATGGAGTCGCATTCGATCTTCGGCTCGCGTTCCGACAGAATCTTGTCTAAAGCGTTTATGAAGTCCGGAACTAAAACTAGTACTCCGTCTAGATCCAGTCTAGAAATAAAATAATCTGATAGTTGTTTTTTTGATCTTAATATAAAATAGTACTGAAATGAAAGAACAACATTAACTCTAAGCCGTCCCGTGTGGAGTCATTTATGAAAATCAAGAATAATGCCATCGGAACCTACACATATCGCCACGTGAACCACCTATAAGACATGAGGTTTGAATCTCAATTGTAGGATACGACAGCTTTCGTACCCTCAAAACCGGAACGCATAACTGCTTTGCTGCATAAATTGTCCTAATCAGAGGGACTTTACTTATGTCGCTGGGTGGGCGCAGCTTTCCATTTCCATTTCCACCGCGCGCTCACTAGATGGCGCTATGGTAATGATTGCACACGGACGCTACGTGGGCTTGAGACACCTTTGGCCCTATTCTAATCTCAGGCGGGTGCCAATTTTTCTAATGAAATACGTACTTAACAATTGTTCACGATTTCACGATTGACTTACACGGTGAAGGAATAACATCGTGTAATAAAAATGAAACCCGAAAAATTATTAGAACCTAGACCTTAGAACTTATATCTCAAGGTGGGTGGCGCATTTACGTTGTGGATGTCTATGGGCTCCAGTAACCACTTAACACCAGGTGGACTGTGAGCTCGTTCACATATGTAAGCAATACAAAAAAAAGCCTGAGTCGGGCGTGACGTCACCTGAATATGTCGGAGGCGTTGAGCACGACTGCGGCGGCGGTGGCGGCGTCCCTGAGGCCGTGGTGCATGGCCACGTAGCAGCGGGCCAGGTACGGCGCGAGCACCTCCTCGCGGCACTGCTTGGAGCACAGCACGCGGCACAAGGTGCCCAAAGCCTCCGCCCGCCCTGACCACGATCCAAAATGTGCCCGTGAAACGATGACCAACGGTATCCTAAATTGAAATCTGCTCCCAAGTATTCAAGGTTGGTATTTGTATTGGCAGCAAACACTTAACAGCGACGGCCGATTTGTGAACCAATCATCAGTCATCCAACGCGATGCAATAATTGCCAGTGGGAAGTAATGGACAGTCGTTGCATAATACAATTGAGACGTCGGATTTGTATCACGGTGGGCCACAATGAGGTCATCTTGTCTATTGGCGCAGGTATTCACTTAACACTCTGTTTACCTGTCCGGGAGTAGTTGAAATAGCCCCTTAAGATACCAATGATTATATATAGGGACAAAAAAAACACTATCTATAGCTATAAATAGTATATTTCATTGCATAGACTAGTTGCAGAGCAGGAAGAATTTCTTACAATAACCTCTTTACCTACTGACAGGGGTCACAAACATTTTTGTATTAAGTGCGGTTTACATACAATTTTTTAAGGAGAAAAAAAAATTTATAATTTATTAAATACCTAATTATTATTGTTATTATAATAAATTATTTATAGAGATTTATATAATAGTTATAAATATAGAGTTACAATTACTAGGTAACTCGGCAGAAATAAAAAAAATGAAAATTCAATAATCAAAATCAGATTCCTCTGTAACGGAGTATGCAAACAAGAACAAACCTTACAGTCTCAGGTAAAAGGTTTACAATCCCTAAGGAAAGCGGTCATTGCATCTGTGCGAGCGAGACCCCATTATATTTAAGCGAGAGTGACAAAGACAGGTAATAACAGGTTAACACGTACGAAATCCTTCTTGCTGCGCGACTGGACCTTAATTAACTTACCTGCTTGACATCTAAACATGTGATAAGAATGCGTAGGGTCGGATGCGGATGCCTGCGGGGGCATTCCCTCGGCGCGTTCTACAAGAATTACACATTTATCATTGAGCCTTGCCTCTTAAGTCCCATCGCCGCAAAAAGGTAGAGTATGTTAGCGATTTCGTCCTTAAATACGATAATTCTTTTACTAAAACCACTCAAGTTTTCGAGAAACTATATATTTTATATTCTACGTCTCGTCTTAATAGTTATCTATACTAATATATAAATCTACAGTTTTTACGGATGTTCCGTTATAACGACTGAACCATGCATCCGATTGACTTGAAACTTAGTATCCATTTTGCAAATACATGTACTTAATGGATAGGCTAATATTTATATCAGTGTTGGACTCCCTAATAACAATGATAATAAATAATAATGCTAATTTTAAATGCCCAGCGAAGCGGACGAGTACGGCTTATAGTTATATTACATAGTTAATAATAGTTATTCTGCTATTCGGGACAAATACAACAAAACAAAAACCATGAAAATCGGTCAAGCCATTCTCGAGTTATAGCGTTCGAACCAACCCGACTATGTTTTATATTAATATAGCAGAAAATTTACAATAACACCTCAATCGTCCGTGACTATGAACATAATATTAGAAAAGTCTGAAGTGAGACGACAAATAAAAAACACCGGATTAAATTAACGGCCAGACGGCCGTTGTGACCGTAGTGGTAAGTGACATGGTCACTATATAAGGGAGTCGCGGGTTCGAATCCCGCCAAGGGAAAATATTTGTATGATAAATATAAAATGTCTTTTCCAGGGTTATGGATGTATATTAAATATATGTATGTGTATAATAAAAATCTTAAATTTATTTCCGTTATCTGGTACCTGTAACACAAGTTCTTTACGAACTTAGCACGGGACCAGTTAACGTGGCGTCATTGTTTGTAAATATTTATTTATATTTCAATAGTAAAACTGATTTTGATTATCTACGATTCGTGGAATCCTAAGAAAATACTTGATTGTATTTACATATCCACTCACGCTGCAGAAGACGCCAATAGATCTGCCCCTATATGAGGCCGTTAGCGTAGAAGTGGCCTAGCCCGCAATTTTTATATTCGTGCTTACACTATACTGCAATTTATTTAAAACATAAATAAATTTTGATGCAAAACCATAGTTTCGCACACAGATAGCAGATGGATTTGTAAATATTATTTTTGCGCGTATTGTTTTGGAACGAAGTTCCTTATGGGACGATGAGGAGGGGTACCCTGACCGGGAAAAAACGTCCGTAACGTAAGATTTTTATTATTTGTGTATAGTCTTAGTATGTTGGCTATACAGTGTCTAATGTTATAGTCTACGTGACGACGGTTATTATTATTATTCATGTTGTTTATTTGTATATTGTTATTATATATTTTTTATAAATCATTGTGAATAAAATAAAGTTGATAACTTTGTAAAGTAGTTTTTTATTTATTTTTATCAATAACAAAATCATAATAAAAAATGTATACCCGAATAATTATTTTCTTTATATCTCGAATAGAACTTAAAATTAATATTTTTATAACAAGGAACTTCGTTCGTATCCGGTGTCCCGCGACACCACACATCTTTTTTTTGCCTACAAAGCAGTGTAAAAGTAAATTCAAACCTCATTATCGTCATGCGAACTATGGTAAGCTTAAGGCTAAGTTCATATGATCGCGCGGTACCGCGCGTCACCGCGCGGTGGAAGCGTTCACATGACAGAATGTACGCGCGAGAGTGGCATCAACATTGATTGAGAATGGACGTGGAGGAAGCAATTTGCTTATTGAAAGACGATACTGGGTGCATCTTATTTTAATTGAAAGACTTTCTTCAAGCCTTTTTTGTTACTTTATATCCCGACCTGAGACTACACGAATAAAATTTTTTAACTACCTAGTTTAGGATGTCAGTTGCATCTTTTCATTTTTTATATGACTGCGTTGAAAACTATTTAAAATCGATAGACACGATATCGTCTTCGCTAAGTACTCATTTTTCGTTGATCTATGCGTCTGTCCGTCTCAAACCGCGCGGATCAGCTGAACAGGTTGATACAGTTTTGCAGGTAAGGCTAAGTTCATATGATCGCGCGTCGCCGCGCGGTCGTAGCGTTCACATGACAGAATGTACGCGCGAGAGACTGGAATCAACATTGATTGAGAATGGACGTGGAGGAAGCAATTTGCTTATTGAAAGACGATACTGGGTGTATCCTATTTTAATTGAAAGACTTTCTTTAAGCCTTTTTGTAACTTTATATCCCGACCTGAGACTACACGAATAAAATTTTTAACTACCTAGTTTAGGATGTCAGTTGCATCTTTAAATTTTTTATATGATTGCGTTGAAAACTATTTAATATCGATAGACACGATATCGTCTTCGCTAGGTACTCATTTTTCTTTGATCTATGCGTCTGTCCGTCTCAAACCGCGCGGATCAGCTGAACAGGTAGATACAGTTTTGCAGAACTTGTACCGCGCGTGGCGCGGGCGGTACAAGAACCTGCGCGCGGGTCGTAGCGTACCGCGCGGTACCGCGCGGCAGCGCGCTATTATGTGAACAATAAATACTGCTTAGATTGATCTTGTACCGCGCGGTGAGCAGTTCCGCGCGGTATCGCGCGGTCATGTGAACTTAGCCTTATTGTACCGCGCGCGCCACGCGCGGTACAATAACCTGCGCGCGGGTCGTAGCGAACCGCGCGGTACCGCGCGGCAGCGCGCCATTATGTGAACAATAAATACTGCTTAGATTGATCTTGTACCGCGCGGTGAGCAGTTCCGCACGGTATCGCGCGGTCATGTGAACTTAGCCTTATTGTACCGCGCGCGCCACGCGCGGTACAATAACCTGCGCGCGGGTCGTAGCGAACCGCGCGGTACCGCGCGGCAGCGCGCCATTATGTGAACAATAAATACTGCTTAGATTGATCTTGTACCGCGCGGTGAGCAGTTCCGCACGGTATCGCGCGGTCATGTGAACTTAGCCTTATTGTACCGCGCGCGCCACGCGCGGTACAATAACCTGCGCGCGGGTCGTAGCGAACCGCGCGGTACCGCGCGGCAGCGCGCCATTATGTGAACAATAAATACTGCTTAGATTGATCTTGTACCGCGCGGTGAGCAGTTCCGCACGGTATCGCGCGGTCATGTGAACTTAGCCTTATTGTACCGCGCGCGCCACGCGCGGTACAATAATCTGCGCGCGGGTCGTAGCGAACCGCGCGGTACCGCGCGGCAGCGCAACATTATGTGAACAATAAATACTGCTTAGATTGATCTTGTACCGCGCGGTGAGCAGTTCCGCGCGGTATCGCGCGGTCATGTGAACTTAGCCTTATTGTACCGCGCGCGCCACGCGCGGTACAATAACCTGCGCGCGGGTCGTAGCGAACCGCGCGGTACCGCGCGGCAGCGCAACATTATGTGAACAATAAATACTGCTTAGATTGATCTTGTACCGCGCGGTGAGCAGTTCCGCGCGGTATCGCGCGGTCATGTGAACTTAGCCTTATTGTACCGCGCGCGCCACGCGCGGTACAATAACCTGCGCGCGGGTCGTAGCGAACCGCGCGATACCGCGCGGCAGCGCGCCATTATGTGAACAATAAATACTGCTTAGATTGATCTTGTACCGCGCGGTGAGCAGTTCCGCACGGTATCGCGCGGTCATGTGAACTTAGCCTTATTGTACCGCGCGCGCCACGCGCGGTACAATAACCTGCGCGCGGGTCGTAGCGAACCGCGCGGTACCGCGCGGCAGCGCAACATTATGTGAACAATAAATACTGCTTAGATTGATCTTGTACCGCGCGGTGAGCAGTTCCGCACGGTATCGCGCGGTCATGTGAACTTAGCCTTATTGTACCGCGCGCGCCACGCGCGGTACAATAACCTGCGCGCGGGTCGTAGCGAACCGCGCGGTACCGCGCGGCAGCGCAACATTATGTGAACAATAAATACTGCTTAGATTGATCTTGTACCGCGCGGTGAGCAGTTCCGCGCGGTATCGCGCGGTCATGTGAACTTAGCCTTATTGTACCGCGCGCGCCACGCGCGGTACAATAACCTGCGCGCGGGTCGTAGCGAACCGCGCGGTACCGCGCGGCAGCGCGCCATTATGTGAACAATAAATACTGCTTAGATTGATCTTGTACCGCGCGGTGAGCAGTTCCGCACGGTATCGCGCGGTCATGTGAACTTAGCCTTATTGTACCGCGCGCGCCACGCGCGGTACAATAACCTGCGCGCGGGTCGTAGCGAACCGCGCGGTACCGCGCGGCAGCGCAACATTATGTGAACAATAAATACTGCTTAGATTGATCTTGTACCGCGCGGTGAGCAGTTCCGCGCGGTATCGCGCGGTCATGTGAACTTAGCCTTATTGTACCGCGCGCGCCACGCGCGGTACAATAACCTGCGCGCGGGTCGTAGCGAACCGCGCGGTACCGCGCGGCAGCGCGCCATTATGTGAACAATAAATACTGCTTAGATTGATCTTGTACCGCGCGGTGAGCAGTTCCGCACGGTATCGCGCGGTCATGTGAACTTAGCCTTATTGTACCGCGCGCGCCACGCGCGGTACAATAACCTGCGCGCGGGTCGTAGCGAACCGCGCGGTACCGCGCGGCAGCGCGCCATTATGTGAACAATAAATACTGCTTAGATTGATCTTGTACCGCGCGGTGAGCAGTTCCGCACGGTATCGCGCGGTCATGTGAACTTAGCCTTATTGTACCGCGCGCGCCACGCGCGGTACAATAACCTGCGCGCGGGTCGTAGCGAACCGCGCGGTACCGCGCGGCAGCGCAACATTATGTGAACAATAAATACTGCTTAGATTGATCTTGTACCGCGCGGTGAGCAGTTCCGCGCGGTATCGCGCGGTCATGTGAACTTAGCCTTATTGTACCGCGCGCGCCACGCGCGGTACAATAACCTGCGCGCGGGTCGTAGCGAACCGCGCGGTACCGCGCGGCAGCGCGCCATTATGTGAACAATAAATACTGCTTAGATTGATCTTGTACCGCGCGGTGAGCAGTTCCGCGCGGTATCGCGCGGTCATGTGAACTTAGCCTTATTGTACCGCGCGCGCCACGCGCGGTACAATAACCTGCGCGCGGGTCGTAGCGAACCGCGCGGTACCGCGCGGCAGCGCGCCATTATGTGAACAATAAATACTGCTTAGATTGATCTTGTACCGCGCGGTGAGCAGTTCCGCACGGTATCGCGCGGTCATGTGAACTTAGCCTTATTGTACCGCGCGCGCCACGCGTGGTACAATAACCTGCGCGCGGGTCGTAGCGAACCGCGCGGTACCGCGCGGCAGCGCGCCATTATGTGAACAATAAATACTGCTTAGATTGATCTTGTACCGCGCGGTGAGCAGTTCCGCACGGTATCGCGCGGTCATGTGAACTTAGCCTTATTGTACCGCGCGCGCCACGCGCGGTACAATAACCTGCGCGCGGGTCGTAGCGAACCGCGCGGTACCGCGCGGCAGCGCAACATTATGTGAACAATAAATACTGCTTAGATTGATCTTGTACCGCGCGGTGAGCAGTTCCGCGCGGTATCGCGCGGTCATGTGAACTTAGCCTTATTGTACCGCGCGCGCCACGCGCGGTACAATAACCTGCGCGCGGGTCGTAGCGAACCGCGCGGTACCGCGCGGCAGCGCGCCATTATGTGAACAATAAATACTGCTTAGATTGATCTTGTACCGCGCGGTGAGCAGTTCCGCACGGTATCGCGCGGTCATGTGAACTTAGCCTTATTGTACCGCGCGCGCCACGCGCGGTACAATAACCTGCGCGCGGGTCGTAGCGAACCGCGCGGTACCGCGCGGCAGCGCGCCATTATGTGAACAATAAATACTGCTTAGATTGATCTTGTACCGCGCGGTGAGCAGTTCCGCACGGTATCGCGCGGTCATGTGAACTTAGCCTTATTGTACCGCGCGCGCCACGCGCGGTACAATAACCTGCGCGCGGGTCGTAGCGAACCGCGCGGTACCGCGCGGCAGCGCGCCATTATGTGAACAATAAATACTGCTTAGATTGATCTTGTACCGCGCGGTGAGCAGTTCCGCACGGTATCGCGCGGTCATGTGAACTTAGCCTTATTGTACCGCGCGCGCCACGCGCGGTACAATAACCTGCGCGCGGGTCGTAGCGAACCGCGCGGTACCGCGAGGCAGCGCGCCATTATGTGAACAATAAATACTGCTTAGATTGATCTTGTACCGCGCGGTGAGCAGTTCCGCACGGTATCGCGCGGTCATGTGAACTTAGCCTAAGCGACTTTTGCGCTGACGGCCTCATATGCGTTAACTTCTATGACCGAAGCTGCCATGTTGGTGCGGATAAAATGTTTTTTTTTTATTGCTTAGATGGGTGGACGAGCTCACAGCCCATCTGGTGTTAAGTGGTTACTGGAGCCCATAGATATCCACAACGTAAATGCGCCACCCAATTTGAGATAAAAGTTCTAAGTTCTCAAGTATAGTTACAACGGCTGCCCCACCCTTCAAATCGAAACGCATTACTGCTTCACGGCAGAAATAGGCAGGGTGGTGGTACCTACCCGCGCGGACTCACAAGAAGTCCTACCACCAGTAATTAAAATTAAATGAAAATAACTCACGCTGCGTGTTGTAGTTAGCCGAGGTTCCTATGAGGGCCGCCTCGAAGAGCCACTCCCCAAATAAATGGAAGATGGAGTTTACTTTGGGACGTAACGGTGTGAGGGGAGGCTTTTCCGTTTCGGCCACTTAAAAAGGAATAGAAAAGAAACAATTAAACCGTATTCGAAATATAAAATTAAAATTAAATTATATAGACATTAGCAGCACTTTAGTAAATACATTGTAATTGAGTGTTCTTGCTGTGTAGGTTCGCATTTAAGAAGCGAAGAGAAGCAATCTGTCTATCTTAGATCAACTGCAGATCAAGACTAGACTGTCCACACTCTGCCTTCGCCGCGCACTCAAGTACTTCGGTCATATTGCTCGGAAAACACCGGATAGCTTAGAGAGACTATTCGTGACAGGGAAGATCGTGGGAAACAGACCGCGCGGGCGCAGTCCGACAAGGTGGTTCGACCAAATCCGCACCACACTAGAGATCCCATTCCACGACGCCCTTCATGCGGCCAATGATCGGAGGCGCTGGCGGGACATTACAAGGAGCAAAATCCTGTCGACATATAATGGTCACGACCCTCAGCAGTGAGGAAACGACGCGAGGAGGAGGAGGCTGTGTAGTTTTTTTTTTTATTGCTTTTGATGGGTGGACGAGCTCACAGCCTACCTGGTGTTAAGTGGTTACTGGAGCCCATAGACATCTACAACGTAAACGCGCCACCCACCTCGAGATATAAGTTCTAAGGTCTCAGTATAGTTACAACGGCTACCCCACCCTTCGAACCGAAACGCATTACTGCTTCACGGCGGAAATAGGCGGGGTGGTGGCACCCACCCGCGCGGACTCACAAGTGGTCCTACCACCAGTGATTACGCAAATTATAATTTTGCGGGTTTTGATTTTTATTACACGATGTTATTCCTTCACCGTGGAAGTCAATCGTGAACATTTGTTGAGTACGTATTTCATTAGAAAAATTGGTACCCGCCTGCGGGATTCGAACACCGTTGCATCGCTACACACGAATGCACCGGACGTCTTATCCTTTAGGCCACGACGACGACGTAATTGAAGAGAATAAATAAGTTTGTACTGCTTTAAATTGAATTGTCTTTCAATCAGAAACCGATAACCCAATAAACCGTTTGATCGGATTTTGTATAGTACCATTTGATTCGTACCTTGCATTGTAATATTTTTGTGTTTTTTTATTGCTTAGATGGGTGGACGAAATCACAGCCCACCTGGCGTTAAGTGGTTACCGGAGCCCATAGTCATCTATAGCGTAAATGCCGCCACCCACCTTGAGTTATGAGTTCTAAGGTCTCAGTATAGTTAAAACGACTACCGCACATTTGAAAGCGAAACGCATTACTGCTCCGTGGCAGAAATAGGCAGGGTGGTTGTACCTATCCGTGCGGACTCACAACACGTCTTACCACCAGTAATGAGTAGTCATTCCTGTGTCTCTTTTTGCACAGGTCAAACTTAAGAGCCAGGGGTATGAGTATTAGAGTTAACAGAAAATGTATGAACCTTGTGAAGTGATAGAATTGGGCGGAGTGGTGGGCGCGATACTCGGTGGACGGCTGCTCGAACTACTCAAGCCGATGAGGGAGGTACGAGGGGTACCTGAAATATTAAGAAGAGATACTGTAAAGAGATAGAGAGAGAGCATTCTTTATTGTACACCAACAAAATAAGCAATGCGAAACATTAAATATAAAAATAAAAGTACAATTGGCGCTCTTATCGCTAAGAGCGATCTCTTCCAGACAACCATCAGTTTTTTTATTGCTTAGATGTGTGGACAAGCTCACAACTCACCTGGTTATTAAGCGGTTACTGGAGCCCATACACATCTGCAACGTAAATGCGCCACCCACCTTGAGATATAAGTTCTAAGGTCTCAGTATACTCGTAGCTACAACGGCTGCCCCACTCTTCAAACCGAAACGCATTACTGCTTCACGGCAGAAATGGGCAGGGTGGTGGTACCTACCCGTGCGGACTCACAAGAGGTCCTACCACCAGGTTTGACGGCCGCGATTTAAATACTATTTTTATGGAGGAATCGTGGTTTCCTGAAGTCCTAGTTGCTACGTAGTATTACGGATAGACGACTCGAGGGCTCAGGCGGTAACGGAGAGTGTATTCTAAATCAATCAAAGCGAAGTCAGCGAATATTCTTTAAAAATATAAACATAATAGTTTCATATGTCCATTCCATAGTTCATAGCGACATATCCCGGATCTTACTGAAATCAAATCGTCCGACGCTGCCAAATAATTACACATTTACAAAGGTAACATATTAAAAACCAATTAAATTTGCCTACGATGTTATTAATTGCGCAGAGTAGGTATGCGATAATCAATAGTTTTATTTCCACGGTATTGCTCAACTATTTAATTTTGTAATAACTACTAAGCTTCAATGTACATAACTACACTACAGAAAAGAAAAGAAAAAAAAACGAAAAATGCAATAATACACTATACGACTACGTGCAAAAGAAAAACATGTGCGATTAAAATTAAAGTATAACAAATAAGCATTTGCAAAAAACATTACATCATGTTCGTGTGTCGTTGCAACATAATAAAAAAATGTGTTTTTTTTTATAAAATACCAGAAAGTTCCACACGTATGTAGATGTATTGAAAAAGATTCCGAATAGGTACTGAATATTTAATTCGGAAACTGCTGAAACATTATGTACTATGTGCATAGTAGAGCACCATCTATGTATTAAAACATTACAATAATCTGACAAGTTGTTGTAATTCTATTGGTGGTAGGACCTCCTGTGAGTCCGCATGGGTAGGTACCACCGCCGTGCCTATTTCTGCCGCGAAGCAGTAATGCGTTTCGGTTTGAAGGGTGGGGCAGCCGTTATAACTATACTGAGACCTTAGAACCCACATCTCAAAGTAGGTGGCGGCATTTATGTTGTAGATGTCCATGGGCTCCAGTAACCACTTAAAACCAGGTGGGCTGTGAGCTCTTCAACACATATAAGCAATAAAAAAAAATCGGATGTTGTGCAATGCAAAAAAACACAATTTTAAACCTATTTTGATTAGATCCAAAGCCTGAAGATAATATTATAAAAAAATGTTCGAATCTTTTTCATCACATCTACAGTAAATATGTTAGAGGGTAGGTATAATAAAGCCTTACTTTTCTCCGGTATCCTGTCCTTGGGTTTGGGCGCGGAGACGCTGAACGACTTGGCGAGCCGGCGGTGGGCGGGCGGCGTGAAGTCGTCGGGCGGCTCCTCCCCCGCGCCCGCCCCGCCCGCGCCCCCCGACACCCAGCGCTCTTCGCGGCCCCGCCCTGCGTCCGCACACCCACACAACCACACTACAGTCCACCCTTACAGCAACAGCCAACCGACTAATAGGTACGTGACCGAGCCCCACAGTTAAAAGGAAGTTTAGAACGAAGCTCTCGTGATCCAATTACAATATTCCTTAGTCTTAAATATATTGGATAATTTAAGTGAAACTTCTAATGCGACTTCCAACAAGGTTGCGTTAAACGTTTAACGCTCTTGGAGAGGGGGAATAGAAAGAGATAGAGCGAGAGTGAATTCGCGGCACTCGAACGCACGCGCGTAGTATACTGTTACAGGCCAGCGCGAGCGTTAGCATCGAGTAGCGTCCAATATTTTAATGAAGTATTTAAAAAAGTATATATATTTATTTTTCTAACTATAATTTAAAAAATATATAACATAAATGTTGAAAATGTTGCATCTCTTATACACAGCATTCCCTATTACAAGAGCAATCTATTTTAAGAATGAAAAATTAAGAAAACCACAATACTACACATCGAAAAAGAAGTTTCACTTCATTCACGTGCACCAAGTTGCACGTGCACCATTGTTTATGTTTAAGAATTGAACTGTTTGACAAAGACACGATTAAAAACAGATGGTTTAGTCTCCCGTTATTTTTCACCGTAAGTATTTACATTATAATATTGAAGAATTCTTCAAGTATATAGCAAACAAAATAAATATGAAATCAAATTGTAATATCTGTTTCAAGTCACGTCTTCAGCTAGCGAAAAGACAAAAAGCACTAAACGAAATCCGAAAAAGTTATTTAACAGTAGATGATAAGATTTCGAGAGATCAATATTGATTGAATTTTTTTTCTTTTTGCTCAGATTAGTGGACGAGCTCGTTCCTGACGAGGTGGCTCCGTCATTAACCTTGAGACAAAGTGTCAAAGTGAGACCCCTACTTTCTATTCTACTAAAAAAAATCCATATCGGTTTGCAAGGAAAGATTATTTAGTAGTTTGCACTTCAATTGGTTTCATTTTGGGTTTTTTTTTTTTTTGTCAGGAGGAAATCGCCGGACTTCCGCCCTCCACTGGGGATGGAGGGCGGGGCATGTCAGAGTCGAACTGACTAAACCTCCTGTCGCTCAACAACCAACGTCCAAACCTCGCATGAGACAGAACTCATGAAGAGGCAGAGGGGGGAAAGTGAAGCGTTTAGTGCGGAGCACATCTCTCCCATCACCCTCCCCCTCGGGACGCCGGACCGGCGGTCGTCGGCGCCACGACCACCAGCCCTCTCGGTCGGCAGGCTATCCGAAGCCCGCCTAGATGGCGCCGGTTAGAGTGAGCTATCCTACGGAATACCCCGCTGGACCAGAACCAGCGTGAGTCGAGGATAGCCGGCCTTCCATCACCCGGATGCTCTTGCGTAAAACGCGTGCAGAGCAGCTTGCACGTCGTCTTCTTAGGCCCCCTTCGCCGGTCCCCAGACCGACATGTGAGAGGGACCCGAAACACTTAGAGGGCCAGGGCTTGGGCGAAATCCGCCTCCCTGGCCCCCGCTCGACGGCGGCGGGATTGTGCGTCTCTCACGCGCCCCGCCGCCTCCTTCTGCGAGATGGTGCACTCGCAGAAGTCGAGCATCGCCTTCCACGACTCGTCGTCGCCGAGCATCGATGCCACAACACTCGGCAACGACAAGTCGTTTCCTGTTTTTGCGACGAGGACACGGCGCCACCCCTCCCATGCGGGGCAGGCAACGAGCGTGTGCTCCGCCGTGTCCAAGTCGCAACCACAATGGTGGCACTCTGCCGTCGGCTCGGCTCCGATCCGGTGCAGGAACTCACCGAAGCAACCATGCCCAGTGAGCACCTGCGTGAGCCGGAAAGTGAGGCGTCCTCTGTCACGATTCACCCAATCCACAAGGACCGGGCGAATCGCCTCGACGGTCCTACGACCGGCCGAAGGATCAGCCAGCCGTCTGGACCATGACTCCAGCACGGACCGCCGAGATTGGGCCCTCCGCGCTCTGACCACACTGGGGCTGGGACGCGCCACGCCCCGGGCACGAAGGTCAGCCCGCCACTGATAGTCAGCAGCGAGCGCCTCCGCTTCCAGAATCCAAGGCGGCGTCCCAGCCAGTACACACGCCGCCTCAAAGGAGATGGTGCGATAACCACGGATGACCCTGACCGCGATGGTGCGTTGCGGCCGTTGCAGCAGCTTCGCCACCCCCGCGGCCAGGGACTGGCCCCACACAGGTGCCCCGTATAGGGCCATTGATCGCACCACCCCCGTATAGAGACGGCGCGTCACCTGGTCAGGCCCCCCGACGTTGGGCAGAAGCCGGCTTAACGCGCCAGCCACCCCCAACAAACGAGGGACCAGGTTCTGAAAGTGAGCACGGAAGGTCCAACGACTGTCCAGGATGAGGCCGAGGTACTTCAACTGCACCCCGACCCCGATACGGACGCCTCCAACCACGATATGGGCATCAACAGGTGGCACTCTCCGGGGCCTGTGGAACCACATGGCCTCGGATTTACTGAGCGCCACGTCGAGGCCCAATCTCCTGATTTTGCCGACGACATGCGCCACCCCAGCGGTAGCAAGACGGGCAGACTCAGCAAAACTCCCCCCCCGGGCCACGACTAACGTGTCGTCTGCGTAACAGATTACGCTCAGGCCCGGGAGGAGGGCACCCCTTAGCACCCAGTCATACCCGATATTCCACAAAAGAGGGCCGAGCACCGACCCCTGTGGAACACCGCGCACGACCGGGAACCGGTGCAGGATCCCACCGTGTCCGGTACACGTGACCGATCTGTCCTCCAAGTAGGAACCCACCAGCCGGCGGAGGTAGGGAGGCACTCCATGTCGTTCCAGCGCCCCCCCTATCACGGACCAGGGCAGGGTGTTAAACGCATTGGCGATGTCGAGCGACACCGCCAAAGCCACCCCACCCCTGGAGTCATTTTGGGGTAGCGCCTAAAAAGTTTGTTACTTAGGTTTTAGTTTAAATGATCAGATTATGACGCGAACTAAAATCTGGATACTAGTGCGTGATATGCTTTTGGAGCAACCCACGTGATACTCACTAGCCCAGAGCTATGAAAAAATAGAACACTTCTGTATTGAATTTCCTTGGGTATTACTTCGGGCAATCGATCCTACTTAGGTCGGTCCTCTTTTGCAGTTGAATAATTATGTATAGTTTAAACATACAGAAAATAGGGTTTATTAAGATTTCCAATCAATAAAATACAAAAAGGAATATTGGGCCACGTCAATTTAGTCCAAAACAAAAATCCTATGTATTTATAAATATTTAGCCCATTTTAAATTTCATTCAAATAACAATTTATGAAATGAAACGTTTTAAATTATAATTTGTACGAATTTATGAAGGATATGTATGGAAGCATTTTTACAGTGAGATCTCTTTTATTAATTGATTGACAAAAAATATAGCTGAGAAAGAACCAAAGATTAAAAAAATTAAACAATGAACATTCACTCACAGTCTGTTAAAAATGAAATCGCTTTTTGCAGTAAGCAGATTCGACCTTATTGAAATATAATATATGTACCACACCCTTCAATGAGATATATACCCATAAAAGTATTATGCAATATAATAAAAAATTCAAGCTTGGTTCAAATCGATTTTCTTATCGAGTTAAAAGTATTTTTCATTTACACACTATTACTTTACTATACTGATAGTATCATGAGTGTGTGTGTGTGCGCGTACATGTGTACACGTGAGTGTGTGTTTGAACATCTAATTTGTACATATAAACCGCGACTGTCATGACATTAAATTTTATATAAATGTAAGTTATGTTAAAGTTGATTTATAGAGGAATTTTGTCTTGAAATAAATTATCATAGACGCTTATCTTCTGTGTGGAGCTGCTTACACAGTGCATAAACTTTTTTGATATTTCCACTTGAACGCAATGTCATGTAAGTCAGCCTTTATGTGAGCTCGTACCTTGTACATTAAGAAGGTAGCTGCACGATAGCATAGCAACGTGTATGTCAAAGCTGTGAGATTGGTTGTACATAATTACATATATACATATTTCGAATTAAAAATAGTAGAGTATCCATCACCAGTACTTAAATTATTTATAATTTAAAAGAGCAACTATATAACAAAAAATACATTATTGTAGGGTTGATTTTGATTAAAAAATGGTGTAGATGGGCAAAAGTGTTGTACCCTAGTGAGCCCATTCAAATAAAAACACAAACTCCGCCGCTCCTCTTAGTACTTAAGGCACAAGATCTCAAAACTAACAATCTATTTTAATACTGAATCTATCATACTTCATGTTAGTCCAAACAAAAAGAAAAGAAATATAATATGACAATTCAAAGATATTGTTAGTATTACTTCATACAACTGGCTGTATGAACTTAGGCCGTTGTTCTTTAATACTATTGTGTCAAAACATGCAAAGGGATCTGTAATCGTTCTCACCTAGAAAGGCATCGACATGTGCTGCCACACCCTTCATTGCTTGATGAAAGATGTGAGGGAGGACTTCCAAGCATGGATGCTGGCTAGGCTCTCGACCACCTTCTTCTTGAGTTATTGAATACTGTCAAACGAGTGATAGAATTAAATATCTCTCATATTGTTGTAATAATATGAGTTATGTTATTAATAATATGAATCACGTGTTGTATCCTCGCCTGGGTCTATTACTGACTTGAAGTAATTATCCATTTACGGACATCCTTCGAAGGTGACTGACACGATCCACGTTCTAACATTCAGACGTATAACAACAGCTTGATATATCATAATATAGTGAAAATTAAATATACGACAAAGTAGACTACACGAACCCAAAAAAGCCTATCACACACTATAGAAATATGTTTTATTCACCTGCAAAAATTCTGGAGTTTGACTGATGACGCGCGGTCGACACAAGTCTACAGGGTTACCAATCGTGTGCAAGATCCGATACCAGCTTTGCATTACCGCTTCTGGACTCATGTCCGCGGGGACCAGATTCGCGTCTTCTTCGCCTGCAAATGATGAACATGGTGTTAAGACCTTAGGTACGTAAAAAATAATTTATCTATTTATATTTCAAGGCTTCAATATTCAATATAAAATGCATATATTTTTATATCCTAAGAGATAACCGAAAAGTTACAGCACTTAGTATTAAGCAGTTAGACGTATACGGACTGTTTAAATAATTTCAGATAACTTCAAAACTTTTGGGTTACTTGTACTTTTAGGTTATTTAGGAATATTGTTATTTTTATAATAATAAATAATTTTGAAGGCGTTTAAAAAAAAAAAAAAGTTTAAGGAAAAAAAAACTTCAAAAATGATTGTCACAGCTGAATTAGTAATTGGTAGCGTATGTGGTGTGGCCACACGATTGCTTCATCATTACTGTCGAGAAGCAATCAAACGATATGGTGTGTTCAGATTTTAAAGGTAGGTTTAACCATTTTCTCTGTGCTATTGAACCTTCGTTATATCTCAAGATCCTGAATCACATTTTGATATCTATGAGTTTCATAAATATCTAAAAGATAGGCGTACTTTGTGGTCACCTCTTTACCAGTATACAATTAAATCTAAAGTTTTCTTTATCATTGTTTTAGGAATGGAATTTCCGAAAATTGCTGTTTAGTGAAGTTATAACTTAGTAAGATAACGAGTAAAATATTTCCTGAAATTTACTCATAAAAATTAAGGTCACTTTATTGTAAAAAAAATTGTACCCGTGGTTAGTATCTATGTTATCAACCAGACACTCGTGGTGAACAGTCGGTTCGTTCTTTGTTATCTATTTCTTGTAGGACTTTTAAGAAGGCATCGAAAAAATGGCCACTGCCCGTGCACAATCTGTGGCGTGTAGCCATCACAGCACACAAGATATTTGACAGATGCCTGAATCTCGCTTACGACATTTTGAATATGAGCTTGCATATATACAAGTTCCTAACATCAACATTATCATTCCGAACCATATCACCCACTCGGTGGAAGATATTCCCTTTGTCGTAAAACCACCAAACTGGTGACCCAACTTGACATGAAAACTCCAAACAGTCGTCTTCGTTCCTTTTCTTTTATTTATTTTTCAATCACACCTGTCAAGTCTCTGTCTTAGTCTATGTCTATGTTGTAGGTCGCATGTCCTGTCAGAGAGATTGCACGCCATGACCCGTGGTCCTACTGGTGGTAGGAGCACTTGTGAGTCGGCGCGGATAGATACCATCGCCCCGCCTATTTCTGCCGTATTTAAAACTTCTATCTCAAGGTGGGTGGCGCATCTACGTTGTAAATGTCTACGGGCTCCAGTAACCACTTAACACCAGGTGGGCTGTGAGCTCGTCCACCCATCTAAGCTATAAAAAAAAAATATGCTTAATATTATTATTTATAGATGTGTACGTACTGATGGGCACGGCTGGGAAGTGCGGACCGTACAGATTGTTCAGTAGTCTCGCGGTGAGGCACAGCGAGGCGCGCGTCCAATGCTTGGTGAGCAGGTCGCGGTGCCGCCAACGCAGGCACTGCTCGCGCAATGTACGCCACAGCGCGGGGCCCGGGAAACTTCGGTGACACGCCACCAACCAAACCTAACCATGTCATTTAGTAGTTAGAGGTAAACAAGGCATACCACATACGAAAAATAAACCAAAGTTAATGAAAATCATTTAGAACTGGCAAATAAAATATATTCGCTATATTAAAGTCCTAACGGATAAGACGTCCGGTACATCCGTGTTGAGCGATGCACCAGTGTTCGAATCCCGCAGGCGTGTACCAATTTTGCTAATGAAATACGTACTCAACAAATGTTCACGATTGACTTCTAGGGTAAAGGAATAACATCGTGTAATAAAAATTAAACCCGCAAAATTATAAATTCCGTAATTACTGGTGGTAGGACCTCTTGTGAGTCTGCGCGGGTAGGTACCACCACCCTGCCTTGATTTGAAGGGTGGGGCAGCCGTTGTAACTTTACTTGAGACCTTAGAACTTATATCTCAAGATGGATGACGCATTTATGTTGTGAATGTGTATGGATTCCAGTAGCCACTTTACACTAGGTGAGCTGTGAGCTCATCCACCCATCTAAGCAATAAAAAAATAAAAAAGTCAATGTCTTGAAGTTATTAGATCTAAACTGGATATCTCTCATATTTTCAATTCTTGTACTCTAGACCTATCTACTCAACATTATCCTGGGCTTGATAATTACCACTAAAATTTTAACGAAGACTAACTAAGAAATAGTTTCTTATTTAAAAATTTATGAACTAACTTCAAATAGAACGGAGAGCACGCGGTCGCAGAGCTGAAAGATCGCTGCGGCGTGGAACGGGGGCGGTGGAGGCACCGGCGGCGCCAGTAGGGCTGCAGCGGCGGCCAGCAGCAGCAACAGCAACGCCTTCCACTCCGCGCCGCCCAGCGCGCCCCCGTCCGCCAGGGCACGCGCCAGTCGGAGCACGCGGTGGCACAGAACTGCTTGTTTGCTGATCAAGTCGCCACCTTGAATTTAAAGTTACTGCTAGTACTGAGCTCTCGTGGGTACTGGTGGTAGGACCTCTTGTGAGTCCGCACGGGTAGGTACCACCACTCTGCCTATTTCTGCCGTGAAGCAGTAATGCGTTTCGGTTTGAAGGGCGGGGCAGCCGTTGTAACTACACTGAGAACTTAGAACTCATATCTCAAGGTGGGTGGCGGCATTTACGTTGTGGATGTCTATGGACTCCGGTAATCACTTAACACCAGCTGGGCTGTGAGCTCGTCCACCCATCTAAGCAATAAAAAAAGGGTACCATACTCTAACTCTACCATAACTCTGTCTTGACATAAATATTGCTGAATTTTTATGTATGGCAACTGTTAGTGTGCGTGTGCGAGCGAACTGTTGTAACGTTTAGGTGCACTTCAGGCGTTGCAAACCAAGGAGGCCAATTTGATATTTATCTTGAACCCAAGAAATGATTTACACGTTTTTTTTTCTACGGTACAATATCATACAGTGCTAGTTCTGAAACTCAAGAATCTCAAACTAAGTAATAAGCAAGCAAATAACAATGTATTTTAGTGGCGATTTAGCTATTTCTGATATGACCATATCGTTGTCTTGTCTTGTCTTGTATTATATACAATGTTTAACTATCGCTATTGACTAATTCGGCGATCGCTATTAACTTACCCAATTCCCATTGATAAATGAAAGCGAGAGCTTGAAAATTCACAAAAAAAAACAACTTGTTATAATCATACTTTATAAAATGACAATATAATGTAGATATCTTTCTTCACATACTTGTCAATTTCAAGACTTATGAACTCTGAAGTTAGGAACAAGCAGAAAAATCACATTCTTTATTTCTTGCATAAATGGGTGAACGAGTTCATAGCCCGCCTGGTTTTAAGCGGTTACCAGGGCCTATAAGCATCACAATGTGAATGCCACCATCCACCTTGAGACATAAATGCTTCAACAGTAGAAAGACAAAACTGCTTTGCGGCAGAAATAGGCTGATAATAAATAGTGCCTACCTACTCCTCCGCACTTAGAATAAGCCCTACCACTGGTCATTATGCAAATTGCAATATTTGCAAGTTTGATATTTACTTCTTAACTCTGTTAGGCCAGTTTAGTGGTAGTTCTATTCTCAGAAAACCAACCAGTGATTTATGTATACATATCAATACTAAGAAGGAAGATAGCTTGGTGAACTTACTTTCATCTGGTCTTGGAACAAACAAGTTTTGTAGGTGGCGCAGTATCTTCCTTGCGTATCTGTGAGGCTCGGCGACTACGGGTGGAGGAAGGGCTGGGGGGGTGGGTTGCGCGGCGGGAGTGGGAGCCAGTAGTGGGGTCAACCAAGCACACGCGACACGCACGCAATCCCGTACAGCACTGTGCTCGCTCAGTGGCAGTGACAAACCATATCTGATCACTTCTAGAACCCACTCCACCTTTAAAGATGTTCAATTTTTATTTTATGTTTCAGATTTGTTTCTTACGTAAAATACACATAACATATGTTTAAAAAATCTGCTCAAAAATAAACATTAGGCTTTTATTACATAGCTATTTTTCCTGTTTTACTAGAGAGTGAATAACAATATACTATTAATTTCTTTTTTCATACCTATTCTAGTAACCTTGAGGGGTTATTCTAGATTCACCGAACTAGTAGGTGAGCTCACGGGGCTCAAACCTGACGTCGTTGCTAACACTAACCCTAGTAAAAGCAGTGCTTCGCAGAATCTACCACCGGATCGGAAACGCGACCCACTGAGAAGATCCGGCGAGAAACTCAGTGGGCTGTGTCTGTGGGTTAATTTACTCGCCGAGCCCTTCGTCGCAAGCCACGGGTTTCATGAGAACGATAACCGGTGCTTGAGGTACCTAAAAGCACTATTAGTGGATAGGGAGGATCCGAAATGACGTCTATTTTAAACTGAACCATGCTGAAATATGATAAATACCTCAGCATCAGTAGTTAAAGGACTAGGATCAGGGGAGCTCAATTGTTTCACAACTGCCAGTACAACGTCTCGGCCTCCAACTGCTCCCAGTACCCCTTGTCCCCCACCCTCAAGTGGTATTGAGCTCCATTCTGCATACATCCCGTCACTATTTTTATCCTGAAAATTCGATTCATTTTACCATATCTCATTAATGCGTTTAGTGATTTCCACTGAAATAGTAATGTTTTGCTATTTTGCTAATAAATTCTTCTCCCAGTTAGTATTCTAGGAATAATTCAAATTGGCTAGAAAATTTCTAAAAAATTATATAAGTGCTGGTTGTTTTTGATGGTGATTTAGAGGGAATTACCGGTGGTAGGACCTCTTGTGAGTTTACTGGTGGTAGGACCTCTTGTGAGTCCGCGCGGGGGGGTACCATCATCCTGTCTATTTCTGCTGTGAAGCAGTAATGCATTTCGGTTTGAAGGGTGGGGCAGCCGTTGTAACTATACTTGAGACCTTAGAACTTATATTTCAAGGTGGGTGGCGCATTTACGTTGTGGATGTTTATGGGCTCCAGTAACCACTTAACACCAGGTGGGCTGTAAGATCGTCCACCCATCTAAGCAATAAAAAAAAATGCTCTGGCCACATTTAGCATCCTTAGTATTCATATGGAATCAATATTGAACTCTTGTATGTTATACTATGATATAAAAAAGAGCTCTCTCTTTTGATGCAATTAAAGCCATTAATTATAATAATAATAAATTAAGATCCTTTTCATGAAATGGATTAAAAGTTTTTTTTTTTTTTCTGAACTGTGTAAAGGTTGCTCTGTCATAGAATGGAAAAACTATGGCAGAAAACCATAAACCACTCTAACATAAATATTATTAACATAAACAAATAAAAATTAAAGTTTAAAGTTAAAGATGTGCAACTGCTCCTTTTGTTCCCGCTTGATTCTACCTTGTAATGATACTAAAACCAAGGCCCACATATACAATATTTCAAATAACACTAGAAGTTAAAGATTGATAGGTTAGCTCAAGTTTTATTAACACATTTAATAAAATATTATGTAACGATTTAAACATTAACTTAACATTCAAATAATTTAATTCTTTTTCTCATGCACTCACTCTAGCCGTTCTACTAGTGAGTCTTGTTTTCGAATTATAAAAAGAATACAGAATATTCCACTGACAACTACTGCTCTGAGAACTGCATAACAAATTTACAAAAATTAATAACAGAGCTAATAAGCTGGAGATCAATAGTGCTCAAACAAAGTGTCAAACACTTAGTGCTACAAAGAAAGGACAAAACCAATATAAAAATAGACATTTCGGAGCCCAAACAACATCTTATACCTCTGAACAAAATATCACAAACTGAAAATAAACCAAAGGACATTGAAATAGACAAACTGAAAGTAATCATTAAAACACCTTACATACTATGCTATTTTATCAACAACCAAATTTTAATATATTCAATATTAATAATTTAAGTTGTGTTACATTTTTTGAATGATAAGTTTTGAAATCACTGCAATAATTACATTAGCTTATCAATATCAAATTTCACTTTTACTAAATATTATTATATGTGTCATAAAATATGCATGATATAGATTAACGATTTGACACCATAATAGAATTCGAATAACAATATTCCATTAATTTACCATGTTAAAATTTCATGTTTTCATCAATCAATAAGATTTACACTAGGCTCTACAAAATACGAATTAAACTCACTTTATGATTAACTCTGTTGAAGATTCCCACATTCATATAGGAAATACTAACGGTACCCTGTCGGAGGGTCACTGCTCGCAACAATAACAATATTATTCAAATGGATAGCATAACTCAACTGTGCTGCTCATATGTTTTGGAATTTAATATTCCAAATTTTTTTTACATTACAAAAAGAATCACAAATCTCGAAATTTGGATCCAGTATTAATTGATCAGAAAACATGTATTTTTGTTTGAATAAAAATAAATGTAGGTAAGTAAATAAACACTGGTGTCATAGATTATACGCTTAATATATTTGTCTTCTGCTGTCAGCTGTCAACTGTCAAAGCAGGTAAAGGCCAGTTCAAATTGGCTTCGAAATAAATTGTAGGGAGCCCTTTAATCCCAAGAGAGCAATGCGGATTTTCTCGTTTTTGCACAAGTATTGTGTTTATGATTTAAAAAAGCACAAATTTCCACTTGTGAGTAATAAATGATGCTCTAAACTATGATTCTAGCCACCAGGTTTCTGCTTATGCTTAGTGTATTTTGTTTTTGTTTTAAACCAGCTACTTATTTAATTGAATTCTCTGTTAAATGTCTGAGTGTAACATTTAAATATCAAGTGATCATCTATGTTGCAATCTTTGATTATAAATCACATACTTTTTGGCGGGTACGCGAGGAATGAAGTTGTGTGATTTGTTTTATTTTGTCTATTTAGTGTTTCTTGAGGTTGAAATGTGTAATAACAGTAGTTTATTACTGTTTAATATCTGTGAAAGTGCACAAATGTGGGAAAATGAAACAAAGCTATTGGACGTAATTTCTCTTCTTTCTTCTATACCTATAACTATAGGATATACAATGGCGTCTTGCTGTTAAACATGTAATGATTACGAAGATATAAACCGCATGCTTGTGCGGTGTACTACAAATAAGTCCGCGCCGGAAACAATTGGAGTTGATATCAAACACTCTGAACCTCTATCGAACGAAAGAAATCAGTCTCAAAATATATTGATCTAAGGTAATGATGATTTGCACCGACTGTTATTATCGCGTGGCGTAATAGCTCTGTATATAATTAATACAAAATTAAACGAAAATACAAACATATAATGAAGATTTGGTCCTGCATCTAAGCCATTAAATTTATTAGAATTATTTTTTGGGAAGTGCAATTTAAGTTTTCTATTTATTTATATCTGAAAACTAACAGTATAATACAAACATGTAATATTTAAAAAAATAAGGGTACCTAAGTAGTAAAATAGTGTTTCTTCAGGCTTAAATGTGTAATAACGGTAGCTTATTAACTGTTTAATATCTGTGAAAGTGCACAAATGTGGGAGAATGAAACAAGGCTGCTGAACGTAACTTCTCGGGATCCTCCAAAAAGTCCACTGAAAAAATCTCAGTAAGTAAATGATCACCATTTTACTGAGATTATATATCATCCCATTTCATATCATCTCATTTCATTTAATTTCACCCCCGTTGATTAATGTCTCAAATTAATCATCTCATTTCATTTCGTTTTTACTCCATATTATAATTTTTCATAAAAATAAGAATATAAATTAAAATAAGACATGACCTAAAGGTCTTAGTTACCAGGTCATAATATCCCTTAAAAAAATCACTCATGAACATTAATACGTAGGTAGTCGTTACCTACATAAGTGGATTATTAGAATATGCAACCTACCCGTTAAAATGTTAATACGGTTACCTACAGACGGTTGCCCCACCCTTCAAACCGAAACGCAGTACTCCTTCATGGCAGTATAGACGGGGTTATGGTACCTACCAGTGCGGCTCACAAAAGGTCCTACCGCCAGTAGGTATGTAATTACGCAAATTATAATTTTGCGGATTTGTTTCTTATTACAATATGTTATTCCTTTACTGTGGAAAGTCACTCGTGAACATTTCATAAGTACGTATTTCATTAGAAAAATGAACATTGGTGCATCGCATACACCAATACACCAGACGTCTTATCCTTTATGGCAGTCTTTCTCAAAGTGGGAGATAACGCCCCCTTGGGGACGTTTGAAACCCCCCTCTGCCATTAAGGGGCGTTAAGGGGTCCAGAAAAATGGGGGGCGTTGATGTGGGTCAGGAGGGCGACATATAATTTGTAATTTTTGTGATGAAAAAGGAATTCCGTTGAAGAATATTATATCAGCTGCTACAGATGGTGCTCCAGCTATGACGGAGTATCAAAAAGGCTTCATATCGTACTTAAAAAACAAAATTCATGATGTGCTTGCTGTACATTGTGTACATACATGCAATGTATGCATCGACAGCATTTAGTTGCCAGAAATATAAGTGAACGACTATTTCAATCATTGCAACATATCATCAGAGCAGTCAATAAAATACGAAACAACTCTTTATTTAATCAGCTTTGTGTTAATAATGACGAAGATTTCAACAGATTGATCTTTCACACAGAAATGCGTTGGCTATTAAAAGGAAATTGTCTGACTCGTTTTTACAATATGTTTGAATCTGTCATAGAGCTCTTGGAAAACAAAGAGACACCGAATTGCACGAAAACCTCATCACATCAAAGAATGATATCGCATACCTGACAGACCTTTAAACATTGCTTAATGATATGAATCTCCAACTTCAAGGCGATGAATAAACACAAAAAATGACGTCGCTGCTTTCGTAGCCAAGCTGCTCTTGCACAAAAAAAGAATATCGGCAGACGTGAGTTCCATATTTTTCCCAATTTATCAGTATACTGCAACAACGACGACTTGCTCGTCTACTGCCAACATTTGGAAAATCTTCACAGTGATTTCATTAAAAGATTCCAAGACATTGTAATGGGAAATACCAGACTGGATGTTAGATCCTTTTTTAAATGTCAACATAGCAATATCACCCGAGGTGGAAGAAGAACTTACAGAACTAACAACAAACGAGGAAATAAAAATCAAATACAAAAATGGCTGCCAACAATTTTGGCTACAAAAGTCAACTTTGCAGTTGTACCCTGGATTGTGGTCTATCGTTAAACTATTTTTGATAGCATTCCCATCGTCATAATATTTGTGTGAATGTGGATTTAGCGATATGACAACGCTGCTTACTAAAAAAAGAAATCATTTGCAAGTTACTAAATGCGACGAATTACGACTGTTTTTGAGTAAAATCGAACCTGATATCAACAAACTTATTAAATATCATCAAATTGATCCATCTCGTTAGATTAGTATAAAAACGAAAACTGATTACATATTTATATTGTTTCTTTTAATTTGATTTAAATATATTATTAATATTATAAAGTTGGGTTTTATTTGCTCTCACTGGAAAAATTTCTAGTTTAGAATGTAAGCTTAAACATCAGAACCTACTAATGTAACTAAATTAATTAAAGTAATGAAATTGTGGTTTTTAAGTTTTAGGGGTGTATAAAAAATGGGGGGCGCTGAAAAATAATTGATTTTCAATGGGGGCGGTAAAAGAAATAAGTTTGATAATCACTGCTTTATGGCATGACGACTTCAACACGACTTCAACTTCAACTTCAACTTCAATGACTTCCTTCATTATTTGAGATAATCTTCAACAGTTTATCTACTAATACAAGTCATTATTTCGGATACAGACAGAAACAGGAAAAAATATAAAATTAAGTAATAGTTTAAAAAAACTAACAAAATACGCTTTTATAGAAAATCCAACAAAAAAATAGAAAATTAATTTTTATAAATTTGAATTAAAAGTAGTGTAAGAAAAAATGATTTTATCGTAAAAAAGCGTGGGGTACTTTTCAGGATATTATCAAAATAACCCTTCTACTCATATCTATACTAATATTATAGAGATGAAGAGTTTGTTTGTTTGAGCGCGCTAATCTCAGTAACTGATGGTCCGATTTGAAAAATTATTTCAGTATTAGATAGCCCATTTATCGAGGAAGGCCACGGATATAACATCACGCTAAGACCAATACAAACGGAGCACCAATAAAGAATGTTGCAAAATCGGGGGTTTTTCCTTTTTGCGAGCTTCGCTGCGTGCGCTGCCGAAACGGTTAAAGTTACGCTAAAATAATGTATAAGAGAATTGTTCCCCTTTAAAAGATAAGTCCGCGACAGCATATGCCTATATGTTAAGGTTGGCTCACTATAACGTTTTTTTACTGAGGACGTCTCACCTTCCGAGCGACGCAGGTGCTCACGGGACACGGCTGTTTCGGTCGCTACCTGCACCTCGTCGCCCGGAGGGAGCCGACGCCGAAGTCCACTGCAGTGGCTGCAACGAGGACACGGCGGAGAACACGCTCGCGTACTGCCCCGCTTTCGCGGAGCAGCGCCGCGTCCTCGTTGCAAAAATAGGGCCGGACTTGTCGCTTCCGACCGTCGTGGCTCCGATGCTCGGCAGCGACGAGTCCTGGCAGGCGATGCTCGACTTCTGCGAGTCCACCATCTCGCCCCACCCAAAATTATAGATTTTTCCAGGATCCCATCATCAGATCTTGATGATTACAGGATCATTCGGGAAGCCCTTTCGAACAAAAAAAAGAAAAAAGAATTATCAGAATCGGTTCAAGCATTCTCGAAAAATCGGCGACCATACATAGATAAAAAATTATGGTCGAATTGATAACTTCCTCTTTTGGAGTCTGTTAAAAAGCGTGATTTTGGTACCTTAAATGAGCTATTTAAGGTACCAAAATCACACTTTTAACATTCTATTATTCAAAAATATTTTCACTTTCTATGTAAATGAAGAGGTGGGTAAAATTTTGCGTTATGCCAAAGTAACTATTCCACCCAGATGAAGTCGCAGGCAAAAGCTAGTCTGCTCATAAAATATTTATAACTACTGATACCATGCACCTCACACCAATCACGATGTTCGACCAGCCCATACCGTGGGCCCCGAAGGTCAAATATTTAGGCGTCACCCTCGACAGTAGGATGACATTCCGCCCCCACATTAAGACGGTACGCGACCGTGCCGCCTTCATTCTAGGACGTCTCTACCCGATGATATGTAGGCGAAGTAAAATGTCCCTTAGAAATAAGGTGACACTCTACAAAACTTGCATACGCCCCGTCATGACCTATGCAAGTGTAGTGTTCGCTCACGCGGCCCGCATACACCTAAAAACATTTCAAATTATTCAATCCCGTTTTTGCAGGATAGCCGTCGGAGCCCCGTGGTTCGTCAGGAACGTCGACCTCCATGACGACCTGGACTTAGAGTCCATCAGTAAGTATCTTCAGTCGGCGTCCATGCGCCACTTCGATAAAGCGGCACGACACGAGAACCCTCTCATCGTGGCCGCCGGTAACTACATTCCCGATCCTGCGGACAGAATGGAAAGCAGTCGACGTCGCCCAAAACACGTTATCTCGGATCCTCCCGATCCACTAACGGTGCTTTTAGGTACTTCAAGCACCGGTCACCGTTCTCGTCGAACCCGTCGCTTGCGACGAAGGGCTCGACGAGTAAATTAACTCTCAGACACAGCCCACTGAGTTTCTCGCCGGATCTTCTCAGTGGGTCGCGTTTCCGATCCGGTGGTAGATTCTGCGAAGCACGACTCTTGCTAGGGTTCGTGTTAGCAACATCGTCAGGTTTGAGCCCCGTGAGCTCACCTACTAAAGTTAGGGTTACGCTGACATAGCCTCTCAAGGCTCTCAGCTTAGGTAGGAAAAAAAAAAAAAAAAAAGCACCTCACGCTTTTTTTACAATAAAATATTTTTTTCTCACACTTTTTAATTCAAAATTAATAAAATTTACTTTCTATTTTTATTGGATTTTCTGTAAGTGTATTTTGTTAGTTTTTTTTAAACTATTATTTATTTTTCATCTTTTCAATTATAAGAAAATTTCAAATTTTTTCAATTTTTTTTAAAATTGAATTGTTGTCGGTCCCTAATAAGTATACCAAATTTCGAGTTAATCCGACGTTATGAAGGGGGTCAAAATCATGTTCAAAGATTCCATTACGTACTAACATACATACATCTGAAGCTAATAAAAGCGTATTAATAATACAATTCACTACCATTCGATAAGATTTTATTTCAAAACAATTATAAAAACACAATTATCATTATAATAAACAAGGGAATTAAATATAGAACTAGCATTTTCTACATTTAATTATAATCAATTAATTTTAAACATAAAAAAAGCTGAAATCATTGCCATTAATCTCATATTGTAGACTAGCACAAATAAATCCTTAAGGATAAAATAATGTTAGATGAATAATGAGATTAAATTGATAAATTAGAGATCAGAGTCCATGAATGGTTAACCAATACCACACCAAAAAAAACTTATATCTAAAACTGTAACTTTTAAAGGACCTTGAATTAATGTAAAACTTTTTTCATCAGGTTTTATTTGAGCATCATGATCACATTTTAATTAAAGAAGCATGCAAGACCATCCCTCACTATTAAAAAAAATAATCTTACCATCTACCATGTTTGGTTGCAATATTGAATCTTACACAAGTTATGCACATTGTGACCATAATATACTCACCATTTTGTATTATAAGGTTAGTCAAGCTTAAAAAACTAAGAAAAGTTTAGGGTATATGCCATGTGTCATTTAGACAGAATTTATTTTCAAGCTGAAAAATAACAATATGGTTATTGTATTGTTATAACAATGCAGTTGTTTTGAAGCTGTAAGCTAAGAATATTGACATAATTAAAAAATGAGTAGCTATCCACATTTTTCATTAATTATTAAAATGTCTCAAGAAGTAAGGCTGATTCGTAATTATTCATCTCCTTTGCCGGGTTTACTGGCAATGGCTTCCTCACATTTCTGCTGCCACATTTTGACATCATCCTCTAGTAATTTCACTCTATCCTTTTCTAACTTTAATAGGATTTTAGTTTCCTCTAATTGACTATTTATTTCATCATAATGTTGTAATTCCTCTGATTGTAAAGTGTTCGCTAGGATACTTGTTTTAGCCTGTTTCACTGTCTCCTCTGCCTGTTTTATTATTTTTTCGGCTTTCTGTTTTAATTCGTCTTGTATAATCAACATCGTGATTAGTCTACGTATTACGAATGTCAGGAAAATTGCAAAGCCTATAATATAGAAGTTTCTTTGGGCTCGAAATAGCTTGACGTGAGTTTTCATTTCGGTAGCTAAATGAGTGTGGCTCACGTCCGTAACATTTGAATATTTCCGTATCTCTCTCACTGCATCAATCAAAAACAACGCCAACACACCGATAAACACATAGAAATATACAGCTACGTTTTCTCGAAACATTGAAAACAGACGTGATTTGAAAAATTGATTCCATCTTCTAGGACTGAATATAGGTAATATCATCAGCATCACTAAAGCAATTTCGAAATATAGATAACCAGCAATGAAGGTCCACTGTATGGACATATTTAGTTTTTAATTTTCGGAGATTTTTTAAATTATTATTTGTTCAGTTAAATTGACCACAATAGCACCGCAGTGTGATTATTATATTATCTATGATTAACGATTAACGAACACTGTAGCAGTAATATTATGTGTATGGTTGCGGGTAAATAGAGTAATCAAATTGGTAAATTACGCTTACTAAACAGATTGTGATAAGAAAAACCACTGAAGTAGGTATATTAAGAAACCTAAAACCTTACATTTACAAGTACCGGTAAAATGGGGCGATTAGGGATTGAGAGGCGAATCGGGAAAAAACCGGGAAAATCTTTCGACGCTCAATATAAGTTTTATATTCGTTGCAAAATCTTCCATTTTTTGTAGTTTAATAGTAGAATGTTGAAAGTTCACAAAACAACTCTGAATATGCATGATAATAGCTGCTAACTTATAAAAAATCGCGTTTCAAATTAACTTCCTGTGGTGGTAATTATTTTAGTGCTAGAAACTTTGATCTCTTTTATTTATTTGATAATAATAGAAGACGACTATGATTTATAAACGTTATTTAGTGTTTGAACCAGCATATATATTAAAGGAAAGTCTCAGTTGTTATTGGTTTTAATGTATTTGATTAAATAAAAATACATGTAAAAATCTGTTGTTTTTGGGGATATTGGGGACGTCTTAGGTACAAATACCAACGAAAAAGGGGTCAATTGGGATGAGAATACGTGAAATGGAAACGAGCTAAGTATAAATAGGTACAGGTTTGTAGGGTTGTCTATGTAGTTATAACAATATTTTTTAAATTTGTTGGTAAAAATCTGGTTTATTCGAAGTGAAATTGGGAATAAGTCTTTAATTGAAATAGATAAGCAATTTAATATAAGTAAGTCGATTTTGCAGAGACATGTAATAAGATCAATGAAATCTCAAGGTGGACAAAAATGTCTAAGTAATACATAATACAATATTTAATATTTGTTCAGAGTGGGGGTATTCATCTGATTAATCCATGGAATAACCTAATCTACCTACCTAATCACCTAATCTCTTAACCCAGATAGAAATATCAGCCCCTAAGTACTTACCAAGAACGGAGAAATATAAACCGTTTCTAAGAAAGCCCACTATATATATATATATATATATATATATTTTGTTAATGCACTGTCGATTGCACCTATAATTGAGGTGATGTCTGCCATGTACTTTTGTCAGTTTTTCAATTTTTTTTATTGATTATCACTTTGTTGGTGCAACTAAATAAATAAATAAATTAAAACTATATATAAAAATAAAAGTAGTGCCAGCCCTAGCAAATTTCTCATTTCGTCCCAATTAACCGCAATTTTCGGGTAAATAGGGATTACACCTATTTTTGCATTTTTTGCTTAAACTGGAATGCTAGTTGCATAATTTTAAATTACACAACAAAGATGCCCCCAAGACTCAATCATTTTGATCCTGATATAGCATTATATACATCAACAACTACCTTAAAATGGCTCATAAAGTTGGAATTTGTCCCTAATCGCCCCATTTTACGGTACCTACTTACATCTACATTTTTTTATTGTGGCTCGCACGGTTTGTGCATTAGCCAATGTCAAGCAATAACTTATATTTTGTACTGCAAAATTGAAATTCGTTTTTTTTTTTCATTTAACCTATTTATTTGATTAAAATATCTACCATTGCTATCTATACATTGCTGCTATTTAATAGGAAGGTCATTCATGCCTTTGTGATAGAACCCTGATGATCTAGATTCTAGATTCAACAAATCGTGTGAAAGCATTTTTACCACTGAAGTAGGAAACCTATGGAAATGAAACGTCAACCAAAAATTCGTGCCACTGTGACGTCATCTGACCACAAAACATGGCGGTTTTAGTGCTGTAAAAAAGATTTCAATGTTATCAGGTTTTATCGATAAACGTTCTTGGCTCATTTTATTTTAAATATTGTTGAGTATTATTTATTTGTAGAATTTATACTTTAATGGGAAGTAAGTAGGTATATTATGTGCAAATATGATATGATTTAGATGGCTGAAATCTAAGACAAGTTCGTCCTTCGAATTTGCCAAGTAAACGATATGATGATTTTTAAAAGTTGCTACACTGATTTTATAAAGTTGTCGTTTGTCGCAAAACATAAAGATATGGCGTAGTACAGTGCCATCTGCCCATTTCTAGCATGCTAAATGTTATCGTATTTTGAGTACGTGTTTTTCTTAGACTATTACAATCTATTTTAATTGTTTTGCTGACTCTAAAGTCCATAACACACTACCACAGTGCACCTCAAGGAAGGTACACCGCACCATTTGAATCACTCTCACTTGAGAGTGATTCAAATTTTAAACTTATCAAGGAACCGCCTGATAAAAAAAAACACCTACAGAACATTTATTTATTCAAAATACGATAACATTCAGCATGCTAGAAATGGGCAGATGGCACTGTACTACGCCATATCTTTATGTTTTGCGGCAAACGACAACTTTATAAAATCAGTGTAGCAAATTTTAAAAATCGTCATATCGTTTACTTGGCAAATTTGAAGCACGAACTCATCTTAGATTTCACATAATATCTAAATCACATCATCTTTGCACATAACAATATACTTACTTCCTATTAAAGTATAAATTCTACAAATACATTCACTCAACAATATTTAAAATAAAATGAGCCAAGAACGTTTATCGATAAAACCTACTAACATTAAAATCTTCTGGGCAGCACTAAAACCGCCATGTTTTGTGGCCAGATGACGTCACAGTGGCACGAATTTTTTGTTGACGTTTCATTTCCATAGGTTTCCTACTTCAGTGTGTACAACCCAAAACAGACGGCCGAACTGACGTGACAATGACATTTGGTGCGCTCAACATGGCGGATTTTCGGCCTCATTAGACGGAGACGGAAACATTTACGTATATTCTGGTTTCATTTCATGTACGCACTGAAATACTGTTATATTGTTTTCCTGCGAGTTAAAGTGCTGAGTAAGAACGAGATAGATATATGTTTATGTGTGTGCCTTCAAAATGGGTGCTATTTATATAAGCAATTGTACGTATAGAACAATATGTCGTGTCCCTACTATAAAGGTCTATGATTTTTACCGAATTACAAATGTTGCCAAATTATAATTTGAGCGCTGAAGGCACAACGATAAAAAAATAATTGTTAATTAAATTAAATATTCGCCACATTTTATCTTCTGATTATTTTAATGATCTACTTGGGAGACTTAGGAAATAATTAAATTTTATTATTCGATAGCACTAACAATTTAAAAATCAACTTGTGAATAGTGTTTACATTTTTGTTATATTTTGTCCTATGAAAAATTTATGGATTTTATGAATTTTATTTATTTTAAATATTAATCAATTGGGATGACGTTGAATTTAATAAATAAAATAAATATAATGAGATGACCTGAAAGCTATTTTGTCAGACTTAAATAATTGCTTAATATTTCATGCAATCAATTATATTACCGGCTCCCTTATATAAATACAACAGAAACGGCGTTAACCTTTGTTACAAAAGATTTCACTCTATGAGCTAAGTTTTCTTTGCCTGTCCAATGGACGAATCAATGTCATCCAATGAAGTTTCAAAGGTATTTTGTTTAGGATTTGAGATAGATAGAATTGTTAGAAAATATTAATGTACAATTTTTTTTAAAACGGAGATGGCTAATATAGAATTAGACATTTGGAGAGGAGAATGGGGTCTAGCATCTATCGATTTAGAATGTTTAAAAGTATTAGTAAGTTTCATAACATAACCTTGAAATGAATCAAACCGGTGTTGATTAATGGTAAAATATCTCATTATTGTTCCTATTTCCAGACTTACATGAAATTTATCGGTGTGCCTGTTAAAGTGAGAGAGTCGAATAACCCATTTTTCACCCCCAAAGGTCGACTTCCTGTCATGAGAGATGGACGGAACGTTCTTACAAATTTTGAAGAAGTAGTAGAACATTTGAAATCTCTAGTACGTACCGAAACTGATTTATAAATTTAATACATTTCCCTTAAAAATGTTTCCCTTAGCTCTCGTTACCACTAGATTTCTCCAAGTTAAGAAAAAAAAGTTGATATTTTTTATGTTCAGCATTACAACACAGATGTACATTTAAACTCCAAAGAGGCAGCGGAAGCGAGTGCATTCACACAATACCTCCGAGACAAGTTGTACCCAGCTTACCAGTACGCTTGGTGGGTGGATGAAAAGAATTACAATGATGTAACTAGGCCAACATTTGCACAATGTTTGAGAATTCCATTTAATTTTTTTTATCCATCACGGTATCAGAATGCCGCCAAAGAAATGATAGACGCATTGTATGGAGAACATACTGATCTTAGAGAAATAGAGAAAACTGTAAGTTGAGTTTGTAAATATATATTTTTTGTGGACTATTAAATTAAATCAACTTTATGTAATATGAAATTAATATCACTATTGTTACTGTAAGTCAGAATAATCAATCATGCTAAAAGGTAAATTATTTGTATATAGGTTATGTTGAAATAAATACCCTTGCTTTGATCCTTGGGGATTGTCTTCTTCCTGATTAATTTCTCTTGAGTATTGTTAATTAAAAATAATATTGGTTATCCAAAATTCTGCGACTGTCAAATCAAATCAAGCTGCATCAAACACTTTCCAGATATACAGTGAAGCTGAGAAGTGCCTTAAAACATTATCAGATAGATTAGGTGAGAGTGAATACTTCTTTGGAAACCGTCCTTCATCGTTTGACGCCATTGTGTTTGCTTACTTAGCTCCTTTAGTGAAAGCACCATTTCCTAATGGGACTCTGTCAAACCATGTCAAAGGCACTGCAAATTTGGCAAGATTTGTGGCCAGGATCAATCAGAAAAATTTTAGACACGTCACTGATGGTAAGTAATATAAATTAAATAAAGGTTATTAAAAAATATGCATATCACATCGAACACTCAGTCAATGCCCCTATACAATCACTACTGAATATCTACTGAAGAAGTGACTTTTCTTATGACACCTGGGGTAAGCAATGAGGTAGTGCTTTTCTAGGCTGAACCACACCAATTGTGGAAGCGATATGTCTACTCAACATTTATGAATAAAGAGGATTTTGAACAAGAAAATAGGTTTAATAAAAGCGGTTAGAAAGTTTTCTTTCTCATTATTTGGCTTTATGTTAACAACAATATTTATTTATATGTGGAACTTATAAATGAGACAATGCAATTGAGACTCAAATCTTATACCATAAGGTGGATAATATATATCTATCGTTACAATATATCTATACATTATTAGTATGTGTTACTCAACTCATGTGCTTAAGCTCACAATCCAGTTAATCGAATAATACAACATAATACGGGTTTTATTATATACTAATTGTGAGAATGTGTTATAATAAAGAAACAGACACATCATTTTCATTATGAAAAATAGCAGTGCCTTGCAATAACCAATTTTTTGAATTTTTAAAATTTTTTAAAATTTTCTGTTTCGATGTTGTTCTTTCAAACTCAATAATAAGTATACAAATTACAGAATATAATAAACAGAATGCAAAGAAACAGTCTACAGGCTCGCAGTCTGATAGAGAAGCCGCAAACTTTCCCAACCAGACTCGAAATAAAATCTTAGCAGCCCTGTTTGCTGCTATTGCTATGACGGGGTATGCAGTAGCTAATGGAATGTTTCAAGTATGTAATTTTTATGTAAATAATGAATATTTAATTTGTAACTATTAGCATTCCCATTACCAATTGTGCACTTTAGAATAAGTACCCTGATTTACCAACTACAGCACATACAAACTAAAGGCTAGATGCTTGCTTATACACTTACATACAAAAAAAATAGGAAAAATATTATAAGAACTAAGTGTACTATGCCCCTTTTTGTGCCGCTACCAAGGTGCAAGGTTAAACATGCCGCAGAAGGTCTTGAATAAATGTTGAAATAAAAAATAAATTAATTTTATTAGGTACTAAACTTTTTTTTATTGAAAGTATATTTTTATTGATTAGATAGGTGGACGAGCTCACGGCACACCTGATGTTAAGCGGTTATCGGAGCTTATAGATATCTACAACGTAAATGCCGCTACCAATCTTGAGACATGAGCTCTAAGGTCTCTAGTTTTTATAGTACAACGGTTACCTCACCCTTCAGACCGAAACGCATTACTGCTTTACAGCAGAAATGAGCAAGGTGGTCGTACCTACCCGTGTGGACTCACAAATGTCCTTGCACCAATTATACTGTTTTACATGATGAAGAATAATTTAACAATCCATATTCTGTTTAGGAGCTGAAAGACTTTGAGCACTCGCGAGATTACAATGAAATGTTTGAGAATGAAGAAGAGGACAACTGATAGTAACTAAAGTTTATAACTTAACCAAGCTCACGGCTGATGACATACACTGCTGTCCAAAGGTATTGTGGGTACCTAAATTTATGTAGGAAGGGATAAATTCACATTACTTAACCGTCTAGACAATGCATAAGGTTGATGATTTTAGGCTTATTACATTTGGCTAAATTTAGTCTACTGAATTCAATGAAGTGTAATAGCATTCAGTAAGCTAGCATACTAAATTCAGTAGCAAGGATGGCTTCTGACTGACTAAATCATTACGAAGCCTAAATAGAAACGCATTTAGGAAGGTGTAATCGCATTTAGTTACTTAATGATTTCAGTCGTCCCATAGCTCTCCGTGCGTAAGGACGTTTTTGCTTGTTTTTTACTTCCGAATAAAAAGTATTTATTTCAGTTACCTTTATTTAATGTGCCAGACATTTATAAATAGCTCGACATGTTTCAGTGATTATTTTTGTCAGCAGGGTTTGGGATATTAAAGAACTAATTTTTAAATCTTCATACGAATTTCCTGTTGCAAGAAATCTTAATGTTACAACCAGTCTTTCTTTTGGACTTATACTATCTCGTAGGATAGTATCCTGCTTTTGAATAAACGGTGTCACAAGGTTTAATATAAAGTCAAACGATATCGAATCCATTCTTAGATAATTTCTGAAGTCTGCGGGTTCTAAATCACTCATAATGTTCATATTTGCTAACTTCCCGTGCAGCAATAAATATTTCTTCACCCATATTATTCTTTTTATTATTTTTATTTAATTGAGCCGACAGCGAGGGCTACACCAAGACCAATTTTTTGTTGTCTAGGCAATACTGGGGCTATCCTCTTACACACACAACACGTCTAATTTCGTCGGGTTTAAACTGGCAATTGATTCAGTAACTGAATTAAGAACAGTGTAATCAGAAACTTCTAACTTGCTTCTAAATTTGCTTCTGAATTCAGTCGACTAAATTTAGCCAAGTGTAATAAGCCTTTTAGGTTGATGAACCCTTGTCGTGTGAGTTCACTAACCTCGCGCATTCGATATTACATTGCGGGCTGTGCTTTCATGCCAGTACTACTACTTTACAATATATGTATATAAATCTCATGCATGGGCAACTCCATTTTATGCAAAATACCTTAAATATCGACCATAACAGGAGAACATTATGTGATTTCTCTTGAAGCCCTATTTTTTGTTTCATTATAAATAAAGATGCCATTAATGTTTAAAATTCACAAATTAAAATGGTAGATCAATACATTTACATGGGAGTACTAGCTTTATAGTAAAATAATTAATGCACTCCCATTTCTTTCTAAAAAATTTATGTATGGTTTTATTTTTCTTTCTCCTAATATATACCGAGTATTTTTTTCAACTACGGCTTTATTTTATTAGTATACACGATACCTATCGGACGGCAATGCGCGCGCATAGAATTTGTGTTACCTCGTATACACTGTTTCTAATAAGGCATATAATATATAAAAACCACACAGAGTCTATATCCTATAGAATAGAAATATAAAACTAAATTCGAAGTCATTTTAGCAGTTAGTCGCTTCCGTGCTGCGTATTCAGTTACCACAGACAACGGGCCTGCTAATATTTTTTTAAATTAATTACAGTCAATATGTGGAACTTTTCTCTCAGCTATTTGAAGTTATAATATACGTCAAAATACACACATAATTTTTTTTTATGTTTTTCAATTGTACCCTAAACAAACAGTCAGTCACGCCGCAATGGACGAGGTATAGTAACATTAAATTAATGAAAAACTTTTATGGTTGAATCACGCGTTTTTTTTTCTCGTAATAATTACTATCAACACAACACGTACTAGAAATATGTATGCACATAAAAGACAAAGAATGTAATAGTTATGTCCATCTCTATCAATCTAAACATTCAAATGATTCTGTTACATCCATCGTCTTCAAATAATTGAACTATAGTTTTAAAAATAAATGTTAAAAAAATATAGTTTTAAATTTCATTGGTATTTTGTTTGTAAATTTTATGTTTCATTAGTTCAATTACTTGAATTGTTTACGAAGTTATAATAAGGATATTGTGTTGGATGGAAAGTAGAAGAAAAAAATGTTTAAATGAATGTTTGGTGTGATTACGAAAGTCAAAGCTGCTTTAATGATAGAAGGTATCGAATAAAAAGATAAATTTATAGGCTATAATATTGTTGATGATTATATCATGTTAGTGCTTTGGGACTTGATTGTTGAGTAATTGTTGGTAGGTACATTGTTTCTGTTTCATAAGATTTGAGTGTTTTCAAATTGCGTGCGCTGCAGAATGTGAGCAGTTGTTATCATTTGAAAGTCGAAAGAATAGATAGAAAATAATCGTAAATTATTTGAATTAACAAATGACTAGACTATAAATTCCATGTTACGAGATTTACGATTTACGTTCGTCTCTGTATCTTTGTATTTTAGTGCATTTAAACATGTTTCCATGTGTATTGAGTATTAAATTTTTGCGGTCCTGTTTGATTATTCGTTATTATGGTTATTTGTTCACGGCAAGCTGTGCAAGTGTATTGCGTATTGCGATGTCCATGATTTCATATTCGAGTAGGTACAGACTCGTTATGACAATGCTGATAGATGTTGGCGACGTCGCCGCATCTATACGTTGTGTAGTCTGTGGCCGGGCGTATTTGATGCACGCTGTAGTTTTTTTTGGTACGAGAATGTACTGATGTTTTAATTTATTCGATTAAATAAATGGTTACGTTGAAACTGAGTTTTATTGTTTATTGTGTTCCCTTTTATTAAGGACATTTCGTCATTGGCTTTTAATTTAACATACATAGAAGTCGTTATAATATTTGCTGTAGATGTATTGTTTAAAGACTGGATAAATGAAACAATACTAAATTAATAATCATAAATAATAAGGAACAAATAACGCACGATCATTCGGCCCCAAATTAGGATTCTCTGTGTTATCTGTATGTACTTTTAAACGTTTAAATATATACATATATAGATAAAAAAACACCCAGACAAAGAGCGAACAAACCTATTCATCACACGAATGTACCCGATGGGGGAATCGAACCCACGATCCTCGGCTCCCAGTCAGGGGCGCTAAATTTTCCACTACCTTTTTTTTTTCCTACCTAAGCTGAACCTAGCCTTGAAAGGCTATACCTATCAAGTAACCTTAACTAGTAAGTGAGCTCACGGGGCTCAAACCTGACGACGTTGCTAACACGAACCCAGAGCCGTGCTTCGCAGAATCTACCGCCGGACCGGAAACGCGACCCACTGTGAAGATCCGGCGAGAAACTCGGTGGGCTGTGTCTGAGGGTTCCACCACCGCGTCATTCAGCAAACACGGCAACTACAAACATTTCGTGGACGAAGGAATAATAACAAATGCAGTTTTCAATAATTAAATCTTTTATTTATTTCTTGAACATTTCCTACGTCCACCTTTTCAGGTACAATCAACAACATAATTTGGTACAGTCAGCATTAAAATCTTAACTTGCGATCGATGTATGCATTGGTGTCATTTGGCTACCAATTCCTCGCAAAATTATGTTTCTATACAAAATTTTATTAAATTTACAACATTGATAATATATGTATATATATTGACGTTTCAATTTGTTAATACGCACTTACAATTGTAATGTACTTTAAAATTAATTAAATTTTACATCGTACCTTATGTTACATAAATTAAGTGGAAACGTAACAACTTCAAACACGGAAAATATGCAAAGAATCCGGTATATAACCGGCTTCGGTTAGTATATATAACAATTCTTAAAATCATAACTAAATACGCTTAAAAATTATATTGTTTCGTTACTAATGTACACACATTAATATAGTCAACATGTTACTTGCAGGCATTAACAGACCGTTATGACTGTCGGTACTTGAACCATTGTACCATGGTTCACTTGCGGACTAAATAATAATAATGGTTGGTTCGAAGTAAGTATCAGTTGAATGGAATATTTGAAATGTATTCAACTGATAATTATTTTTAATAAATGTATCGTTTTTATTTGATTGGTTTTGTTAATTTTAAGTATGTTTCAATGATACTATGTACACATATGGACTTGTCTGAAATAAAATAAATCATTCATTCATTCATTCAGTACTCCCGAATGGTTGAAATCGATTTTACGTTCCGAATGATATACTAATTATCGACTAACAGTGACCTTCCTGTCGTTACTATACAATGATGTAAAGCCAGTGAGGTTACACGTCAGCAATGCTAATATATATTTTTTTTCTTGTAAACAATCTAAACCTGGCAGGATTTTCTACATAATAAAAGTATTCTTAACGTCACCACCTAAAAAGTTAATGTGATGATCTAATCCGTACACTAATTTTCATAATAAGTTTTATTTTATTTATTATCATTATTCATAAACAGCTTACAAAATAAATGACTCGCGTTAGTATTAAGAAATAAATAATTAAAACGTAACTCTATTAATTAACATTAATTGTTTTCTAGATTGTTCCGAAACAAAGCTGCCGTATTAAAACACAACGTTATTAAAATTAAAATGTATTTTTTTATAACTATTATTTTGGTATATTGTACATAAAAACTTCGATATTAGCTCCCTGCAGTACAGAAGCTATTGAAATTAGGTATATTTTTATTTGTTTTTCACTTATTGTTAAGTTCACTTATTGTATTTCTTGTTAATATAAACAATATATTTTTGACGCAATTTATATATGCAGGTTTTTATATATTTTTTATTGCCCTTGTAGGCAGACGAGAATGCGGCCCACCTGATGGTGAGTGATTACCGTCGTCCATAAACTGCAGCAATGCTAGGGGCAGAGCCAACCCGCTGCCTACCGTTTAACTGATCACGGATATCTATATGCTGTTATTACTAATTTCATTGTCTGAGGAAAATTAAAAGGTGACAGAAACTAGACAAACTTTACAGTTACAAACCATGATTAGCTTTCAAATATTCAGATGTTACAAACAAAAAGATTCCCGGATTCCATTTTGTCAATCTCTATTGTTTCGTCTGGATAACGACATCAGAGCAATTAGTTGTTGTTGTTTATTGCTTATCCCTGCTTCGTTTTCCCCATTTGAAGTACGAATTATGAACTAAGTCACCTATCCTAAATATATTTGATTAGGAAGATAATGTAAATGAAACCAGACAACTGGCTTCTATATAGTTATTATCAGTCAGTCGGTACGCAGTTATCCTTATAGTATTATAATCGGGGATGGAGATTTGAGATATCGAGACATTAATAATTTTTGATGCCAGTTTTTTTTGGCATCTTTGGAACTTAATAGTTACTAAATTTTGTTGCATTTAACTCAAAAAACGAATATTTTTATTTTTAAGTATTACAATAGCTTTTTACTATAATTTTTAAATTACCCAGGTATTGGCATAAATGGACACTTTCTTTACTTCTTATACGATATTAAGTTCTAACCCAATTTCGAAAAGAACAGAGTTCTAAACAAAATATTTATATTAGGAATGGTCACATGACATTTTACTGAAAAATATAATATTTTAGAAATATTCTGTCCGTGTAACATGGTCTGACCATAATTCGCCTTTTAATTTTTTATATTTTAAATATTATAAAAAAATATTTCAATTTGCATTCAAATATAAGTCTCAATCAATTCCGCATTGCGACTAATTCGTAAGAAAATAATTTTTAACGCGATCTTAAATTCGATTCCACGATTGATCGATTTAGTCGATTATTCGTTTTATTAGTGTTGTACGATCGATTATTTATTTTCACTCCGCACTAATACTCATAAAATAATACAAGTACGCCTTTTTGATTTTGGTTATTTTGTACCAATGTCATCTTAAGCCGATAATCTTTACTTAGCGTAGGCGGATACGCGAGCGCACACCCCGGCTGGTGCTAAGCGGTGACCGCGGCCTGTCGACACCACGAATTTAAACGCACATTAACACTATTTATTACTGTACTATCAATTTTGAATATCCTGTTCTACTCGCTAACACGAAATCATTTTTTACATTAAATAACACATACTTCTAATTATTCATAACTAGAATTTTATAGAACACACTAGCTTTTGCACGCGGTTTAACTCGTGTTAATGTGCAAGAAGACATCCCTCAGTAATAGTAATGTGGCGGGTAGCCATCATACAACGCAAGATAATTGACAGATGCCTGAATCTCGCTTACGACATTTTCAAGATAAAGCGCATATATACGAGTTCCGAACAACAACATTCGGACCGTCGGTCTACCGAGCAATATCACCCGCTCGGTGGAAGATCTTCCCTTTGTCGTATATATATTCCCAAAGTAATTTTTGTCACACACAAACATACGAAGTAGCTTTAGAATTATAATATTAGCTAGGATTTGGGCTGTCGGGATGCAGTCGCTATTTACTATGAGGTCACTAGTTACAACTCTTCATTATAACCTAAGTGTGTATGATTTTTTTTTTATCTAAACATGCATTGGAGAAAATAAGATTTATTAATTACAATTAAAACCTCATATGCGTTCCACGAACTGACCGTAATTTAATTAATAATATTTGTGTGTTATTTATTCGGTAGTTGTTCATTATGGGAGACGCGTAATTAACATCGTTATTCACAGTTCGGTACAGTGAAGCTCAAAAGTGATTAGACGTATACGTGAATATAATCGTGACGTTTGGGCCTTTGTTTTTATTGCCTCAGTAATCAGACTAGCAGACGGTCTACCTGGTGAAAAATGGTCGCTGATAGTGGTATGCCGTTAGAATACGTATGTTCACTCAATTGATGTTAGATGAAAAAAATATTATTCTAAACATTGACTAAATTCTGAAATTGGGATCTTTATTTTTAAATCGGTCGTTAAGGACGCGCATTGTGGTGACGTCATATCACCGGTATTACGATGCGAGACAGAGATGGCAGATGTCCTTGATTTTTAATTTATAAAGAGTATTCTGTTGTTACACGTAAACGAATGTACAGAATGTATGGGCAGGAAGCATTATGCCGGCAACATAAGGGTCCAGTGTGGTATTTTACTGGTGGTAGGACCTTTTATGAGTCCGCACGGGTAGGTACCACCAACCCGCCTATTTCTGCCGTGAAGCAGTAATGCGATTCGGTTTGAAGGGTGGGGTAGCCGTTGTAACTATACTGAGACCATAGAACTTATATCTCAAGGTGGATGGCGCATTTGCATTGTAGATATGCTCCGGTAACCACTTAACACCAGGTGGGCTGTGAGCTCGTCCACCCATATAAGCAATAAAAAAAAACCACGTGACAGCGAATCTCGACTAATTCCAGTGTAAGAATATTAGCTTACAAAAATCTTGCGATCGGCTTGAAGGTGCCTTTTAACATGACATATCGTCGTTGTCAAACCAAAGTCTGCTATGTGCAAATCTGCTTTGAGATTTTTACTTTTTGACCTTTTCGTATAGTTCACAGCTCTATCTACCGTATAAAAAAAAACTGTTATGTGTCTATAGCTTTCATTTGATATAGTTCTTACAAATTCACCTTCATATAAACGTTTACACGAAAACGTTTTTACTCGTTAATTCAAAATAGTTTTTGCACATACCAGATTTTAGTTTGACGCTTCCGCATATCTTGTTCGTATGTAAGTTCGCATGGCACAATTGTTCGAAGGGGATGTAACGCGGGCGGGGGGTTGGGGGGGTCTAGTCCGGCGCGTTGAGTAGCGACAGCGAGTCGAGCAGCGAGGCGGCGTCGATGGCGCTGAGCTGCATGGAGTCGAGGGCGGGCGCGGCGGGGCCGCGCGACCGACTGAACGGGTAGAACCGTGACACGGCGGTGCGGTCCCCGGGCCCCTCCGCGCCGGACGCCGAGCTGCCGCCCAACGACTGTCTGTTTGAGAATATCGACAGCGAGTTCAGCTTCTCGTTCAACTGCTGTATCTGTGAACAATGGACACGGATTAGCTGTGTGTGCTGTATCTGTGAACGGGAGCAAAGGATTAGCTCAGTGTGGGCACTAATGGACGAGTCGCCAGTGGACCGCGCCGGTGTTGGCTGTGCCCATGACATTGTAGGGTAACCACTCACCATCAGGTAGACCGCACAGGCGCCTATCGATAATGGCATTAACAAAATTCAATAAATAAATTAAGTTATATTTTTTATTTAAAGCGTTTATTACTTTAGTTGATGATTTTTAAAATCTCGACACTAGGAACAATGAAATCGCAAAGAGTTAAATTGTACTGAAAAGAACAAGCAGCGATCTTTGTACCAGGCAACGAAAGCCTTGAAGAGAAAAAGATAATATATGGTATGACAAATACCAGGGAAACATAAACATAAAGAGCCTCACCTCCTTGAGCACGGCGTAGTGAGAGACGTTTGAAGTACCAGGGAATCATAAACATAAGGAGCCTCACCTCCTTGAGCACGGCGTAGTGAGAGACGTTTGAAGTACCAGGGAATCATAAACATAAGGAGCCTCACCTCCTTGAGCACGGCGTAGTGAGAGACGTTTGAAGTACCAGGGAATCATAAACATAAGGAGCCTCACCTCCTTGAGCACGGCGTAGTGAAACACGTGGTACTGCACGTCGCCGGCGTGCGGCACGTCGAGAGGCAGCAGCCAGCGCTCGTAGCACTGCGACCACAGCTCGGTACCCGCTACCGAAGTGCAGGGTTCTAGTCGCGGCAGCTCGACGGCTTGTTTGTTCGGCGACGAAATTATTGCTGATAAACAAAACGTGTATTATTTTAATTACTGGTGGTAGGACCTTTTTTTTTTATTGCTTAGATGCTTAGGTGGACGAGCTCACAGCCCACCTGGTGTTAAGTGGTTACTGGAGCCAATAGACAGCTACAACGTAAATGCGCCACCCACCTTGAGATATAAGTTCTAAGGTCTCAAGTATAGTTACAACGGCTGCCCCACCCTTCAAACCGAAACGCATTACAGCTTCACGGCAGAAACAGGCAGGGTGGTGGTACCTACCCGCGCGGACTCACAAGGCGGGGCAGCCGTTGTAACTATACCGAGACCTTAGAACTTTTAACTCGAGGTGGGTGGCGGTATTTACGTTGTAGATGTTTATGGGCTCCGGTAGCCGCTTAACACCAGGTGGGCTGTGAGCTCGTCCACCCATATCTATACTAATCTATACTAATATTATAAAGAGGAAAGATTTGTTTGTTTGTTTGTTTCGAATAGGCTCCGAAACTACTGGACCGATTTGAAAAATTCTTTTTCCATTAGAAGCCGACATTGTCCCTGATGAACATAGGCTACTTTTTTTAAAAAAAAATTTTGTTTTTTTTTTGTTTCATGTGTGTTTTAATGTTTCCGAAGCGAAGCGAGAAAGGTCGCTAGTAACAAATAAAAATAAAAAAACCGCTTTGTGAATATTTTAATGTTACGAGAAAATTTATCAATTATTCCCTCAGAAGCATTACTAAGACAGTGACGAATCAAACAAATCAACAAGCTGCAAATCGGTTGGCACTTCGTGTGATGCGCGTATCGATAAACAGAACTTAATTTTTCTTTAGGTCCTGTTAAAATTTTAATTGGACACAAATCCCCGACTTTTCATTACAATGTTGACGTACTACATAAATCTTAAGGACCCAACTCACTGCATCGATATTGATATTCTCTTAACTATAATAGTTACAGCGCAAATCTGTCGACACTTTTATGTGACAAAATACCGTCATATTTGAATCGCTAATAACTACGAGACCAATAACACGTAAGTAGTGGTCGAGTCCGCGGCGGGTGCGTCATGTCTGTACGTAATTAACGCGTGTTTGTTTGGACTGTGATGTCACCACATTTATGGTACAACATAGACTTACTTATCATAGTGAAAAGTTGTAAGTATTGAAATACAAAAGATACCTTGAATTATTCGAGGAAATCCAGTAAAACGTTATAACCAGAAATTGATACCACGGGCATGCCATAGTACTGTAAGCACGTCAGGAGTCGCGTAGCACTGGTGGTATTGAGGTACTGGTATAGATTAACGTCACACTCACAGGATCTGTTTGGCGTGGCGTTGGAAGGCTTGGCCGACATCGCGTAGAGCGGGTTGTAGAACAGGGCCTTGTCTTGCTCCGAGAACTGCTCCCCCCAATCCCACACCGGGACGAAGCTCTGCTGGTTTTTCTGATAGAACATGTTCAACGATTAATTTTCTTTTGTCACTGCAGTTATCGAAGCCCACATAGGCCAGATCTAAGTGGTCTGGGCAGTGAGATTGTCAGTCCGTCAAAAGGTAGGGTGTGGTCCGACAATACCACTCGCCATAAGATCACCTTCACAATTTTTTCCACAATATAGCTATTAGCATGGCTATTTTATTTTTCCTATTCTAGATTCACTGAACTAGTAGGTGAGCTCACGGGGCTCAAACCTGACGTTGTTGCTAACACTGGCCCTGGCAAGAGCAGTGCTTCGCAGAATCTACCACCGGATCGGAAACGCGACCCACTGATAAGATCCGCCGAAAAACTCAGGGGGCTGTGTCTGTGGGTTAATTCACTCGGTTCGACGAGAACGATGACCGGTAGCAAGGCTACAAAACCCAAAAGCTATTACTGAAAAACACATCTTATTTGTATACGAACAAAAGCGGTTATTTAAAATCGTCATTACCTTATTCGTATAGGCAAGTTCCCTGTCCCGGGAACAGTTGAACAGGAAGGTGTCGAATATCTGGTTGTGCGTGCAGTCCCACAGCGTGGTGAGGTAGGTCTCCGTGAACTGGAAGCTGGCCGGGAACTGCCGCGTGAGCTGCCACGTGCAGTCCAGGAACAGCAGGAACACCGGCGCCACCTGGCCTGGGCTCTGCTCGCGGGTCTCCTTGGGGTTACCGGGACTGGGGAGGCCGTACCTACACAGAAACAAGTCTTCTTGAAATGACGCATGAGAAGTTCTTAGCAGTGGGCTGAGGTTTGATATTGCTGATACAAGCGTATTCGGTGGTAGATTCTGCGAAGCACTGCTCTTGCTAAAGGTTACGCTGATATGGTCTCTCTACACCACCAGCTTAGGTAGGAAAAAAATAAAAAATAACAATCGTATTACCACGGGCTTGTCTGGCTCCTGTCAACCGCAGAGGTCCCGTGCTTCTAGCTAGAACGTATTACAGCTTCGTGGCCGAAATAGGTGGCAAATCAAACACGCAAAATTATAGTTTGCGTAATCACTTATGGTAAAGACGTCTTGTGAGTTCACCACCACCCCGTCTATTTCTGCCGTGAAGTAGTAATGCGTTTCGGTTTAAAGGGCGGGGCAGCCGTTGTAACTATACTGATACTTTAAAACTCATATCTCAAGGTGGGTGACGGCATTTACATTATAGATTTCTATGGGCTCCAGTAAATACTAACACCTGTGAGCTGTGGGCTGTGAGGCTGTGAGCTCGTCCACCCGTCTATGAAATAAAAATAAAATAATAAATAATAGTTTAAAAAAACTAACAAAATATGAGGATATTATCAAAATAACCTTTCTACTCATATCTGTTCATAAAATATTTATAACTACTGATACCATACACTCGCACGCTTTTTTTTTACAATAAAATCATTTTTCCTTACACTATTAATTCAAATCTGTTTTTTAAAATTTTCTATAAAAGCTTACTTTGTTAGTTTTTTTAAACTATTATTTATTTTTCATTTTTTAGTTGAATTTAATTTTTTTCAATATATTTTTTTAATATTGAATTTTCATCGGTCCTTAATAAGTATACCAAATTTGGAGTTAATCCGACGGTTTAAAGGGGGTCAAAATCATGTTCAAAGATTCCGTTACATACTAACATACATACATACGACTGAAACTAATAAAAGCGTATTAAAAAAATGAATTAAATCTTTAACATTTAGATTAAAGTATTTGGTTACACGGATGTTACTATCGTGCTTATGAGACTAGGGCTACGAGTACGGACCGGTCGCAGAAGGGGTGTCCGAGCGCCAGCCACTCCTTCTGCACGAGCGACTGGAAGCCGACCAGCGTGCGCCAGTGCGGCTCCAGCAGCAGCTGCGTCAGGCTCGACACCACCGCGCTGTAGTCCACGCCCTCGCCTGCGCCAAGCACGTGTACAATCAACAACACTGCCATTCAAACTTCTCGATAATCCTCCTCCTTGCGTCGTATTCCTCACTACTGAGGCTCGTGACTAGAGATGAAACGGATATCCGGTAATTATCAGGTATCCGGCCATGTTTATACTATCCGGCCGGATACCGGATAGTAAATCAGTATCCGACCGGATTTAGGATAGAAAAATTTAAGAAAATCTCATGATTATACAAAAGGCCAATAATACCACAATAGGCTATGGACAACTTTTATTTTTATAATCGCACGTCAAAAGTGATTGTTTTATTAATTAGTTTGTTTAATACTCAAAATTAACCAGTGGCAAATTGTGGTGAATGAATACCAAATCGTCGTCGCGATCTCCGCTTACGTGCGACAACACCTGAACGCGCACGAATATTTCCGAAAGGGCCGAATATACGGTATCCGGTGTCCGGCCAAACCACTATCCGTTTCATCCCTAGTCGTGACCACCCTTTTGTATCACCTTCGTTCTCACTATTTTAATCACCCCCAAATCAGAGTTGATTGCATTCATACAAATGTAACAACATAATGTGAAGTAACACTTGACATCAAAGTGTTATAAAAATAAAATAAAATTATTATTAAAATAAAAAATCTATTTAAAAATAAACGTTTCAGTAAATTATTTTAAACGAGAACGAATAACCCTTTTTTTTTTAATTAATCTATCTGTGAAAGTGTCAAGAATTGCACGGTTTACCCTAGCAAATGGTTGTTGCCCATTTGTTACTGTACAGCCTACGGACTGACAATTACTGCTCCAAGTGTCATTACAATTCGATGAGCTGTGTAACAATATAGAGAGAACAATATATTTTTTTGTTTTTGATTTATTGATGCACAAAACAAATCACAATCATTACAGTACATATGGTACGAGTAGTACCTAAATCTAATCTGGATTGCAGTCTAAATAGTATATGCACTCAGCAAACCCGTATTCATGTACATAGGTTTGTTTGGCTATTGAAAACAAAATTATAAATTACACATAAAAATAAAATATAATATGAAGAATCATCATCATCATCAGCCTCAAAGCAGTCCATTGCTGGACATAGGCCTCTCCAATTGCTCACCACTGAGCACGATTCTCGGCTTCTCTCATCTAGCTACTGCCAGCCACCAAATCAAATCAAATCAATTCCAAATAGCCACATATCATCTACTTTTTACTGTTGGTACGACCTCTTGTGAGTCCGAACGGGTAGGTACCACCACCCCGCCTATTTCTGCCGTGAAGCAGTAATGCGTTTCGGTTTGAAAGTGGGTCAGCCGCTGTAACTATACTTAAGACCTTACAGCTTATATCTCAAGGTGGGTGGCGCATTTACGTTGTAGATATCTATGGGCTCTAGTAACCACTTAACACCAGGTGGGCTGTGAGCTCGTCCATCCAACTAAGCAATAAAAAAAAAGTTAGCATTATCTTGAGTTATCGCGAGGAGTCGTAAACATAATGACTAAAAACTACTTCTCCGAGTGCATCAGTGGTCAATGCAGCAGTGAGTATGTCTGGGACTTTTTGGCGGGAACGCGAGGAGTGAAGTTGTGTGATTTGTTTTATTTTGTTTATTTGGTGTTTCTTCAGGTTTAAATGTGTAATAACGGTGGTTTATTAACTGTTTAATATCTGTGAAATTGCCCAAATGTGGGAAAATGAAACAAAGCCGCTTTGACGTAAGCTCTCAGGATCCTCCAAAAAGTCCACTGAAAAAAATCTCAGTAAATGACCACCATTTTACTCAAATTATATTTCATTCCATATGATTTCACCTCATTTCATTTCACTCCATAATATCGTTTTTCGTAAAAATATGAATATAAATTAAAATAAGACATGACTTAAAGGTCTTAGTTACCAGGTCATAAAATCCCTTAAATAAAAAAAGAGTGTGTCTGGTGTGTGAGGACGCACCTTCCTGCAGCACGACGGTGACGTTGCGGGCCAGGTGGTGTGCCGCCTCGTCCGCCAGCGCCAGGCACGTGGCCACGTGCCGCAGCCACTTGCTGGACTCCAGCACCGAGTGGTACTGCGCGTCCTGCACCTGCGCCCACACTACCCTTAATGAAGTGGATACGGCAGGACGAATGATCATGCTTTAAGTCGTCGTGGCCTAAAGGATAAGACGTCCGGTGCATTCGTGTCGAGCGATGCACCGGTGTTCGAATCCCACAGGCTGGTACCAATTTTACTAATGAAATACGTACTGAATATTTTCACTGACACGTATCCAGGACTTACCATTTCTAAAGGCATCACTAGACCATAAGAACCGTTTTTTTTGCCAAAGGGAAATCGCCGGAATCCGCCCTCCACTGGGGCGGAGCATGTTAGGGTCGAATTGACTAAAACCTCCTGTCGCTCAACAAAACAAGGCCGAACCTCGCAACAGTAGTGCTTTGCAGAATCTACCACCGGATCGGGATCGCGATCCACTGAGAAGATCCGGGGAGAAACTCAATGAGATTCTCATCATATATTTGTTCACATTTCAATATACCGTTATTCGTTGTAAATTTCTAAAGAAAAATACATTTATATAAATATATCTTGCAAATAGAATGTCAGAAAAACAAACAGAAGAGCTGAATGAATCTTTAGATAAACGCTATTTATACGATAACATTTCACATTCATATTAAATATCACATTAATTAAATAATTATAAAAAACGTAACCATGCGTTATTTAAATTCTATATTGTACCATTAAAAAACATATTTTCATTATCACCCTTTATGATCGAAGGGCTGATTAACTTTGACTAAGTTTCTGATAACATGCTTGAGTGACAGCTACGGATTTATTTACAAGTGAAGTGATACATTCAGTGTTGTCATATTTAAAAAAATCTCCTTCGAATTTCGAACAACTCAAACGGATATGCATGATTGATTAGCCACAGATAACACCATGAATTGAATACGTTAAAACCGCGTGACGTGTCGATGGGAGTTTAGCGACGAAGCGACATGAACTCACCCAGAACACGTTTATGTCGTGACGATACAATCGTTTTAACGTTTTCCACCTCGACTTACTTGGTGAGCGTCTCTGAAAGGGGCTCAATGTTTGACGAATATTTTTGTAAACAATGCCATCTATTTACGAACTTCGGAAGAAATTAGTTTTTTTTGTCACCACTAGATGGCACTTTATTAAAACTCGCTTTAAGAGCTTTGTTATTGCAATTGGAACAGCAGTGACTCACCCAAAACCCTGACAACTTCGTAGGGGTACAGAGATCCATCAGTTTCTTGAAAGACGCCTGCAGACTGCTGAGCGGAGGTAGAATGTTAGCGTTCGAACCAGTAGTGGTGAAGCTGTTCCCGCACAGATATAGGACTTGCGGAGGTGTCAGCTTTGGATGGGAACGTCGGATCTGAAAACGAAAAATAAAAAAAGGATTGTGTGGTTTTATGAAACCACGGTAAAAGTGAAACTTTTTTTCACATTATAGACATTTAACTCCGACAAACATTTAACACTGACAAAAACAAACAAAATAGCGTGTAGCACTGGCACAAATGAGTAATAGTCTATACACTACACGGTCAGCCGCTGCGAGCTATAGGCGCCGCCATATTGGCCTTGGCTGCTCTGACGAGCGCCTTTCACTTTATCCCTACTCCGCGGCCGACCGTCACGCGACATGCAACACACAGACGAAAAAGTTTAAGGCGATGTGATAAAAGTTTCACTTTAATTTTAAGGACATAAAACAACAACGAATCTAATTCAAGTTCATTGGCTTCGTACAAACCTGTTCTAATAAGACACTTTCGGCGGTGGGTGCCTGCTCTGTGGGGAGTAGCTCCCCGCTCCTCAGCAGCGCGGCGCCCTCCGGCCTGCCCCACACCCACACCGGCACGCGACCCGACCTGAAGTGTCGCGCAGACTCCACCAGGTTGCAATCCAGGACCGAATTCGGAACTATCAGCGTTTCACTGGCGGTCAGCATGAAGGCGTCCGACGTGCCGTTGATGCAGGTTATCCGCCAGTGGGGACATTCGCATCGTTCCAGTTCACGCTTCCAGTCGCCCGGCCTTTGGAACATGTTCAGTTCGGACGGCAGAGTCGGATAATACGGCTCGTGGTATTCGAAGGCGAACAGTAGATGGTGCCGCTTCGGGAACGCGTGGTGCATTAGGGATAGGGCAATCTTCCTGCCGCTGTGCATTGGGGCGGTCGTGAAACTAAACGTTATTACTTTCATATTCTGAAAATGAGACGTGGAAACTTCAATGACACAGTGAAGGGAATAAAGCAGTCCCCTCACATTAAAGAGGACGAAAAATTTTTATTTTTTAACATACTATAATTTACCAAATAGACAACTAAATTTTGTGTTTTAAAGTTTCAGATATATATTTTTATTGTTTTGATGGGTGGACTAGCTCACAGCCCACCTGATATTAAATGGTTACTGTAGCCCATAGACATCTACAACGTAAATGCGCCACCCACCTTGATATATAAGCTCTAAGGTCTCAAGCAAGTATAGTTACAACGGCTGCCCCACCCTTCAAACCGAAACGCATTACTGCTTGACGGCAGAAATAGGCGGGGTGGTGGTACCTACCCGCGCGGACTCATAAGAAGTCCTACCACCAGTAAAACTAGTATTACAACATCTATATACTCTGGTCACTAGATCTCAGTTCTTAGGTAATTCTTTACGTTCTTGTATCTATGGTCCAATCAACAAACGAACCCAATCATTTTTCCCAGGTTCATAAATAGCTCGTGAAATTGCCACACAAAGCAAACTGTAGTCGTTATCGGCGACCGCGCGACACAGACAAGTCGAATCTGTCGCAGTGAGTCAGCCGTGATCCGATTAGATAAAACACTCCGAAAGTGATTGCTTGAAGCATTCACATCGAGGTATAGTATATAATTAAAGCAGACAGTTCGCCAACCCCCATTCTAATTCATTCTATATTTCGCCCTAATCCCTTTTCCCGTGAACAGATTGAACGTTATCCAGAAATAATCGATTGAACGTACGGAAGAAGTGACAGGTGGTAGTGGGAAGATATAAGTCGCTCTGATATAAATGGTGGGACAGTCGCTGTATCGACGCTACAGTGACGTAATTGACATGTAGTGGTGTCAAAGGGTCAAACATTTGGGGGCTTCATCAAGTGGGCTGTGACCTTGTCCGCTGACAGTGGTGGTAATTTTGTATTACTTTAGTGATGTCAAAGGGTCAAATATTTGGGGGTTTCGTCAAGTGGGCTGTGACCTTGTCCGCTGACAGTAGTGGTAATTTTGTATTACTTAAAAAGAACTGTATAAGTTTTGAAATAAATAAAAAAAACAGTCTCACAGTTGAGAGAAGCTAAGTAGCTTAAAATTGTGTTATCGTAGGTTTTGATAAACCTGTACTGGAACATACTGTATCTTTTACCTGTATTATGTAGGCTCTCTGATTCACTTTACACTGTGTGCAAGTAAACCAAAACCTCTGTCTCTACGTTACGTTCCAAACATTATGATATCAGAGATAGATAAAGGAATTTATCTAATTCATTTAAATTTTCTCAAATAGTATATAGTGTTTGTTTTCAAGCATTCACAATGGATAGTAAGAAACATCTAGGAGTATTGTTTAGTTTCACTGATTTGGTTGGAATTTATTATGTCGCTTATAGATTAATAGCTTTTTTTTATTACTTAGATGGGTGGACGAGCTCACGGCCCACCTGGTGTCAAGTGGTTACCGGAGCCCATAGACATCTACAACGTAAATGCCGCCACCTACGTTGAGGTATAGTTCTAAGATCTCAATTTTTCGTTTTATAGTTTACAAGCGGCCCGCTACCACCGGTAACCACTTAACACCAGGTGGACTGTGAGCTCGTCCACCCATCTAAGCAATAAAAAAAACAAATATGTAAATTAATAATGCAAACTAATTCAAAAAATATCCTACCTTACATATTATCTGGAGCCCTTTAACCTTTCCGGGCATATCGCCGCAGGGCATGAGCCTTCGCCGCCGCACCGGGCCGCCATCGGTGAGCCACACTGCACCCACAGCCAATAAAGGCACATCGTGAGGTCCGAGGAGGTGGTTCCGCTGACTGCATTCCTGGTTCATTACAATTCACTTTTATGTAAGCAACAGAGAATTTTAACATCTTGATTTATGATCGGAAAGACAGACCCGAAGTGGGATCTTGGAATTTTATTTGGAAAATCTCTGTTCTACTCTATAAAATGTTTAAAAAAACTGGTAGGAGGAAGTAGTAGTAGAATCAGGTACAGCCGAAGACAAATCACATTTGATCGAAACTAAAATTCCCTATACCCAATTCCCAATCCCATTCCCAATCACAGCCTGATTACTTATATAAGTTAACTAGCTGAGTCCCGCGATGTTATTGTTGTACTGCGGGTGACGCCGCGGGGCGAAGCTAGTCTAAAAAAAGTATAATAAGTATACTAAGTCCCGTCAAAATCGGTCTAGCCGTTCCAGAGATTAGCCGGAACAAACAGACAGACAGACAAAAAAAAAATATATCTTGGTATATGCACTGTGTATGTATACATACTTACGCGTTTAGTAAAAAGTGGTTATATTATTATTACAAACAGACACTCCAATTTTATTTATTTGTATAGATTACAGATGCTAAGATAGTGAGACAAAGTATGCCCGAACGGTTTTCGACCCAGAAGTGACTTCCATGATGAAGGATTAATAACAACGAGTAATAAAAATAATAACCGCAAAATTGTTACTTTGCCTTACTGGGGGTGTGGCGTCTTGTGAGCTGACACAGGTAGGTACCACCATCGTGCCTATTTCGGCCGTGGAGCAGGAATGCGTTTCGGTTTGAAGGGCGGGACAGCCGTTGTAACTATACTGAGACCTTAGAATTTATATCTCAAGGTGGGTGGCGCATTTACGTTGTAGATGTCTATGGGATCCAGTGAACACATAACACCAGGTGAGCTGTGAGCTGGTCCCCCCATCTCAGCAATAAAAAAAAATGGCCTTCATAATCGTAGTCTGAAGATAAATATCTGTCTGAACATATCTATTAGCATTTCTATAGCGGTGGTTTATTTGAATAACAAGAAATACTCACATCCTGTTGAGATCGTTCTAAAGGTACAAATGAAAGTTTGTAGTTGGTGACGAAGACGGATCCCAAGCGACCATGATCCCTCTCGCTAAGCGGAGTCAGCATCACCACATTATGAGCTACACCAGTCACCAACTCTCCTGTTGAAAACAAAAATATTCTATCTATTCATCATCATAGTCGGTTGATCTTGGCAGAGGAGTCGTGGTCATGTGGAATCTTTGTTTATGAAAGTCTTGACAGATGTACTCCACAGTTCGCGACCTATGACATGTCCTTCTTCAAACGAGGCTTGTGGAGAGTATTAAGCGGTAGGCAGCGGCTTGGCTCTGCCCCTGGCATTGCTGAAGTCCATGGGCGACAGTAACTACACACCATCAGGTGGGCCGTATGCTCGTCTGCCTACAAGGGCAATAAAAATAAAAAACTACATAAACAATTACCTCCTACTTAATAAACGTATTTAAATTAAATAGGGACTTCAGTGCCTTTTTATCAGTTTATAGTTATCATGTTAGAATTTATTATAGAATATAACATGTTAAAATAACTTTTTCGTTTTCTCGTTACGAAGGATTCTGATTCTGCATTCACTTTTTAACTGTTTCTTAGTGTTTTCTGGTGTAGTACTTTTTTTTTTTTGAAAAGCGTAACAAAATCGAGTGCGTGGTATTAAAGAGTCAAGCTGCGAAACAGACAAACAGACAACCACTTTTGAATACTATTTAAAGATACCATATTGGTAATTAATAAATCTATGCTTTAGTAAGCGCGGCCGGTGCAAAATGTTGAACCTAAGAAACGCGATGACCGTGTTATGATAATCTTACCATAAACGTTTTCAATAATTTATTAGCGTAATTCGGCAGACAGTGTAATCATTTTAAAACAACTCTATATTTGTTTCAAGCGAAGCTTGAAGCAACAGTAGGTAAATGTTAGTCAGTGTGGTTCTGGAATGGTTGTCGTCGGAAGGATCCGGGAGAAATGTAGAACTTGCTCTCTTTTCTTAATAAAGATCGAAAAAACTAAAAGTCGATCCGCGGGCAAAGAGTGGTTATACCGGCCCACAAATATTTCTACTACTGCCAAAGTCATCCACAGCCCCACTGAATTTCTTCGCTAGTACAGGGCATCGAAGAAGGCCATACCCAGTATGCGAAAGATTTGTTCGGCCATCAATGCTGTGTGCTTACTACTTAGTGCGAGTTTTTTAATGTTCTCGATAGCGCGATACAGCGCCCCTGATGCCAAACGCAGGTAAACGTTCCAACTCCATATAAATTTGAGTTAACTTTTACGTTAAAAAAACTCGCACTAAGCTCACAGATGGTTTCCGATATCCTGTCGATTTCGCTGGACTCTCGCCTGGACCTTGGGAGCGGTAGGCGGGGTGGGGCTTATTGGATAAAACCAACCCAATACCACGAACCGATAGAACCAATTTCGTGAAAATATTGTGAGTATTTTATTTTCTTTTTTTTTGGAGTATTTGTGACGGTTTTCTTCCAACCTCAAAACTTATCGATGACTGAAACCGCGAGTGCACGTTTTCCTTTGATAAACTTCATACGAAAAAAATATTTCACTTGAACATATTTTTTTTTCAAACGCCAACGACCTACACAGTTATGACTCACGTAACATTTATAATAATATGAATACGTAACGAGAAACAAACGCTCTAATTAGTGTTAACGAAAGCGTTCTACGTACGTACTTTGTTTATTTATAAAAGTTTATGATTAAACGGATTCAAGGTCATGTTTGTGTAAACACAGACGATTCAAGGTTGGACAAGTGTATATAATGTTTTATATAATAATATCGCGGACGCAGAGGTTGCCGAGGTGAAGTGTAATGTAGTAAAATCTGAGTACGAAAAATCTAGAGCTCTTTTTTTTCATTTGTTTTTTTTATTGCCATTGTCACGGTTGGTCACTTGTGGACGTCGGTAATGCGAGGGAAAGAACGAAACCACTGCTTAATATTGTCTTATATTATGTTGTTATATGTTGCTAAACTCCTCAAGCAATAAAAGAACATAGGGACTTTTTTTTATAGCTTAGATGGGTGGACGATATCACAGCCTTTTTTTTTTTTGGTCAGAAGGAAATCGCCGGACTTCCGCCCTCCAATGGGGACGGCGGGCGGAGCATGTCGGAGTCGAACCGACTAAAACCTCCTGTCGCTCAACAACCAACGTCCAAACCTCACATGAGACAGAACTCATGAAAAGGCAAAGGGGGAAAAGTGAAGTGTTTAGTGCGGAACACATCTCTCCCATCACCCTCCCCCTCGGGACGCCGGACTTGCGGTCGTCGGCGCTACGACCACCAGCCCTCTCGGTCGGCAGGCTATCCGGAGCCCGCCTAGATGGCGCCGGTTAGAGTGACTTATCCTACGGAATACCCCGCTGGGTCAGAACCAGCGTGGGTCGAGAATAGCCGGCCTTCCAACGCCAACAGCCTAGACATCTTATGGTGTTTGTAGCGACATTCAAACTGCGATATCTATCGACCCTCCTTTTAATGCAATATAATATCCTTTATCCTCCTTTTAATATCAATAATACACGTTTCGTTAGGTAATTGACTAATAATATCATTTTTTTTTGTTATCTAAATTCGATAACGTGAACTTGTCGAAAATAATGAACAACACCGTGTATTTTAGAGGTTATTCATCTCTGTTATTACACAATAAGGTAATTAACAGCACGGGGATTTACCATTACATTTTCCTCAGAATTGCGCACTTAAATGATAATATTATCAATATTGTGCTTTAGACGGTTTGACAGCGGCAAACTTCGATTAACACCTTAAGTAACTTCCACTGCGTTAAAAGCTCGGTAAAAAAGAAGTTCGTTCTTAAACCAGCATTCACTGTCAGGAGATTCCTCATCTTAGAACCCTAATTGGAAGGCTTGGATCGCAGATACCGCAAACAGAGGCAATCCATTTTTTGTATGATGTTTTGTAAACAAAAAATACTTTTACGGTTTAATCTTGCGTTTGTTAATGTCATTTCGTTATTTAGGACGATACGAATTCTTTACAGTTTTCCTAGTCACGTAAAAATGATTTTAATTCTGTCTACCACTCTTCTTCATACTTCATTCTAACAACCAAGGTGCCGGCATTACAATGGTAGGCAGCGGCTTGGCTCTCTGCCCCTGGCATTGAGCGACAGTAGCCACTCACCATCAAGTGGGCCGTATGCTCGTTTGCTTACACGGGCAATAAAAAAAAATACACGTCATTGTCAAACAATTATGTTTGCATTCAACAAAGCATATATAAACAGCGTGTAGATAAAACATAAGCTACTATCTCAGCCTATGCCATCTTGTGCCCATAAAGCCTTACTGGTGGTAGGACCTGTTGAGTCCGCGCGGGTAGGTACCACCGCCCTGCCTATTTCTTCCGTGAAGCAGTAATGCGTTTCGTTCTGAAGGGTAGGGCAACCGTTGTAACTATACTGAGGTCTTAAAACTTATATCTCAAGGTGGGTGGCGCATTTACGTTGTAGATTTCTATGGGCTCCAGTAACCACTTAACACCAGGTGGGCTGTGAGCTCGTCCACCCATCTAAGCAATAAATAAAAAAAAGCCACGCTCTACCGTTAATATGTAAGTCGGTATCAAAGTAAGACCTTCGTAGTCACGTTCTATCCAATTTATTTATTTACGATTCGCACTACTAAAACAGTTTTTGTGCAATCTCTATTGACCGTGAATATGCTGTTATTGATACCAAACGTTTCAACAAACAGGGTAAACCACGCAATTATTTGAAATGATCTAATTATTTCCTTAGAATATTCAATGCAAAAAAAATCTTTGTTGAATATTTTGTCAAACAAATTGAATTATGGGCTGGTGACGCTTGCAAATAACCTGGCTTTATTCTGAGGTCACTAGCCAATTTAAACCGCTTTTCTTGACACAAAAATATTCAATTACATCAGTACTATTTTTTTTAGTAGGGTTTGTTCCGTGCTTTAAACAGAAAACCATTATTACTGCGCGGCTGATAGCTACGATGATGGTAATCGAGGAAAGCATATAGTCATAAACCACTAGTGCTCATAGTGCGAGTTTTTTAACGTTCTCGATAGCGTAAAAGTTAACTCAAATTTGTATGGAGTTGGAACAGCGCCCCTAGCGGCAAACGTAGGGGCGGTGTTTAATTAATACTATTTGTACGGACGAACGTTTCTTTTTCTTATTGCTTAGATGAGTAGACGAGCTCATATCCCACCTGGTGTTAAGTGGTTACTGGAGCTCATAGACATCTACAACGTAAATGCGCCACCCACCTTAAGATATAAGTTCTAAGGTCTCAGTATAGTTACGGCTGACCCACCCTTCAAACCGAAACGCATTACTGCTTCACGGCAGAAACAGGTAGGGTGATGGTTCCTACCCGTGCGGACACAAGAGGTCCTAACCCCAGTAAAAGCTGCATATTGTGCATAATAAGTACCTAATTAGCAACGGTACGAATAACTCGAGGGGAACCGGGATCGCATATCCGAACACAACATAGAAAAGCCTCTTAAAGAAATATGGTTGTTGTTTGGAACTTCAATATGAAAGATTTCATAAAACTAGTGGTCCCGCAGTAGTCGAAATTCGACTATAATTCATTGGAATTGTAAGTTTGTACACTATTATGATTGTATTTTATACTTCTATAATCACAAATTTCGCCAAGACTACACTATAAAAAATATTAACAAAGACAAACAATATTTAATCTATTCTCAATTTGACAACAGACGTCAAGAACAAAAGTTTGACAATAAATAGTATGCACGCGTGTGTGCGTCAAATACATGGTATGTAGTGTGTGTAATGTTTTCTTTATTGATTTAATGTATCTTTTATGCGTTATCTTAAAAAAATATTTGCATTGTGCACTTCTTCTCTATATTCTCTATAAGTGTGGGAAATTTCATACTTCTCCCTCCGTCCGCGCAATTTCCGTAAAAAGGCATACAAAGTTTTTGCTTCACGTATATAGATTATTGCTAACGCGAATCACGTTCATAGCAATTTCTTTGATATACCAATTGATACCGCTACATCACTTCGAGGACGCCGAAGTAAATAAAAGATGTCCGTGACGATAAGTTTGCAAGTGCCCAACAAACTGATTATAAGTTTTTCATCAATCCCAAGACTAGTTAGTACACGTGGTTCAGAACGGCTCCGTCTGAGATATGTTATCCGGACTAATTATGATCTAGCGTAATTTGTTGTGACTGCGACGCTGACTTACTATCGGTGACAGATGGTAATGACTTGTAGCGCCACGGGAATGCATGCATTTGAAGTAAGACGTCCGGTGTCTAAAGGTTAAGACGTCCGGTGCATTCGTATGTAGCGATGCACCGGTGTTCGCATCGCGCAGGCGGTTACCAATTTTTCTAATGTAATAAGTACTTGACAAATGTTCACGATCGACTTCCACGGTGAAGGAATAACATCGTGTAATAAAAATCAAACCCGTAAAATTATAATTTGCGTAATTACTGGTGGTAGGTTTTTTTTTTATTGCTTAGGTGGGTGGACGATCTCACAGCCCACCTGGTGTTAAGTGGTTACTGGAGCCCATAGACATCTACAACGTAAATGCGCCACCCACCTTGAGATATAAGTTCTAAGGTCTCAGTATAGTTACAACGGCTACCCCACCCTTCGAACCGAAACGCATTACTGCTTCACGGCGGAAATAGGGGGGGGTGGTGATACCTACCCGTGCGGACTCCCAAGAGGTCCTACCACCAGTGATTACGCAAATTATAATTTTGCGGGTTTGATTTTTATTACACGATGTTATTCCTTCACCGTGGAAGTCAATCGTGAACATTTGTTGCGTACGTATTTCATTAGAAAAATTGGTACCCGCCTGCGGGATTCGAACACCGGTGCATCGCTACACACGAATGCACCGGACGTCTTATCTTTTAGGCCACGACGACTTTTTCCTCTTGAGAGTCTGCATGGGTAGGTACCACCACCTCGCCTATTTTTGCAGTGAAGCAGTAATGCGTTTCGGCTTGAAGGGTGGGGCAGCCGTCGTAACTATACTGAGATCTCAGAACTTACATCTCAAGAGGGGTGGCACATTTACGATGTAAATGTCTATGGGCTCCAGTAACCACTTAACACCAGGTGGGCTGTGAGCTCGTCCACCCATCTAAGCAATATAAAATAAAATATGAGCTGTGATAGCTGACATTGATGACGTGCTGCTGGGCCAATGTGAGGGCTGCAGCTGTTCCGCCACAGCTCAACCGTTAATAAAAATTAGTGTATATAATATGTCTTCACAAGTCTAGAGAGATCCCTATAGGTCATCGAGCCACCGTTGTTTAGGTGGTCCATAAGATCTACAATTTACATTCAATTAGACGTCAATTTTAATGTTAGTTTCATTAATAACACGTTTATAACTCTACTGGCTGTACCCGTCCGCTTCGCTGTGAATTTAAAATTAACATTATTATTTCTCACCCCCACAAAGATTCTCATCATTAACGCCCCCGCAACTGGTGTAGGGAGTCCAACACTCATATAAATATTAGCCTATCCATTAAGTACATGTATTTTCTACATGGATACTAAGTTTCAAGTCAATCGGATGCACGGTTGAGTAGTTATAACGGAACATCCGTAAAAACCACTGTAGATTTATATATTAGTATGGATATACGAAAAATATATTATGTAAAATAAAAACGAAAAATATAAATCTCACCTTTTATCAAAGCAACCATATCAACACACGCCGAGCCACACAATAAATACTCTATGGGCCACCACTTCCTATCGTTCGCTGTACAAAAACGGTCGTATGTACAGTTAACAGAAATCGTATATGCATACGCAATGACTCTGTTATTGTGAATTACGTCATTCAATACATAGCAACTATATCTGGCAGTCTCCAGTGGAAACTGTTTCAATTACATATATTGAATTAATAATTTCATTAAAAAACATTTAATTTTATGTACCGAGAGTAAGGGAAGCGTTATGTACCTCTTCGGTGAGAAGCACTATATGTTTTTTTAGCCTACCTGTTCGCTGGTAGGCTAAGGGGCTATTCTAGCCCGGATGGGTAGGTGAGCTCACGGGCTCAACTTGATAGAATTCGCTAACACTAGCCTTAACAAAAACAGTGCTTCGCAGAATCTACCACCGAATCGGAAGCGCGAATCACTAAGAAGATCCGGCGATAAACTCATTGGGCTAAGCAAGCGAAATGCGAAAGTGAGGTTCTTTGTTGCGCTGTTGAGCTCTATTACAGATTGTCAGGACTACAAAAAAAGACATGCTTTTATTCAGATAGTTACTGCGCATTTGGTCATATTCATTGACCGATGTAGGGGTTTTTTTATTGCTTAAAAGGATGAACGATATCAAGGCCTGTCTGGTGTTAAGTGGTTACTGGAGTCCATCAACGACTTAAATGTAGCCACTGATCTTACATTACGAGGCTTACTGTTTCACCGCAGAAGTAGGTAGGGTGGTCGTACCTACCCGTACGGGCTCAGAAGACGTCCTACCCACAGTAAAAGGTGTGCTTTATTGCCTAGCTAAAACAAAATATTACTATAGACAACATAGGCGTTTCATTTCAAGGAATGAATGAGTCATTCCTAGTTAAGGATAAGAATTTTCATTTCCTACTAAAACATAATTTCTGTTTAAAAGGGTACAACGTCAAAACAGTCTTGTTTAATTTTAAGATTATGGTTCTTTTTGCAAACCTTGGTAGGTACATGTTGATAATAAGATTCCTTGATATGGCGCGTATTGTAAGGTTTCTCACTCCAGAGCCCTAACCACTGGTGGCTCTTGTATCGTGGACACTGCCATTAACAGCGATCTTTTAAATAGTGTTTTTTTTTAAATTGCATTTTTAATCTTTTTTTTTTTAATATTCTATAATTAATAAGATTTTAATAACTGTAGTATAATAATAATAATAATAACAACGGAGGAGTCACATACAGTCATCTGGATACAAAATTCGATTCCCTGTATTTTGGGAACCAGAGACTGATATCCATACTTACGTGTATGTATGTTAATACATGATATACACCCAGACAAACAGTAAATAAACCTGTTCATCATATACAAATGTTTGTCCAATGTAGGAATCCAACCTACAAACCCCAGCTCAGCAGTTACACAGTACATGGGTTCTACTCCCAGTCGGAGTAAGATACTTGACTATCATAGTTTAACTATAACATTGTTTCACACTTTCGCGGCTACTCTATCTATCTAATTATTAATGGATTCTCAGATTCTATAATTTTGAGTATACAGCTACACACTGTTACGATAAAAAAAAAAAACTCAAATTCTTACCTGTTAATAATTTCGGTTTCACCTCTTGAATGGTGCCATTCTTTTCTTCTTTGCTCTGTTTAGAAGGAAAATGACCAATGAAAGATTATTTTTTAATAAAATCAAGACATGTAGTAATTTGGTCTGATTCGAAAGATAGGGCGGACACTTTAGAATACTATAGAACTGAAGCTTACAGATCATGTCTCTAAGTGAGTGTCAACAATTAAGTCAATATTTATGGGTTTAGATAACTACTTAAAACTTTAACATAGATGGGAAAATGAGCTTGTTCATCCATTGTGCAATAAAAAAATTACAAATGAATTTTTAAATGTAGAATACATTTAAAATACTTTGGTAGGAATAAAATGTTCATAGCATTTTATATTAGTCGACTATTATCAAAGCCGGCAATCTGACTTTTGGACAATTATTGGTAAATCAGAAAAACGAATTATTGACTTTGTATTCCATTGGCAGTCACAAAACTCTTCGGAACGACATCTTAGATAAATAACAGGTTAACTATTAACCTTTATTTAATGCAGGTTTTAAACCGTATTCTTTGAAGGAGACGATTATATTCAAATCAATCTGTATTGACATATCAATAACATTTTTTTGTCCAAATGCACAGATTGCCACCTTTGATAATAGACGACTCATATGCAGATTATTTACAGTTTAGTTGTAATATTACTGCGTTTTAGTATTTGTTATTATTTGTTTATTCAATATCATCACTGACATAATTACAACTACTCTTAAAGTTTAATCTCACTTTTATGATTTTCATTTACTTATGTTTACAATTCATAAAAACTGAAGATCCTTCCATATCCTTCCTAGTCTTGGTGACAAATATTTTGAAAAGAACAATTACTGGCTTTAATTCTCAGTCAATCTCTTTATGATAGATATTCATTGGTATTCCACTCTGAATGCAGCCTCTGTCTTTTATGAATTTCCATTACCATTACGAAAGGGAAACCCTAGCTTAGGGTCAATGAATGGGGAACATTTGTTTCTTTATATTTCAATTCTCAACATATTATTGAGGAAAGAATACTTGCTGTATGTCACGTTATGGTACATTTAAAAAATTCAAAATAATTGTATTGAAATTAATGTTATGCTTCGTTTATTTAAACAAGTTTCGATATGAACAAAAAAAAATCTAATCATACTGTGTAATTGTAAATAAAGTCTAAATAAACTTTTGAATCGGTATGCTTGAAAATTCCATAGATTTTTTTTATTGATTCGTTAACAAGTAATCATGTAAACTATTGTATGACATCATTTTACAGTTCTATTAAATTTCAAATTGAGAGAATTTGTATTATTTCCGTAGTGAAATGTACAAGTGTTAGCATTTTAGGGTATAACATGCTGTGATTTACAACATATCTTCAAGATAAGTTAACTGTTAACGTTACCGACGACACGTTGATGTAGCTTTTGAAGTTTTGCACTAATTTCTTCTCATTCATTTTTAACAACTTGCTCCTCACGCAATGTTGACCCACTTTTAAAGAATAGTTACGATTGAAATATTTATTTTACACAAGTTTAATAGTCTTTCGGGTAGAGTAGACAGTTTTTATTGTTTATATAAGGGATAGCCCACATGATTTATCTCTATTTTATGATTATTTGATAACAATCATCATAGTGCACACCAATTTATGGATAAATTTCATTCTATAAAGTTTCTGTCGTAGTAGATTTGTATTTGTGGATTACTAGTTTGTACATTTTAAAGTTCTTAAATAGCACATTTCACGTGAGATTTTAACGAGATCTAACACTTTCGAAGAACTATTTGACTTAAAACAGCAATATCAGCAAAGACATAAACTTCAGAAGTTTAGGAGTTTGAAGTGGAGTGACAGATACATAAATATTGCCAAGTACAAAATAAAGAGCGTGTTGTGTGTCACAGACCAATTAAAAACTGGATCGTCTCAGTAGGTCGCGATTCCGATCCGGTGGCAGGTTCAGCGAAGCACTGCTCTTGCTAGTAGATGTTACCAGAGTCTCCAGGCTGAACCTCGTGAGCTCGTCAACACGTTCAGTGAAGCTAGCACAGCCCCTCAAAGCAATAGGTAGGCCAAAAAGTAATTCACTTTTTTTTTGGGTCTCTACACAAAATCTTATGAGGTACTGGTAAAATAAAAGACTAGGCTTCACCTTTTACAATTCCTTTACTATGCAATTTGAAGATTACTTTTAAAAAAAACAAGACAGCTTCGTTGGCGTAGTTTTTGAAGTTTGTAGGGACTTTTCGAGGTGAATGAAGTTAGCCCCTCAAAAAAATTTTTTTTTCCTATTTTATACTTATTCTCTATTAATTCGTTTGTTCATCATTTGTTCATGATTGTTCACTGTTAATAATTGTTTGTTCTGCATTTATTTATTTAAAAAAAATATTTAAAAATATACCTACAAGTTAGCCCCTCTAATGCAATTTTTAATACTTTTTCATCCTTAATGACTCGTAAATATTCATTTTCGATTGTTCTTATATAAAACATGTTTGTTCTCTTTCGAAATTACTCGTTTTTTGTTTAATTTACTATTTTTATTAGTTGAATAAATGTATGCAAAATATGTGTACTGCGCATGCGTCAATTATAATGCCTAAACTTTCTACACGGTTTTAATCGTGAAAAAAAAACAAATATAAATCCTGAAGGAGCAATTAATTGGTATACAGTTTAATTAAAAAAATTAAAAAATAAATAAATGAAGTAATGTGCATTGGCGTTAAGTTAGACCAAATACATTTTTTCCATCCTCTTACCTATCGTATTAAAATGTTATTTTCCTAATGTTAGGAATATAATTTCGACTGTGTAAAAAAGTTATTATAATGTATACCTATATTATCTCTTGAAAGATAAATAATGAACATATTTACTTATTTGTTTATATTACCTATGTGAACTCCCTATCTTTTTTATACCTTCATAACAATAAGTAGGAGGATGGAAAAAATATATTTGGTCTAACTTAACGCCAATGCACATTACTTCATTTATTTCTTTTTAAATTTTTTTAATTAAACTGTATACCAATTAATTGCTCCTTCAGGATTTATATTTGTTTTTTTTTCACGATTAAAACCGTGTAGAAAGTTTAGGCATTATAGTTAACGCATGCGCAGTACACATATTTTGCATACATTTATTCAACTAATAAAAATAGTAAATTAAACAAAAAACGAGTAATTTCGAAAGAGAACAAACATGTTTTATATAAGAACAATCGAAAATGAATATTTACGAGTCATTAAGGATCAAAAAGTATTAAAAATTGCATTAGAGGGGCTAACTTGTAGGTATATTTTTAAATATTTTTTTTAAATAAATAAATGCAGAACAAACAATTATTACCAGTGAACAATCATGAACAAATGATGAACAAACGAATTAATAGAAAATAAGTATAAAATAGGAAAAATAAATTTTTTTGAGGGGCTAACTTCATTCACCTGACATTTCGTCCATATTAAGTGTATAATCTATGATTTCGTCTATAGATGCAACTTGACTACACAATTTTACTTGGATTTGAAGAGAACCTGTTCTTCATTTCGAAAATAGGGCAAATAGTTTGGCCTTGTTCCATTTGCTAGCCCAGTAAAATGAATAAATAAAACCAGCTATGGTGAGGGGTTACGACATGAACATAATCTGTGGCTTAATTTAAAAAATCCATAGATTGTGAATGCTCAAAAAAATGGCGATTGTTAAATTTTTGTTGAAAATTTAAAGCACAATCTTTAGGAATTGAGTTTAAATAATAAGTATTTATTGGTGCAGTTGTATTAATTAATTTAACATGGCTGACGCAATGGTAGAACGAAGACCAACACTACGGTTTTTCTGCCACAGGTGTGATATAGAATTTGAAGATGTTTTGCAGGTAAAGATCGATATTTTATATTGTTTTTGCGACTAAATTTGATTTTCACATTGATCTGTGACGTCGGAGATATCGCTCCGTGTGAAACCATATTTTTCCTATAAAATTTCTAGGAAAACTACGCAACAGTTTTCTTTTGATGAAATCTATTTCCAATTTTTTTTCGCTAATACCGGGTGTTCTGCGTGTCATTTCCGTGAAAACTCTTTTCAAGGGATGTCGGATTACAAAATTTTCTTATTATTACATCATCAATTGATTTACAGCCCTCGAACTTATTTTTTAGGACATTTCCTTTTAATAAGAACAATTTATAAATCTTACTATGTTAGTTCTGATGAGATCTCTGCTATTTGAATACTTTTGGATCCTAACCCAGTTTAATGACCTTAGGAACAACCATTAAACGTGATTTTTAAAGCACATGACCTTCTCTAACCTTTCTGAACTGGTATTTTGTTTGTTAAAAACAAATGTGAAAAAATTAGGTATGAATCAGACTAAAAAAATATAATGTTATCCTTCGTCAGGTATTTTGAATTTGAAGTTAGTTTTAATGCAACCTTTCAAATTTGAATGCTAAAATATATGTTGTGATAGTGCTAATACACTTAATACTTATTATTTTCTCAAGTAAATTTAAAAGGTTTCAATTTAGAAGGATTTCATTAATTAACTTCAAATGACCAATGATAATAATAAAGCATTTATATGTACTTTATTTATCTGGCACACAATACAAGATATAACCAAAATAAAACATGTTTAATACTCTTAAATATTTTATTGTTTTAAAAATTCAAAAAATCTCATGATGTGTTCCATCACAAAACAACCACTATTGTAAAATACTTGAGACTGATGTCACTACATAGGTGCACTGCATACTGATTGCTATCAATATGTACCAATTACTGCTTAATGACAATAGTATGTCTGCCCATTTATGCCAGTCAAGGGAGTACAAAAACATATTTTCTGACAAAATAAATGCATTTTAATGTTTCAGGATTATACATGCCCATATTGTGCTAGTGGTTTTATAGAGCAATTGGAGAGTGAAGCAGATGGTGATTTTGACGATGCAGATATGAGCAACTTGGACGATGATGTGAGCACTAGTGATGATACAGATGAGACACAAAACTCTACACAAGTATGACAAATACAATTGATTAGATTGAAATATAGTAAAAAGCATACAGACAGAAATATATGGTAAAATGTAGAAACATTAACATTGGTATACTACTCCAGGTAATAGATTGAAAGAACAGTTCTGATATTTGTAAGAATAACATTATAGGAGTTTGCAATGTGAAAGAAATTGTGTTGAGTAGATATGTTGCAATTTTATATTTTGTTGATACATGTGTAGAGTATTTTGTGTGTTTAGAAGTATATTGTTCGTATTAGTATTGTTTTATATTACAAACTAAAAAATTTTTTTTTATTGCCGTATAGCCAGACGAGCATACGGCCCACCTGATGGTGAGTGGTTACCGTCGCTCATGGACGTCAGCAATGCCAGGGGCAGAGCCAAGCCGCTGCCTACCGTTTAATACTCTCCACAAGCCTCATTTGAAGAAGGACATGTCATAGCGCTCAGGAATCACCGTGGAGGGGAGCTCATTCCATAGCTGGATGGTATGTGGCCAAAAAGATATCTGGAAACGCACTGTGGATCAACGTAGTGGCTCCAGGTAGTATGGATGAACTCTACTCCGGTGGCGGGCGGTGTAATGGTAAAAACGAGATGTCGGTATCATCTCGAACAATTCCTCAGAGCACTCCCCGTGGAACATTCATTTTAAAGATTTCTATCTATTTAATCAAACTAACTGTATAAATAACAGTTATGACACATTTTTTATAACTTAATGGATACTACTAACCTTTGAAATGGAAGATAATATACAAAACTGATCTCGCTGCCATAAAATATAATCTATGACTTTAATTTTTTCTCAGTTTTGTTTCATTCTTTAAAAATAACACTATACAATTTTTGTTAATTTTCAGTAGTAATGTGTGTATGTTTGTTTTTATGGTTTCTGGTCTATTGAATACCAAAGAGGGTATGAACTCATCAGGATCTTTAAGAAAATAACATTGATATATTGTTTTAACTACCAGATGATCTAGCTGGTTATTTAAAATACCAATAAAAATACCAGTAGATATTTTATACAATGATATGTAAAAATGTAGATTACTTAAACACCATTCTAATTTGGCTCCAGTAACCATACCACATATGGGATGTACGGCCTCATACAATTAGTGTTGGTTGTGCTTCACGTGATGACGCTGTTTAAACAATTTTGAAACATTTTTCATAAAAATATGTTGTCATTAATTGTACATAATTGGTTTATAAATTGTTATTTAAAATCGTGTATGATAAAACATCAATAAGAGAAATTGAAATTATTTGTTGCAATATTTGTGAAAACTACAATGTTGTTATCAGTACATGTGGTCATGGCTTGATAAAGCATTTATCATATGCTATGTACTACATGCCTTCTTAGAATGTAAGATAAAAACAATAACATGACATTGCATGTTTGTGTTGAAAATAAATTGTTTAAAAGATAGATTATGAATTGAAGGAAGAGTTAAAATAGATCAAAGAATAAAATAGTTGCGCATGGCCCAGGTGTTTGTAAGTTCAAATATTGCAAATGTTAATTAACAAATACACTAATGTGTAGCAGAAATGTTCTGCAATAATAAGTATTATCATTTTGTATGGACAGCTACCTAATTAGGAAAAAACAATGTGGTAACTTCTATAAACTGCCAGCCACACACAGTCATGTTTCTCCAAACTAAATGTAAAAAAAATTATGAGGAAAATTATCATATTTATGGGTCTGCTTGCCCATTTTTCTGTTATTAATGTTATAATAAAGGATTACCACCGAATCAATTATAAAAACCGTTTAAGTTGTTTAAATGTTATAATTTAAATTTAAATATTTTTTTTATTCACATGATTATTTTGGTAATTTACAGCGCCAGGCACCACCACCAATGCTTAACGATTTAGCATTCCTGATGACGGGAGGTCGGTACCGGTAAGCATGATAACTTCAATTCCAAATATAAAAAAATACTAATAATACTTCATAAATAAACTTCCTTCCCACATTACATGATGGTCATGGTCGACAGTATGTTTCCAGAGGTTTTTTTTGCCACGTGCCATCTGGCTATGGAATGAGCTTCCCTCCACAGTGTTTCCCGAGCGCTATGACATGTCCTTCTTCAAACAAGGCTTGTGGAGAGTATTAAGCGGTAGGCAGCGGCTTGGCTTTGCCCCCGGCATTACTGAAGTCCATGGGCGACGGTAACCACTCACCATCAGGTGGGCCGTATGCTCGTCTGCCTACAAGGCCAATAAAAAAAAACTGTCAAGAGTCAAGTCAAGAGAACTGTCAAGACACTATTGAGAAGAAGAAAATAATCTTCAATAGATTGTTGCACTAAAAGATTCTAAACAATTAAATTGGGTGGCAGTTAATGTTGTGTAGTGATGATCTGATAGTAATGAGCTCTCTGCAGTCTATAGTAAAAATATCTTATGTGGAGTCTGTTGTACACATCCTGATCTATGTGGTTCATGTATAGTTATCTCCAACACTACTTCAATAAAGCGGCACGATACTCTCATCGTGGCCGCTGATAACAACATTCCCGATCCTGCGGACAGAATGGAAAGCAGTCGACGTCGCCCCAAACACGTCAATTCGGATCCTCCCGATCCACTAACGGTGCTTTTAGGTACCTCAAGCACCGGTCATCGTTCTCGTCGAACCCGTCGCTTGCGACGACGGGCTCGACGAGTAAATTAACCCTCAGACACAGTCCACTGAGTTTCTCGCCGGATCTTCTCAGTGGGTCGCGTTTCTGATCCGGTGGTAGATTCTGCGAAGCACGGCTCTTGCTAGGGTTCGTGTTAGCAACGTCGTCAGGTTTGAGCCCCGTGAGCTCACCTAGTAGTTAAGGTTACGTTGATATAGACTCTCAGGCTCTCAGCTTAGGTAGAAAAAAAAATATCCAGCATAAAACTCATTGTCTTTGCAGAAACACAGGTAGAAGAGATACAATCCTCGAACAGTTACTCTGGATGATGGGAGCCGGGAGGCCGGGCACTGGTGCTACAACTGCTGGTGCACCATTTGTACTTGTCGGAGCACCGGGAGACTATGTTTTCGGAGGAGAAGGTAAAAATTTTATCCGTTTTATTATCTTATTATATCTAAATTTTGTTAAAAATATGGACCTGGTGGATCTATAGTGTTGTTTTTTTTTATTAGTTTTATTCAAACTAAAATGCCTTGACACCCATAAGGAAGGTTTTAAATTGTTACATTCATAGAATACATTTTGAGACTGCTTTAATGAAGATGGAAAAGATTTATCAACAATAAAGTTTTGATACTTTGTTAGTTATTGCTTTCATGAAGATTAAAAGACAAAATTTGTTATTAGGCTTAGACGCAGTAGTAACACAACTTCTAGGCCAGTTGGAGAACTCAGGGCCTCCTCCTCTACCACGGGATCAGCTAGCCGCATTACCACAGGAGATACTCACGGAGGATCATGCTGCTAAAGGGACTGCTTGTTCAGTGTGCTGGGAAAATTTTGAGACAGGTTAGTAAAACACAAGCATCTCAATTTAAGATCCTATAGCATGAAATAGAATTACATGTGAGCTCATTCACAAATTTAACAAAAAATAAATAAACAACCTACTGAACTGATTATTACCATCATGAATATATAAATATATCTTTATCAATTTTATATAATTAAGAGTGAAACTTTTACAATTTTTGTAGTAACGCATAAAATGTTTTTTACTTAATATTACTTATGATTAAGGAATGAATTAGGATTAATAGCTATGCCATTTGTAACAACTATCAACAGTGACTAATCAAGATAAGTTAACAAAATATGTAATTCACATTTCAGGCGAGACAGTATCGCGGTTAGAATGTGAGCATCTGTTCCACTCGTCGTGTATCTCCCCGTGGCTACAGCTACACGCCACCTGTCCCATCTGTCGGCGCTCGCTGCTCCCAGCAGACCCTCCGCCTGCGGATACTGAAGCCATCACCAATACCACAAGCACCACCACAGACACCACAGCCACCGCCACGACCCAGCAACCGCCGCTACCGCCCACGCAACCGCCCACTTCTACGGCCAGTAGTACTCCGTCAATAGCTTCAATCAATGCTCGGTCTGGTGTGTATCATCTTCCTGATTATAATTCGCAACATAAATGTTACGAACATAAAACTATTATGCAAAAACCAAATAGGATTTGCATTAGAAAAAAATAAAAACTCTTTACTCTCTAAAAATAAATAAAAACTGTTTGCGGTAGGCAGCGGCTTGGCTCTGCCCCTGGCATTGCTGAAATCCATGGGCGACGGTAACCACTCACCATCAGGTGGGCCGTATGGTCGTCTGCCTACAAGGGCATTAAAAAAAACCTTTTTTAAAACTACAATTTTATACTTATTATTAACAGAATGGTGATAGAGCATTTTTCATGAAAAATCTAAATACTTTAAATCGCTACAATTTTTTTATTACTAATCAGTTTAATTTCAAACATTTGATAATTAAACAATCCCCTATCTATACTTACAATAATCATAGTGTAAAATATTATTTAATATATTTGATGTTACTAGGTTTCGCGGCGGCGCTGCAGCAGATGATGCAGGCGACGGGCGCGCACGTGACGCTCTCGGGCTTCGACTCGGGCTCGTCCGGCTCCGGCTGGCCCGACACCTCGTCGTCGTCGCTCGGCTCGGACCGGTACAACATGGACATCGACTACGACTAACTGCAGGCTCGGCCGTGGCGTCGTTCGTGCCGCAGAAGATATGTATTGTTATGATCGAAAACGACGCGATTGTCACGTGAACTGTCGAAGCCTATGCGGCGAACGCGATGAGACGTACTGTGCGCGAGTGTGAGTCGGTGTGAACTAGTCGTTGTGTGCTCACGGTGACGCCGAGCTGATCTCTAGTGTTTGCCGTAGTGGATCCTGTGAATGTTGGGAATCGTGCCTTTCATCTGTGACGTTATTGACACTACTATATGTGTGTGGCGTAGTGTGGGACAACGCTCGGTGTGAAAATCTCACAGTGCACATAGCTAATGAGTTTATAACTTGTGTCGATTTGATACAGGTTTGTTGAAATCGACATTTTGAGGTTTTCCACGTCAGTCAATTGTGATTATCGAAATTGTGTCAATAAAAATGTTATAAATAGAATAGTTAATGAAATTGTTATACTATATTAAATGTAACTAGTTTAATGTAATGTAATAGTTGGGGTTGAATATAACTGACGTGGACTTGTTGTGTTAAGATTGTGTGCTAAATATTTTTTTATGACTGTGACAGATCTAAACGATCTATATTCTGTATAGTGAATTAATGTTAATGTTTTACTGGTGGTAGTGCGTAATGTTAGCCCGCATGGGCAGGTATTACTGTTCTGCCTAATTCTGCTGTGAAGCAGTAATGTATACCGGTTTGAAGGTTTAAGAAAGTGTTATGCAGCACAATTGAGAATTAGACCTCACATCTAAAGTTGGTTGGCGGCGTTTACGTTGTAATATCTTGGTTTCTGTTAACCACTTACCATCAAAAATACCATACAAAAATTGTGAGATTTTCAAGCTGAGCTTAAATTATTGAATTGTTTGTGATTTCGTAAACGCGCGTTTCACGTAATAAATGAAATTGTATGTAGAAGAGTCATGGTTCAATTGTTTTTATTTTAGTAATCTTTTTGTCATGTAAATTATGTAAATATGCATCGTAAGTTAGGGCCTTTAATGCTGAAGTAACATGGATTGTAAATGTATTAAAAAAACGATTGAAACTTTGACTCTAGTATATAATTTTTGTTTGTTTTTTGTAAAGTATTGTTATTATGGATTGTGTAAAATAAATATAATACATAAAATTTTAAAATATCTGAACATTAAGCGTTAGCTTTATGAAAATTTTAATGATTATTTTAATTTCTCTAATACATGGTTATGTAAATATTTTATTTTTTGAAATTCGATTTGAGGACACCATCGTAATGAAGTATTGATGCGTACAAAAAGCAATAATCATATTTGTAATAATAAAATGAAACAAAATACAAAATTTATTAATTGAATTTTGCTGTTTATTATTTAATAACATATACATTAGCCGATACCTCAGCTCTGCAGAGTAACAAGTATCTTAAACAGTTAGTTATACAGCAATTAAGATAAATATGGAATATTATCCATTATAAGAGAAACTAGACTTTAAAAGAAAGGTTCTACGTCGCGGCTGTCATCAATGAAAAAAAGTTAAATGAATGATTTAAAAAGACAATATTTTTCTAAAATTAATATTAAGTGAAATGAAATATTGAAATTAAAATTGAAATAAATTGAAACATTGAAACGCACAGATAAAACTACTGTGCTATTTAATTTCCTAACTGCGACAAGAACATATTTTTTTGAATTGTCACACTTCAGAACTGAGGCCTATCGATCGATACTATTAATCCAACAATCAAATTACGTATGTGGTGTTGTTTGAGTGCTCGCAGTCCGGAGTCTGTCAGCTGCCTATTAACATTGTTTATGGTACTTTAGATCCCCTTGCCTTTCCTAATAAGGAAACATTGTACAAAAAAAAAATGTTTATGTTACGGGCGATGGTTGTGTTTGAATCTGCCGGCTGGATCGTTTTTCGTGTCAATACCAATAAAGAAGACAGTTTGTCATCTTCCCACCCAGTCTGACCTCCATTGATGATGTTAAAAAACTGCTATAACCACTATCAAAGACTTCTTTTTTGATAGCTGTTCGAACAGTTAACTAAAACGGGTGAGAACTCGCACGAGAGGCACTTAGATTTGTTACAAAGAGGAACCCTACTTAATTATGTATAAACTTAAAAAAATATTTTAATTTATTATGAATATGTACCTACCCTACATTTCATACATTTGTTCATTCTGTCCGATGTGGTTGAAGCGGCCGTTGATAACTGAATGACTATACTATATAATTTTACAATATTACACAGCATTTTACATCATTAGCAGAATTTGCAATCTAATTTAAAAAAAATATTTTTTATGGAAACTAATTTCTTTGTCGGGGTCGTCGACCCCTAGACCGCTATTTTCAAATGAATTACATATTTGATGCAATATCCTTAAGAGATCGTAGCATATATCGATGTTACATTAGATCCTGTTCCAGTGGATATCCGACGTTATGCCTCTTGTAACTTCGAGAGCTTATAAAATTGCCAACGTTCCTTTTTGGCTTGTCCGGCACTGACGTAGTGAGCGAAGTAATGAGTATGTGAGGTCTGTTATTGCTTACGATCAAAGCATAACGTATATTTTCAAAGACATTGTATCACGAGAACACCAGCAATAAATCTGAGCATGAAATGTTGAACGAATGGAAATAAAAGTTTTAACGAAAATGAAGGAATTGGCATGTTTTATTTTATATAATATAATAACCCTATTAATAATTTTAAATAATGTAGCCTAGATTTGTTTTTGTACAGCTTTCAAAGTATTGATTTGGTAAATATGTTTTTGGAATAGTCTCCATTGTTTCTTCTCGAGGGTACTGATCGGGAGGAGGTTGGTTTGCTAACTTCGGTTGCTAGCGTTAAAACCAGTTGCACCCAACAGGACCGAGAGTCAATCAGGGGGACCGATTAGGACGTGTCTATAGCATCACCTATAAGCACAGTGGCGAGTTGCTGCATGAGACGGGTCAGTAGTTAGCGGCGGCCCCGATAAGGAAGCTGATTGGTTATGAAGTAGCATTTCCACGCCGTCTATACTAATCACTAATTTACTAAAATATGGGTTTTAGTACAATACTATTTCACATATTAATTCCATTAAATTAATAAAGTTTTATTTCGTTTGTAATTTAATTCATTTACAATACCTGACATTTCGTACATTATTTAACGTAGTGACGACGGATAATAGTCGTTCAGTTGGAGAACAGTGCTTAGTGCGAGTTTTTTTTTACTTTCTTAGTAGCGTCGTGGGGTCGTCGCGTCCCCTTGCGGGGGCGCGGAGCGGGCCTCGGGGAAACCCCTCTGCCCGGACTTGTGACTCCCTGCCTAATGAGGCAGGGGTGATGCGCTGCGGGATGGTATGTAGCAGGATCGTAGAGATTGGTGGGACGACATCTTTTTTTTTTTCTCTCTTCGCTTCTTTCTTCGTCTTCTTCTTCTTCCGGGGGCGGCTGCTGCTCTCCTCCATTTTTTTTTTTTTCTTTTTTTTTTTTTTTTTTTTTTTTTTTTTTTTTTTTTTTTTTTTTGTTGTTTTTTTTTTTTTTTTTTTTTTTTTTTTTTTTTTTTTTTTTTTTTTTTTTTTTTTTTACAATTTTGTCTTATCCTAGCTTAGCCTAAAGTACACCTAACTTAATCTAACTTACATCTAAGTGGCGGCAGCGCGCCGTTCCTGCACTCCGTGGAGTGCCGGGACAGCGCGCGCCGTCACACCTAAACTAATCCTAATCTTTTTTTTTTTTTTTTTTTCGGGTAGAGGGCCGAACCTCCTACGAGGTCCCCGCGCAAAAGGGGCGCGCGGGGTATGTGAGACTCAACGATCTGCATGGTGTTGTGAGCAGACCGCGGGCCCAAGGATTTTAGAGCCCACCCACTAAACGACTCCCCTGCACTCTTACACCCGACGTCCGATCCCCTCCGAGGTCAGAACCCGGATGAGGTAGGGGGGCTACCGCGGTCAACACTACAACCAGACGGCGCGGCTCACCCCAAGGACGCCCAGCCGACGGAGCCTTCGAGGCGAATCGAAGGCTCTGAAACGTCGGCCGTCTCGGTACGGCAGCCCGTCGGGCCGCCCAGACGGTGCCGCTGGTGTCCCGGAATACCCCGCTGGACCAGAACCAGCCTGCCGGGTCGGGACGCGATACACCGTCGACCGGTCGCTCTAATCACTCAACGGCAGCGCGCTAGAGTGCTGGTAGCGCGCCGCGCGGCCTCACCCCCTCAGGTCGCCCCTTGACCTTCACCGGGGGGAGGCCGCCACCTACAGGGGCCGGGACGTACGGGCGTATTCCCGCCTCCGGCCCCCGGCTCGACGGCGACGGATCGGTGCGGAAAGGGAAGAGCTCTCCCTCTCTCGCTCCGCCGCCTCCTTCTGCGAGATGGTGGACTCGCAGAAGTCGAGCATCGCCTTCCAGGACGCGTCGCTGCCGAGCATCGTAGCCACGACGCGCGGCAGCGAGAGGTCCTCTCCAATGACCGCGACGAGGGCGGCGCGTTGCTCGTCAAATCCAGAGCAACGCGCCAGCGTGTGTTCCGCTGTGTCTTCCTCGTCGCGGTCCGCGCAGTGGTGGCACTGCGCCGTCGGTTCCCTTCCGGCTATCTTGTGCAAGTACCGGCCGAAACAACCATGGCCGGTAAGCATCTGCGTTAGCCGGAAGGTGAGGCATCCGCGGTCGCGGCCCACCCAGTCCGCGAGAACCGAGCGGACCGCCTCGACGGTACGGATGCCGGCCGACGGGTCCGCCAAGCGGCGAGACCACGCCTCCAGCACGGACCGCCGAGATTGGAGCCTCCGCGCTCGAACTACTCCTTCGCCGGGGCGCCCTTCCCCCCTAGAGCGGAGGTCGCTACGCCACCTGTAATCGGCAGCGAGCGCCTCCGCCTCCAGGTCCCAGGGTGGCGCCCCGGCGAGCAAGCACGCCGCCTCGAAGGAGACGGTGCGGTATCCTCGGATCGCCCTGACCGCGATCGCGCGCTGCGGACGTCGCAGCGCCGCGACGTTCTCGCGGGTCAGGGCGTGGCACCATACGGGCGCGCCGTATAGTGCCATCGACCGCACCACCCCCATGTAGAGGCGGCGCGCCACCTGATCGGGACCCCCGACGTTTGGAAGCAGCCGGTTCAAAGAGCCGGCCGCCGCCATCAGTCGAGGGCCCAATTTTTCAAAGTGAGCGCGGAAGCTCCACCGACCGTCCAGTTCGAGGCCGAGGTACCGAAGACCGGTCACCCCGACCCCGACGCGGACGCCTCCGATCACGAGGTGGGCACCCAGAGGCGGCGCTCGTCCCGGCCCGTGAAAGAGCAGGGCCTGGGTTTTGTCGAGCGCCACCTCGAGTCCCAACCGTCGGATCCTTGTGACGACGTGTGCCACGCCTGCGCACGCCAGACGGGCAGACTCCCGGTAGTCCCTCCCCGGAGCCACGACCAACGTGTCGTCAGCGTAACAAATTACGCTGAGCCCGGGGAGGGGTCCCCGAATGACGCCCCGCAGGACCCAGTCGTAGCCGATGTTCCACAGCAGGGGGCCCAGGACGGACCCCTGCGGAACACCGCGCTCGACGGGGAAGCTGTACATCGCCCCACCGTGTCCGATGCACTGGATCGACCTGCCCTCGAGATAGGAGCCGATCAGTCGGCGGAGGTATGCGGGGACGCCGTGATACTCCAGCGCCCCCGCGATCACCGACCAGGGCAGGGTGTTGAAGGCGTTCCTTACATCTAAGGATAACGCCATCGCCACCCCGCCCCGGGATACGGCTTCATCGGAGAGGGCCCGCACGCGCAGAATTGCGTCGATAGTCGAGCGGCCCTCTCTGAAGCCGTACTGCTCCGCCGAAAGATCGGGACCCGTCTCGGTCAGGTGCCGGACGATGCGGGCCGCGACGATCCTCTCGAGCATCTTGCCCGCTTCGTCCAGCAACACGATGGGGCGATAGCCCGCGGGTGAGTCCGCGGGGCGCCCGTCCTTCCGCAGAAGGACCAGTCTGCCCGTCTTCCATTTCGACGGGAACCGTCCCGACTCGAGGCACGCTTCGAAAAGCCCCCCGAGCCGGTCCCCTAGGGCCTCGAAGGCCAAGCTCCAGACCCGGCCGTGAACGCCGTCAGGGCCGGGGGCCGCGTCCTTCGCTCTCATTCTGGACACGGCCGCATGGATCTCCGCCCCCGTGATAGGGGGAGGGGGCTCCTCGGCAGCGGGAACGCTGGGGCGACGCGGAGGCGTGCCCCACGTGGCGTCCATCTGGGGGGGCTCAAAGTCCCCCCCCGCTGCCGGCGGGAAAAGCGCGGAAACAATTTCCCGCAGCTGCCGAGGCTGGAGCCGCTCGGTCACCGGGAGCGCCCACGGCTGCAGTTTTCTGCGAACCATCTTGTATGGGCGCCCCCAGGGATCTTCGTCGAGCGACTCCAGGAGAGTCTTCATGCTCTGCTTCTTGGCCTCGCCGATGGCCAGCTGCAGCGCCGTCTGTTTTTGACGACAGTCAGCGTGCAGCCGGGCCGCCATCTCCGCGAACGTAGCGTCGCGACGACGGCGGCGGCGGTGGCGTGCGCTCCGGCGGCGCGCCCTCACGCACTCCTCACGGAGTCTCGCGATCTCGGGCGACCACCAGAACGCACCCCCACGTGGTGCTCGGGGGCCGACCCGGGGCATGGCGGCATCACAAATGTTTGCCATGGTGCCCCGGAACCAGTCGACCTCCGCATCCACGTCCGCGAGCCGCGCGGGTTTTGGCGCCCACGCAGCAACAGCGGCCGCCTCCATCAGCAACTCCTTGTTCATCCGTTTCAAGGCCCACCTGGGGAACGAACGGGGCGCACCTTGCGGGAGCTCCTCCTCGCCGCGGGCGCCCGCGGCTGACGACGACAAGGAGGAGGCAGAGAGCTCGAATCGGACGTATCTGTGGTCCGAGAGCGTCTCCGCCCCCTCGAGTACGCGCCAGCCGCGGGTGCGGCGCACGGCGGACGGGGACGCGAACGTAACGTCCACGTGAGATTCCCCGTTCCACCGCACGCAAGTCGCGACCGTACCTCTGTTTAGAAGACAGAGGCCGGTCGCGATCGCCCACTCCGAAAGAGCCTCGCCTCGCGAATCCGTGCGGGGGGAGCCCCAAGCCGTACACTTGGCATTGAGGTCCCCCGCGACGATGACAGGGCGGGACCCGAAGCGGTGCAAGAGCACCTCGAGCCCGCCCAGAAACCTCTCGAACTCGGCGAGGCTCCTGTTCGGAGAAAAGTACGCCCCGATCACGACGGTCCCGTCGATCCTAGCCGCGACGTACCCGGGTCCCCTGGCCACCATATCCAAGGGGGGTAACGCCGCGGACTGTCGTAATATAATGGCCACGGAGCCGTCGACGTCCCCTATCCAGCAGTCCTGGTCGGTGGGGACGAAATACGGCTCCGCGGCGACAGCGACGTCGATTGACCACTCCGCCATGGTGTGGACGAGGAGATCCTGTGCCCTGGCGGAGTGGTTCAAATTGCACTGGAGGAAGCGGTGGACGCAACCCATTACGGGGCTACGTCCATCGCTCCCTCGTCTGTCCCGCCTTGCGGCTGCTCTGGTGCCGCGGCGGGAGCTGACTCACCGGCTGCCCTTTTTGCAGCCGGCTTCTTTTTCTTTCCGCCCCTCCTCGTTTTTGTAGAGGAGGGGGCGGATTTACACGCCGGGCCCCCGGCCCGGTGGTCGGCCTTCCTTTTAGCCGCGTCGCACAAGACGCAGTGCGGCGCGGCTGTGGTGCAGGAGGCTGCCTTGTGCCCCGGTTGGCCGCAGCGGAAACACAAGCCGCTGCGGTCCACGGTCGAGGGGCACTTGGCGAGACCGTGGCCGGTGCCGAAGCACCGAAGACAGCGCCACGGCCTGGCATCCTGCAGCTGCACGTGGGCCACTACCCAGCCCACGCGCAGCCTTCCTGGGCTGTCGGAAGGCCGCCCCTGTGGAGGGGTGGCCAGAAGGGTCGCCGTTGCAATCGGGCAACGCGCCCACGCCGTCCGGGTTCCGGAATATGTCACCCGGAGCTCTCCAACTTTGACGTCGGCGAGGGCGCAGTTGCCCTGCGACGCGATGGCCGCGGCGACCTCCTCCTTAGTTGCGCACTCGTCGAGGCCCGTGATTTTGATTTCTCCCATCTTCACGGGCCGCGCGATGCGCACCACCTCGGGGTCCGGCAGGATTTCCCGCAGACGGACCGCCAGTTTTTCTGCCGCGGCGCTGGAATTTGCGCCGGGGCATTCTACCAGGCGGGCCCCGTTGGCTGTCTGCCGGACCTTCAGGCCACCCTCCACGCCGAGGGCGTCCACATTTACGCCGCCGCGCGCCTGGGTCATCACGTCGTGATACGTGATGCCCCGTTCTTTGGCGGCCGGCAGCAGCTCCACGACCACTGCAGCCGACCGCGGGGCGCGCGGCTTTCTGCGTGCTCCTCCTCTTCTTTTTTGGCCCCTCGGCTCCGCTCGACCCTCTTGGCGGGGAGCAGCGGCCGCAGGGACGGGCTTGGGGCGCGGCGCAGCAGGCGCCGCCACCTTCTTGGGCCCGCGCCGCACCACCGTTGTCCAGGCCTCTTCCATATTGGCCGGGGCCGGGGGCAGCGGGCGGGGCTGGGGAGTCGGTGCCGGTTTGGCGGCGTTGACGCCTCCCTTCTTCTTTGTCCGGCTCCTGCCGGGCCCTGCCTTCGCAGGCTGGGGCGGAGCAGGAGCGGATGCCGGTTTCTTTGGGGGGCAGATCTTGTTGCCCCCGAAGCTGCTGACCGCGAGACAGTCGCGGCGGGAATCCTCGCAGGTGTGGCTGTCTGTTTGGGGCCGCTATAAGTTTTAGCGGCCACTGTTCTACGAGGTGCGGGCACAGGCGCGCTGCCTTTCACCTCATGGGCGAGGGGCGGTCTCGCCCGCTCCACTTTGGAGCTGCGCGCCTCCTGTATAAGGAGCTGCCGCCTCAGCTCCTCGACCTCAGTGAGGCCTTCTGCTTCGGGCGGAGGAGGGACAGGGGCGGAGCCGCGTTGCCGCTCGATGAGATCGGCAACCATTGTTCGCAGCTCGGCCATGTCGACGCGGAGCTGACCGTTCTCCGCCCGAAGCAGGCCATTCTCGGCCGATACTTGCTCGAGGCGGGTGTGCAGCAGAGCCACTTCCTGCCGCAAGCCCGCCGTCTCCGTCGTCGTGGTGCGGTCCACGACGTCCTGCAGCCTTTCCTCAAGTGTGGCGGCCGCAGATTTCATGGCCGACACTTCTGAGCCCTTGAGGCCTGCAGTCGACTTGGCCGCAATGGTCTCAACAATTTTTCCGGCTATTTTACATGATCGGAGGGGGTCAGAGGGACCCACCAGCGTTAGGGATCGCTGTAGCCGCTCGATCTCTTCTATTTTTCTATAACTTTTTGCCTCACGGCAGGCGGCCCTAGACTGCGCCGAAGAGGCAGCGTCCAGTCCGCAAGACGATGGCTTGTTTAAGTCAATTCCTGCGGCGGGCGGCGCCGCAGCAGCCGCCGGCCCTTCCGCCAACGCCATGTATTTGGCGCTGGCAGGCTCACCCTCCGAGGAGTCGGACGGAGCGGAGGACGCCGGCTGACGAGCCGACTTCCGCTTCCGCCGAGTCCGCTGCCGAACACAATCAGCAAACAGAGCTGGCGTCTCCCGCCCACTAGATGCGTCGCCCCTTGCGGAGCTCCGCGCCGAGTACAGCGAGATCAAGCTCTCACAGCGCTCGAGGCGCACGGTGGGGACTCTGTCCCTTACGCGACCCGTGCTGTCGCCCCCTACATCTTGGCATTGTTTGCCCCCCCCAGAAACGGTGGGGCAGCGTGCGGCCGATCGCTCGACCGCACGGAGGGATTCTCCCCCCGCAGAGCGGGAGGTACCCTCCTGGGGTAATAAATCTTTAACAAGTGCCATTTTCATTATTCCTTTTTGATTAACCAGGGGTCGGTCCCCTGGGGTCTGGTTGGTACCCTCGGGACTGGACTCCCTCCAGCCATTCATCCCATCGCCGGGCACCAGAGCTTAGGATTGGGGCATTTTTTAAAGAGGTTTACGTCCTCGCGGCCCCGTGCCTCGCGGCAGCGGCCCCCGTCCCCCACGCGGTGAGGATTACGGGTTGGCCGGCGGCCCGCCGAGTGCAACGAGCAACACGACAGACCACCGCCCGACGCTCAAAAGAGCAACAACCACGAAGCCACGCCGGTATACCGGTACCCCCCTCTGGAGGGCGTGCCCCTGTAGCCGAAGCCGGGGACATGGCGACCAGCGGCCGGAAGATGCGTAAGCAACGCCGGCTCACTTCTCCATCGAAGGGCAGGCCAAAAGTGGCCCACCACCACCCGTGGGTTACGTCCGAAACGGGTCGGACGCGACCCGAAGAAAAAACAAAAAAAGGGGGAAGAAAGGGGAAAAGAGAGGGAGCCCGAGCGTCTCCAGGAGGAGCACCCTTCAGCGAGTGAAGGGGTTGGAGAGCCCGCAACTCCCCCTGCTGGTTTTGGTCCGCGTCGTCCGATCTCTTTCGTTGCAAAGCCTAACTAGGCTACCCTACCCCTACACCTAACCTACCTACCTAACACCTAGGAATCCTTGCAACGAAAAAGACCGGACGATACCTCTGGGAGTGGGACTGTTCCCAGAGGATCCCGTTATCCGCCACCTACGGACGCGCCCGGTGGAAGTCCAGCAAAACTCCCCCACAGACGGAGCCCCCGGCCACGCAGAGTGCGCGCCGGGGGGCCCGCCCAGGTCCCTCGGGAACTAATCCTAATCTAACTTAACCTTTTTTTTTTTTTTTTTTTCTCGGGCCGGGGGCCGAACCTCCTACGAGGTCCCCGCGCCTAGGGGGCGCGCGGGGTATGTGAGACTCAACGATCTGCAGGTGTTGAGAGCAGATCGCGGGCCCAAGGATTTTAGGGCCCACCCACTAAACGACTCCCCTGCACTCTTACACCCGACGTCCGATCTCCGTCCGGGGTCAGAACCCGTTCAGAGTAGGGGGGTTCCCGCGGTCAACACTACAACCAGACACGCGGCGCCACTCCGAGGACGCCCGACCGACGGGTCGTCGAGGCGATAGTCGACGACCAACGACGTCGGTCTCCGCGGTACGGCGGCCCTACCAGGCCGCCCGGGCGGTGCCGCTGGTGTTCCGGGATACCCCGCTGGGCCAGAACCAGCCTGCCGGGTCGGAACGCGATACACCGCCGACCGGGTTGCTCTTCAACAGTATGTTCGGCGACGACAGCGACGACGAAAATGCGGACCGCATCGCAGTCCGCAGCCGCCGACGCGCCGTCCCGTCCTCCTGGTGCCAGCGCGCTAGAGTGACGGTAGCGTGCGGCGCAGCCTCAACCCCCTTAGGTCGCCCCGTGACCATCACCGGGAGGAGACTGCCTGGAAATCCCAGCTCTTTCAGGGAGTCTATGATCTCTGCCGCGTCGGTGTCGGCGGGCAGGCCTCGAATCGCCACCCTCGCGGGGATCTCCTCCTCCAGTGCGTAACAGTACCATTTAATGGCACTGTCCGCGGAGGAGGCCCCCGCGAGATAGGACTGAACCACCCTATATTCGTCGGCCGACGCAGGCAGAAATCTAAACCCTATGCCGTAGGGGCGTACGGACGGGGCCCGACCGAGGCGCTCCCTTATGGCCGCCATGTGGCGAGACCAATTGGGTAGCACTTCCACCATTATTGGTGGATGGCGGCGGGTATCCTTGTCCGCCCGCACCCCGCCCTGGCTGGATGGGTGTTGTGTGCGAGTGGGTGGTCTCTCCAACGCAGCTACCGTTGCATAAGATGTGGAGGGAATTGGGGAGGGATTAGGGTTGAAATTGGGTTTGGGATTAACGGCGGATGGCTCGAGGTCCATATATCTGGTAGATTCCAGATTGCCCACCATGCTGCTTGTGGTGGGGGCACCTTTTTGCCTGTCCGCCGGGATAGGAGAGATGGCCGGGGAGGGGGACCGAGGAGGCGTCCTCAGCTGTTTGGCTGATGGCGCCCCCTCCGTCCCCGCGCGGGCCCTCGTCTTTGGAACGGGTTTGGGGGGGAGAGAAGACTCTACCCTAAGTGAGGACGAACGTGAGGTGTGTGATGAGCCTGACTCCGATTCTGACTCTGAGGTTTCGTAGGATGAGGATGTTACCTCACTGTCCTCATCCTCATCGGCTTCGTTTATGGATTTGGACGATGGTCCAATCCGGGGACGCTTATCTTTCGCCTCGGAGGAGCTCTGGTCAGACTCAGACCTGGCCTTCTTTCGCGGCCGAGAGGTCCCAGAGTTATCGGCCGGTAAGGGAAAGAGACTTTCCCCCGGACCGATCCTCGGAGACCCCTGGGCCGCGACCGAGGGCCCGGGCTTGTTGTCCGGTGTAGTGCCCTGTTCCGGGCGGACGGGTAGAGAGCGGTACGTAGAAGTACTCGCTACCACTTCAAGTCCCTTTCGGGACGGGCCGGGTGTGCTAATTGTGGGGGGTGGGTTCCCCCCCGACATGTTTTAGACTGCTATCAGTGGCTACCCGGACATCGAAATCCCGCTCAGGCAGGAAGGTCTATCTAAAATTATTTGAGAAAGAGGCTATAGAGAAGCCTGGTGTTGTAAAACGCGCTGGGTTGGTTGGGTGGTATTAAGTTCAGAACCGGTAATTTGCTGTACTACTAAACTCTACTTAAATATCTACTAAATCAGTGAGTTATTCTTAATTAAACTAAATCCTGGCGCCAGTCCGAGCCGAGCGAAAGTAGGCGCACTAACCAGTGAACAGGTGCAATTGTAATTAATAATCAGTATGTATTTCAAAGAAAATTGACAAAACTGAATTTAAATTAATTGTAAGAATAGCTATTAATATAAATGATAAAATGAAATGAAATAAAATAACCAGTGTTCGAATTAAAGTAGATAAAATAAAATTAATGTTTAAATTATTAATAAGAGATAATTAGAATTAGTTATAATTAGTATATCAGTCAAAGTAAATGGGCTTGACTCGTATACGCCGGGACCTACACTCCCTATGAGGGTCAGCCAGTCCGAATAACCCGAGTCGAAATATAGAAAAACTCAAGTTCTCCGCTTCCGAACCCGGGCACTCAGCTAAGCGATCCACAAACCTAAAGCTATACGTCACCCTTTACCGACTCAATAATAACCAATTAATAAACTACTTGATCTAACACTATTTAATCTAAAACTAGTCAATTATAACTATTCACTGAGCCGGTACGTCACCGCCGACTCACACTCTCGCCAGAGGGAGCATAAGGAAAATTAAAGAAATCTAAATAAATCAAATCAACAATTTAGAACAACCTATAATATTAAATCAAAAGAAATTAATAACTAACTACTACTATCTAATTCAAAACTATTGTAAAACAAGTGTGAACACTTATGAAACCTGCTCTGTCTGCCGGTACCTTACTTAAGTAACCAAAATGAAATTATTTACAACGCGAATACACCTAGAAAAAATTAAGCTTATTGAGGGTAGTTGAAATTAAAACGTAAGTGAATTTTAAATTAAAAGACAAAAGAAACAACGACGCTCATTGGCTGTCGAATTACTGCACTATGATAGCTAGTTGAATAAAAATTAAAAAGTGGTTCTATTTTGGATGTACTAACTACTATTATTGGTAATTGTGAATATTATAAGTGTAAAATGGTTTTAAATCTAGAATTGAATGAAATTTATTCTAAAAATTAATGAAAAGGACACGTAAAACTAGAAACTAACTTAATCTAAGAACCTACCTTCAGAGGGACGCCGAAGCCGCCAACCTGCAACTGAACAGTCTGCTAGTCGGGTGTTGGTAGCAGCCCCTCCTAACCCCTTGGGGCAGGGGAGGACTGGGAACAGACACGGATGGCCAGACTCAAAGGCGCTTACGTCGACCAATTTTTATTACCAAATAAAAATGGTTACGCAGCTTTCCCAGGCTGGTCGGCACCTACCCGCAATTAACAGATGTTAAAAAATGAATGTGTCGACCTACTCACCTGTTCCCGGGTCCTGCGTTTCGCTGCTCGGAACGTTTCCGCGCCGACACAGCACCGCTGGATTACACACACTCGCGTTGGGATCACAGTACCGTACAGCACAATACACAGTAAGGTTCCACGTCGCACTGGTGTCCCGGGCTCTTAGTAGCGTAAAAGTTAACTGAAATTTGTATGGAGTTTGAACGTTTGTCTACGTTTGCCGTTAGGGGCGCTGTTCCAACTCCATACTTTGAGTTAACTTTTACGTTATCGAGAACGTTAAAAAACTCGCAATAAGCACACGGAACGTGTTTTATTCGTACGTGTTTATAACATTTTTATGTTGCACAAGTTGAACATTTGCTAATAAAAAAGGCCATTAATTATATTAAACCCATATGCCGGTTAAAAGCAGGTACAGAACCGCACGTGTGCTTGCATCTGCCGCTTAATTGACGTACCTGCTCGACCGGACTCTGTTATCGTCGGGCTCGGGTTGACGGGGCGCGTGCTATCCGAAGAATTAGGCATGTGTGGCGTCATTTTTGTATGATTTCGATTAATTCCAAATTCTATCTTTATGAAATACGTCTTTAATGAAAACAGGCAATTTAGCTGTTTTTTTAATTTATTATCTCCAAACTTTCTCGCAGCCTATGGCTATCATTAAATTTATATGTATGTGTATTTAAAAATAGAAAAGATTAAACGTCTATGCACAACCAGCCTGCAAAGAATATTGCGGTATTTTGGTCTTGTTGCACGCAGGAATACCAGCAATTTGAAACGCCTTTTCGTGACCGGTAAAATTGAGGGAAAAAGGCCTAGAGGGAAGAGGTCAACCAAGCTCCAACCAAGAGCTCCACCAAGCTACAGAACGGGATCGATGGACAGCTAGTTGACGGAATCGGACGGAGTCACGATCCTCAGCAATGAGGGACCGATTGAAGAGAGAGAGAGAGAGAGATGTGCATTTAAATGCATCTATCTACCATGTACATTTTATACGAAAATAAAATTTAATTATTGAATCTTGTCGCACGCTATTTATCGTACGTTTGCTGGTTTTGGGTGTCAGACATAAATTAAATAGGCTAATTTTATTCACACTCTGCTTTATTTTCCCAATTGTACATTGATGCGTTTTGATCTTGCTTTATTCAGAATTGCTTTGGACTTCTTATACTAATTTTTACACACAACGCTACCGCGATGTAATTTTGTTGGCCTGTGACATCTATTGACGACATTTGTCAACTGTTGGATTTATAACTTAACAATATTTTAATGGTTTGCAATCTAAACCTCATATTTAATAATAATTCTTAATATGTACAGGACTCTATATAATCATATAAATAATCATAAACCTTACACTCTATATAATCATATTAATATAAATAATCATAAACCTTACAGTTCGGCCATCCTACCTAAAGCGAGACCCTTCGCTTTGAGATCAAGAAAAAAAAAACAAAATATATATGTTACAAAAAATAATAATAATAATTAGCCAATTAATTATACACTAGGTTTATATATGACGTGTAACATTTTTTTGAACATTTTTTTGCTATAAATACTAAGTACATACACATATCTATCGCTAAATCGTTTCCATGGTTTTAATTTCTATCAAAATAATAATTAAAATAACAATTTCTTTCTTAAGTAACTAAATGTCCAACGTAAACTGAGTAATCACAAGTATCTAATCACTGTCATCGACACTATTACTAGATTCATCAGACTCTAATTCTCTACAGAACGACATCCAAGGCTGAATCTTATCAATAGATACAACTGCTTCATACCTTCTACCTTTTTTGCGAGTCATTGGTGTATCTTCTACTACGAACCTATCATTGGGAAGAACCTTTAGTATACGATAAGGGCCTTGGTACTTAACAGAGAGCTTTTGAGATTTTCCATCGTGCGGAACCTGCCTTGCTAAGCGTACTAAATCCCCTTCTTGGTACTGCCTCGCTGGTTTCCTATGCTTATTAAAATTGACTGCATCTTTAACTTGTTGCTGTTTTATTTTTTTACTAGCCTGTTGTCTGACTTCCGCCAATTCCTCAATGGGAGTCTTATTTAGGGTGTCATTGATTACCGTACTAAGTATGCCTTCCGTTCTACTAATTATGTTAAATCCAAATAGTAGCTCAGAGGGGCTCTTTTGGGTAGTTTTATGTCGAGCTGTGTTCATACCAACCTGTATATCAGTGATGTGGTTGTCCCACGACTTGTCGTCGCCGCCGTGACTGGCTGTCGATAGAGCGTCTAGAATCGTTCTATTAAACCTTTCTACTTGCCCGTTTGCTCGAGGCGTTGCAACGGCATTTACAATATGTTTGATCCCGTAAGAGGTCGTAAAATCTTGAAACGCCTTACTTGTGAAACTCGTACCTTTATCTGTAATGAGACGAGTAGGAACGCCAAAATAACTTACATGGTCTTTTAGTACTCGCACGGTCGTACTGGATTTGGTGTTCCTAACCGGGGTTATATTGACGAATTTTGTAAACCCGTCAACGAGAACGAACAAATAACAATTGCCTTTCTTGCTTTTAACAAACGGTCCCAAATGGTCCGCGTGGACTGTGTGGAACGGCACGCTCACCTTTTCGATTGGGTGGAGCTCTCCTTCTCGTTTACCACCTGGAGCTTTGTGGTACGCGCACTCAAGGCAGGAGGTAACATACTTCCGGACGAAACGCCGCATTTTCGCGAACCAATAATGTCCTCGGATGCGCTGTAGGGTTCTTTCAAAACCACAATGGCCAACGTCATCGTGGTTCATTTTTAAAATTTGCCAGCGTACACTTTTGGGTACCAGCCATTTTATTTCGTCACCTACTACGCGGTAAACACGGTCATTCTTCAGTCTGTAGTTTTTGTGAATGTCCGCTACCTCTGCCGATGAAGGGTCAGAGAGAATCCTTTTGATTTTATTTATCTCGTCATCTGCAGTTTGTACCGTCGCGATCCAGTCCTGTTCGATTTGCTGTATTTGTAAAACATCTAGTACGTGTGTATTACCTGAAGAAGAATTCACTGGGTTTCTGCTTAGGGCATCCGCGTGTGCCATGCTAACACCAGGCCGGTACTCGATTGTACAGTCGTACTCCTGAAGTTGGACCCACCATCTAGCTATGCGAGGTATCAAGTCACGTTTAGTTAGAGTGGACCTGAGTGCATTGCAATCGGTCAAAATTTTAAATGGTATTCCCACTAAATAAACCCTAAACCGATTGAGAGATGCAATGACCGCCAAAGTTTCGAGCTCGTACGAATGAAATTTGCGTTCGTCAGCGGTAGTTTTCCTGCTGAAGTAGGAAACTGGTTGCAATGCACCATTACAGTTACGCTGCAATAAAATACCCGCTAGGCCTTCTTTGCAAGCGTCCGTGTGTAGCTCGGTTTCGGACTTAGGGTCGTATAGAGCTAGCACCGGTCGCTCCACCAGAGCGCTTTTAGTGTCTGTGAACGCCTGATCCTGTTCGGGTTTCCAACTCCAGTTAGCGTCTTTCTTCAGTAAATCCGTTAACGGTGCAGTTATCGTAGCATATCCCTTTATAAAACGTCTGAAGAACCCAGACAGACCCAGAAATTGGCGCAATTCGTGCTGATTGGTAGGTGTTGGGAATTTTGAGACGGCTTCAGTTTTTTTTCTACCTGGGCGGATACCATTAGCACTCACTTCAAACCCTAGAAAGTCTATGACATTCAAAAAGAAATGGCACTTACTTAATTTCAGTGTGAGTCCGCCTTTCTTCAGAAGCTGTAGAACTTCGCCTAGTCTTTGGATGCCTTCTCTAAAATCCTTGGATGGTATCAGTATGTCATCCATGTAGACAACAGCATATTTAATTTGGGCCTCCTTTAATATTTTATGGATTGTTCTTTGGAACACAGATGGTGCATTAACTAGTCCGAAAGGCATGCGGTTGTATTCATACTGCCCATCAGGTGTTACAAAAGCAGTTTTACTACGGGAGGCCTCGGCGACTGGTATTTGGTAGTACCCGGAAGCAAGGTCCAATGACGTAAATAGGGTGTTACCGGATAATAGGTCCAACTGATCCTCGACTCTTGGTAGGGGGTAGTGTTCCTTTTTGGTCTTTCTATTTAGAGCTCGATAGTCCACACACAATCGTTTCTCACCATTCTTTTTTTTGTACCAGGACTATAGGACTGGCATATGATGAAGATGACTCCCTAGCTATACCATTATCTACCATCTCCTTAACCATGTCTCTTACCAATTGTCGCTCAGTATGTGACATGCGGTATGGGCGATACACGACTGGTTCCGTGTCGTTAAGGTCGATCACCATCTCAGTGATGTTGGTAAACCCAAGGTCCTTGAGCCCACTTGAGAAGCAATCGCTATACTGAAGTAATAACTTTTGTAGTTCTTCGCGTTGATGTTTTGTTAGCTCAGGATTGCAACTGATCTCTTCATCCAGTCCACTATCGGTAAAAACGCTACAAGATTGAAAAAAAGGTGTTGGATGCGTATTACGCAGTGCTCGTGTTAAGAGAGTGTCCTTCTTTATACAAACCTTCTTTGACGAGGCATTATAAATTAAAAGCGCTGTGCGACTGTCTTTTATCTCGTACGCACCGGGAAAAAGGTAGTACTCTTTTCCTTCAGCACCCCTTAACGAGCCATGGACGTAGATGCTACCGTTTCCTTGCCCATCAGCATTAACAATTATGGGACGTACAACGTTACCATCTATTTCCGTGTCATCTTCCACTATGAGTCTTATTTTAGTACACGAGAGTCTTTCAAATACGATCTTAGTCGGAGTCTTAGTCATTATAATATCAGGCTTCTCTGTAAAGGAATGTCCAAGTAATGCTGAGTAACTTAGTACATAATCTTCTACTACATATATTTCAATAGTTTCTTTTAACCCTTGAACTTCTACACTCACGGTAGCTACACCTAAAGGACAAGTCAGGTTTCCTCCTATTCCTCTTAATACCGGCATACCTTCCCTCACCTCGATATTCAGGTTCAACTCCTTAGCGGTACTCTGTCTAATTAACGAGCATTGACTCCCTAAATCTACATGACACTTGACCCTTGAGTTGTTAATCTTTATATCCAGTATATATTTATCAATAGCGCGATCATCGACAGTTACATTAGATACTTGTTTTTGTACATTATTTTTATCTAAGGCCTGACTATCGTCTTTATTAATCGAAGTTTTATTTTTAAAACAGTTAATCGCCTGATGACCAATCCTCCCGCAGGTCGTACACTTCACGATAGGTTTTGTACATTTAAAGCTAGGGTGACCTATTTCGTTGCAATTAAAGCAACGGATTCCGTTATTACTAGGGCCCGCCCTGCTTGTGCCAGATTGATTTGTTTTTTTCAGGTTGGCATCGTTACTGGAGTCACGAACTTTGCCTACCTTCACGGTTCTAAAGTATTTGAGCACTTGCTCAGGTTGCTTAAATTGAGCAGCTTGAGCACCCACTTTAACGGCACGATCTTCAACCCCGTACAGCAAACAGTCTACCGCTTCCTTGCCATAAATTTTGCAACGATTTAACAAGTTAATTTTCGCATAATAGTAATGTTCAAACGACTCACCGTACCTAACTGTTTTTGCTAACATTTTATGCAATAACTCAGCATAGTCCTCGCTTTGGGGAAAAGATTCTATAAGTTTTTGTTTCCACTCAGTCCATGTAAATAATAGGCTAGATAAGCCCTGATACCAAGTTTTAGCGACACCAGAAAGCTTGGGCAAGGAATAGTGGATAATTTCCCTGTCTTCCCACCCATATATGTGAGCACATTCTTCCACTTTCGTCAGCCAAGTAAGAATAGTTTGTTCCTTTGCCATTGGGTCAAATTCGGGGATAACATTTGTGTTGAACGTAAGTTTGGGCTTATCTGAACCTTTTATTTTGTCAAGAATATTCAAGAATTTATCTACTAATACCTTTGTATCTGAACAGTCGTCCTCCTTACCACGCTTAAGCTTGCGCGGAAGCTGCGGTGAACCCATATCAGATCCTGAAGAGGAAGACGCATGCCGTCTGCTCTGTCCTGTCCTTGTCCTTGTTTTCCATCTCCTTCTTTCGTATTCGTCCCTGTCGTCAGAGCCGCTTGATTGTTGCCTGCTCGACCGCTGCTTACGCGATCGTCGTTCACTCGATCGCTTTCCACGCAACCGTTCTCTTCGAATCATCGCGTCCTTGTCTATTTTATCCAATGGTACCGATTGCTCTATGCTCGAGCTCCTCCTCCTAATTCTCTCCTGTCGACCTACATCCTCAACCTCGGATGCTCCATGCTCTATCCTCGAGCTCATCCTCCTAATCCTTTCCTGTCGACCTACATCCTCAACCTCGGATGCTCCATGCTCTATCCTCGAGCTCATCCTCCTAATCCTTTCCTGTTGACCTACATCCTTAGCCTCGGATGCTCCTTGGTCACTCCCATGTGTTAGTCCTTCCCCTCGACTAAGCACATGGGCTCCTTTCATCATTAAGCCACTTCCTTTTACTAGACGAGCACTAGACCCTTCCCCTCGGCTAGTGTCGTCCTCCATGTCACAGTTGAGCGTAACTGAAACTTAAATTATTGAGTTTAGAATGATGAAAATTATAAACTGCTTTAATCGGGTTTAATAATTGCAAAATTAGAATAGGGTTATTTAAATGGCACAATATAGGGTACATTCTGAAAAGCTAGAAGAGGAATTTGTATAAATACGCTTCTCGCGGAACGGGGAAAAGAAAAGAAAATAAATTTTGTTATGCATGTTCATTTATCGGAAGAAAAAAAAACATGTATTTCCAATGACCTGACGCATTTATGTAACCATTTAAGCCAGTTTGCAATAAAGAGTGTCGTTAGATTCTAATAGGACAGATAAAACCGTTAACTTTTCGTCGCCACGCGAATAAAACGGTAGGTGGGTAGAATGAATATGTTGTTTTAAGTTTTAACTTTTTCAAATAACATGAAATGTAAAACTGATATTAACTAATAGATTTCCTAAATATTAAGTCTATACTATAATCGTCATTGATATGATAGTTTATTCAACCCAACGCACATGTGAAATTTACGTGGTTTGATTGTTCGTTCGGTGCGTTTGCACAAAAACGGTTACAAGGCAATAATAAAAAAACAACTTCGACGCAGGTTATAACGAGAAGAGGAGTAAAACAAAGAAAAATTTTCATAAAAAAAAAATTTACTCACAACCCACCAGTCAATCAATCAAGCAAAGAATCATTTTCAACATCACTGAATCACATGTAAATAACTTAAAATAACTTACGTTTTTCCGAGCCGTGGACGTAGTAAGGGTAGTTTTCTAGAGCCTTATTTATCCCGCTTCTGACCTTTTGGGTGTCAGACATAAATTAAATAGGCTAATTTTATTCACACTCTGCTTTATTTTCCCAATTGTACATTGATGCGTTTTGATCTTGCTTTATTCAGAATTGCTTTGGACTTCTTATACTAATTTTTACACACAACGCTACCGCGATGTAATTTTGTTGGCCTGTGACATCTATTGACGACATTTGTCAACTGTTGGATTTATAACTTAACAATATTTTAATGGTTTGCAATCTAAACCTCATATTTAATAATAATTCTTAATATGTACAGGACTCTATATAATCATATAAATAATCATAAACCTTACACTCTATATAATCATATTAATATAAATAATCATAAACCTTACACTGGTTATATGACAGAAACCTTTCCTGGAGTGGCCACATCAACTATAGCTTCATCACAATCGGAATAGAGTATAAACATGTAAGTGAATGTTAGAGCAAAGGTTAGAGTAGTGAAACTCTGCTTTGACTATAGCTAATTGTAATGTATTTATTTTAATATCTCATTTTTTATTGGTTTGATGGTCGGACAAGCTTACGACCCATCTGGTGTTAGGTGGTTATCGGAGCCTATAATAAACCTCAACAAGGTAAAAGTCGCCACCTGTTTCGCGGCATTAATGGACAGGCTGGTGGTATCTACCTATCTACTCTCGGCCTCACAGGACATCCGGCAGGATACAAGTAATTTTGCTTAATTCTCTGTTTAAGCATATTTTTTTTAGTATTCCTTCGTTTTTTATTTACGGCATACAAATTGTGTAATAATCTAAAATAACATAAAAAAATGTAAGCACTTAATGCAGTTAGCTCTTGAGGCTCATTTAAGATAAGGCATGCACGAAATGCAGTTGTACATAATTGAACATGCTCATAACATCGCATCGTCGAGATGAAAAGGACAAAAGATAAAACATATGTTTTGTTTATGTTAAAAAATATTACTGTAGTTAGGTACGTGTCTTGGCAACTTTGTTAAAGATATTCGATATTCCGGCCCGGGAGTACTTGTATGTCCAAGACACAGGAGAAAATCTTACGGATGCTGAATGTGTAACATTTAACTTTAACTTTCTTATTCTTCACGACCGGAAAAAATTCGCTGTAAAGACCACTAACACCAAGCCACATTTTCGTAATAAAAGTTTAATCATTAACGACGATGGTCACATTTAAATCCTTTGCGCTTGGTAATTGCATGGCGCCCATTATAAAAGTTTTATTTGTTTAAACTTCGTTATTTTTCTGTTAAAATCATATAACGATTAAAAAGCTACTTTTGAAGATAGTGTGTTTTTTGCTGACTGTGTATGATGTTCCATTAGTTGCGCTAATATGTGATGCTGGCTTCAATGACTTTTCAAGCTTAGTTTATACTAGTTTTAAATCTTATTTAGTCTTCGTAAGAAAGTAAACTAAGAGAGTCTGCAAAGGGAATACGAGTATTTTCATTTGAATTCAGTTAATTCGCTTTTGAATGAATCAGTCATAAGCAGTCATTCTATACGACATAAACAGGTGAATAATTACAAGATTCGAAGCCGCAAGCATGATGTTCTCGAAAATGATAGCATTTAACTCTGAGAAAAACTTGATTGTACCTAAGTGACTTTTAATTGTATTATGGTTTTTGTTTAATTTGAAAGATTTCCCGAGCCTCTGTGTTTTACTTTAGTAAGTTAAATTATTCTTCTGTAAGTGAAGAACATACGTAGAAATGTATAGTTTCCGTTTATTAACGCAATCAATCAGCTCCATGATCGTGGCGAGGTGGACGAACTCGCTGCGACTAATGTGAGCCCGCCATCTTGAAATTATAGTTTCATTTATGTAGTAAAATGACAAATTTGAAGAAATGTCATTTTACACACGCTAGTCGTTTCTCAGAAGTTTTTGAGAGAACTAAGGAATGGTTGCCTTCGCTGGATTGGGAGGTTTCTTTTTTTGGGAAGGAAGGGCTACCGTTGGCTCTGGTGAGCTCACGGGCTCAATCAGTTCGGTTAGGATTTGCTGACAGCTGCCCGATCACCTCTGAAGGAGACCTAGCAGCTCAAGCACAGCCGTTTCGCGAATGCATCTACTGCCGGATCCGAAAGATCCGGCGAGGAACTCAGCGAGCTGATGTATGAGTTAGGTTGCACGTTGAACTCTTTGGCGAGTTCGACGAGTACGGTTACCAGGGTCCCTAAGCCTAGAGCGGCAGGCGTCTAATAATAGTGTTAATGGATCGGTGTGCTTACTGCGAGTTTTTTAACGTTCTCGATAACGTAAAAGTTAAGTTAAATTTGTATAGATTTGGAATGTTTGCCTATGTTTGCCGCTAGGGGCATTGTTCCAGCTGCATACAAATTTTAGGTAACTTTGTCTCTGTAAGGACGTGTTATTGAGATTGTTGATTTGAATACGTACATATTTATAAATATGGATGTGTGCGTGATATTAAAAAGAAAACTTTAATTGTATATTGGTCGTCTAATTCATTCGTCCGATTCTGATGAAACTCGTTACAGTTGTCGTTGGCACTCCAGGCAATATTTCTGTCATAGTAACGTCAACGTACGCTAGATGGCGTGCGAATTTCAAGAAATTATGCTGTTCATACTTTGGAGGTAAACGTCTTATGAAATATCTTTAACGGTAGGCAGCGGCTTGGCTCTGCCCCTGGCATTGCTGAAGTCCATGGGCGACGGTAACCACTCACCATCAGGTGGGCCGTATACTCGTCTGCCTACAAGGGAAATAAAAAAAATTATCTCACCGAATCGGTGATATTGCTCGGTAGACCGACGGTCCAGTTATTGTGGTTTGAAATTTTTATATGAATTTTATGTAAGCTTATCTTGAAAATATCGTTAGCGAGATTCATGCATCTGTCTAATATCTTCTATTCTTTAGCGTTTCGAAGCCTGTGCCCACATATTTTATAGCCCACTGAGTTTCTGGCCGGATCTTCTCAGTGGGTAGCGTTTCCGATCCGGTGGTAGATTCTGCGAAGATCTGCTCTTGCTAAGACTAGTGTTAGAAACACACCCGGTTTCAGCCTCGTGAGTTCACCTACACGCCAAGGATAAGCTGATATAGCCTCTCAAGGCTAACAGCATATCTAGAAAAAAAAAGTGTGGTATCGTGGGACACCGGATAGGGACGAACTTCCTTAATATGAAAATATTAATTTTAAGTTCTATTCGAGGTATAAAGAAAATAAAACTGGAGGTTTCGCAACAACCCACGGTCATTCGGTAACGTGCGAACTTATTGTGGTACACTTCATTCACGGTTGTTTGCATAAGAGTTAGTGTGTTGCGCAAACGAACGAAAGTTAAGTCGTACACTGTGTGCATTACTAATAAAAATCTTACGTTACGGACGTTTTTCCCGGTTCGGGTACCCCCCCAAATAGTCCCATAAGGAACTTCGTTCCAAAAAAAAAAAAATTTACAATTATTGTTTTAAGTAATGAGATAGATCTATTTTATGATTATTTTTGTTCTTGTACTTCAATATTTCTAATGTAATACTCGTATCTTTATGTTCTGATTTTCGTTTTGTTTTCTTGTACATTTCTTCACCTTTCATAACCTTTGTTCCGCCGTTTTTTTGTTTACTAGAAGTAAACTCGGGAGCAAAAGTCGTTCACCTTCACTGCAAACTGTTTAACTTGTGCCTTCTGTTGCGCTATTGTATTGTGTACAATAATGAAGAAAATAAAAAACGAGTTTAATTTATTTACTTTTTATTGTATTTCAATTCGAGAGCTGTACCTGTTCAAAGGTCTTGACAAACGGACAATAAATGCTTCTGTGAGTATCCCGTCTTTGTTTGATATACGGAGCGAGGTCATCATGCGTGCCCAATTTGAAGGTTGGGGCAGTTGTTACTAGTAGAATTTAGCAGTAACTTTCATCATAATAGGCGACGTCTACGCATTGTGATATTTCAATGGTCATTTACCCGCATATTGCAATAAAAAAAATCAGTAAAAAGTCTGATTTAATTTGAGCACGACTAATTAAGAAAAAAACATACAGCAGAAATTTTATGATAAAATAATAAACGCGAAACGAAACCATAAAACCGTACTCCTCACAATAATATTAAACTTCCACAGTCTCACTCCGTGCTTGCAAGCATGCGATTAGGTCGCTTAGTGGCATTGTCACCTTTTACTAAGCATTTAACACGCATTAATTAACTCAAACATACCAATAACAAACGGGAAGTTATATTTACAGGTGACCAAGCCACAGAGTCAAATGAACTGTCAGTCGGTGAACGCAGAGAACGGAATAAAATAAAGAATAGTTTAAAAAAACTAACAAAATACGCTTTTTTAGAAATCCAATTAAAAAATATAAAATAAATTTGAATTAAAAATAGTGTAAGAAAATATTATTTTTTTGTAAAAAAGCAAATATATTTTTTAGTTGGATTTTCTATAAAAGCATATTTTGTTAGTTTTTTCAAACTATTATTTATTTTTCATTTTTTAGTTGAATTTAAATTTTTTCAATATATTTTTTTAGAATTGTATTGTCATCGGTCCTTAATAAGTATACCAAATTTCTAGTTAATCCGACGTTTTGAAGGGGGTCAAAATCTTGTTCAAAGATTCCGTTACATACTAACATACATACGTCTGAAGCTAATAAAAGAAGCGTATTAAAACTCGTCTTCGACCTGCGCTCGGCGCTTGTGGAAACGACACTGACTTTTAGAGGCAGTTGCAATTACAAAGGTGCGTGCGTGCCAGCTGACCGAACCACCTGCCGCCATCTTGACGTTTCTCCAACTTTTTTTTTAAATTTTTTTTTTCGCCATCGAAGTTATTGGCCTATTTTTTTACGACGCAAGCTGCGCTGACAGCTGACGCTCCGGTCTTTGTTGTGTCTTCGCGGGTTCGCGGCCGTTCGAGGCCTCGCCGAGACAGCTGCTCAAGATTGAAAGGGCCAGGTGTGGGTGTCACCACGTGGATACACTTTTATCTTCTTAAAATTTGATTGTGTTATAGAATTGTGATTTTTTCATTCACGTAACGTTCTCGTGGGAGTCTACTTGAATAAAGACGTGCCTGTATTTAATTTTATAATGATCTATAATATCTATTATATTACTATACGTAAAGCAAAAATTTTGTAACCCTTTTTACGAAAATTGCACGCCCACACTTATAGAGAACATAGAAAAGGAGTGCAGAATGTTAATATTTTTTTTATTATACAGAAAAAATACATTAAATCAATGAGAAAAAAACATTACACACACTACACCATGTATTAGACACACATACGCATCCATACTATTTGTTTATTGTCAAAATTATCTTATTGCTTATAGTTTGGTGAAATTGAAAATAGATTATAAATATTGTTTGTCTTTATTAATATTTGTCTAAAGTGTATGTAGTCTTGGCGAAATCTGTGATTATAGAAGTATAGAATTATAATAGTGTAAAAACATATAATTTCAACGAATTATAGTCGAATTTCGGCTACCGGGGGACCACTAGTATGTATAATAAAATGAGTTCTCAACAATTTTGTTTGGCTTTTGTTATCAGATAATCATTGAAAAAATTTCAACAAAAAAAATGTATTCGAGTTTAGGTTGTTGATGTAGAAGTAACGATCATTTATTTATTTTATTTATTTAATATATTTTGTACACATAGCTGTTAGAAAAAACACGACAATAAGGATACAGAGTACAAGGGCACTACTTATTTCATGCTGAAATCTCTTCCAGTAGACCCGCAAAAGGAAAGAAGAATTAGGAACACAAACCTAGTGCATACAGTAAACATTACATATAATAATATATACATATTACAACATACAAAACAATATATACCTATACATACAAATACACATACACAAACACACACACAAACATATATATATATAAATACATACACACATATACTTACTTTATATTATAATACATTATACAAATATATATATACTTGTTTTTTTAATAAACTCAAAAGCGCACTGACTAATTATTATACGCACCCATTTGTCTTGTCTTAATAAATTTTGAAGCGAACTAGCGTTTGCGCAAAACCCTATTCACATATTAGCATGTCGGCGGTTAGACCACACTCTGAGTACACCTGCTATACTTAACACAATTATTAATATATACGTTACAACGTATCCACATTTGTACGACATACCACAGCCCTCGTTGTAAGTACGGTCAAGGAGACGACTTTTAAATTAGAATTTTGAATATTGCGACATAATTTTATAGTTTGTACCTTTACCAGTTGTATGTTTTTTTTTTTTTTTTTTTTATTGTGACACAAATACCATTTTTGGCCATTCCTAGAAGCGACGGTAGTGTGATCTGTACTTAATATTACTGTTTCCCCAAAGTCTGTAGTTATACTTTAAAAAAAAAATATTGCCCTAGTGGACATACGAGCATACGGCCCACCTGATGGTGAGTGGTTACCATCGCCTATGGACTTCAGCATGGCCAGGGGCAGATCCAAGCCGCTGCCTATCGCTTAATACTCTCCACAAGCCCCGTTTGAAGAAGGACATGTCATAGCGCTCGGGAAACACCGTGGAGGGGAGCTCACTCCAGAGCCGGTGGTGCGTGGCAAAAACAACCTCTGGTAACGCACTGTGGATGAACGCAGTGGTTCCAGGTAGTATGGATGAAACGAATGAATAAAAACGAGATGATGGTATCATCTCGAATAATTCCTCAGAGCACTCAAACATAACTTGCTTCATATTTATCCTTGGTCTAAAATAGTCTTTTGGAGGTATGTTATATAATATCTTATTTTTTATACATACCTAATTTAACTGATTTGTTTGGGTTAATTGTTTTATTTATTTATTACACTTCATGTAAAATTTACATTGGCGGACTTAATGCCTAAGGTATTCTTGACCAGTCAACCGAAGTTCAGAGTAAATAATGGTCCTCCTCCTCGAGTCGTGCTCCTCATGTCTGAGGGTCGTGACCACCATCACCCATGAGCTTCAATCTTAGGATCTTTTTCCACTTTCCCCTGTCCACGGCGTCATGCAGCGCGCTGTACTGTCCAAAGCGGTGCGGATCTGATCGGACCAACGAGTATGGCTGCGGCCTCTAGATCTGTTGCCTTCAACTTTTCCTGTGATCATAAGTTTTTCCAGGTTATCGCCGTCTTTCCTCGCAATGTGACCAAAATATTCGAGGATCCGCTTCAGACATACAGTAGACAGTCTGATTTTGATGCCCAGTTGCTTCAATATCGACACGTTAGTCCGGAAGGCTGTCCACGGAATTCTTAGCATGCGTCTCCAACACCACATTTCGAAAGCATCGATGCGCATTCGGTCTGCTGCTTTCAACGTCCATGTCTCAGCTCCATACAAGAAGATAGAGAAAACAAGAGTCCGCACCAGTCTGGTTTTAGTTTTCAGGCCTATCCCTCTATTCTTCCAGATCTTCTGTAGCTGAGACATCGCACTTTTAGCCATTCCGATACGTCGGCGCACGTCAGTTTCACATGAGCCTTTGTTGCTGATGCAGGACCCGAGATACACGAATTCGTCTACAACCTCTAATCCAAGCGCCCCACTCAATCTTAGAACATTTGCACGATCCACCATCATTAATTTCGTTTTTGATCTATTTATGGAGAGGCCTAGGCTGTTGCTGATACGTTCCATTTTGCTGAAGAAAAGAGACATTTCAGATTCGTCTGCAGCTAGCAGGGTCGTGTCATCGGCATATCGGAGATTTGTAATATGAGCTCCACCAATGCGCACACCTCCCGACCAATCTTCACAAGTCTGCCGCATGATGTATTCTCCATATGCATTAAAAAGTATAGGTGACAGTATGCAACCCTGCCGGACACCTTTTCCAAAACAGAACGGTTGGGAGAAGCTTCATCGATTCTGACAACTCCCTGACTGTAGATATACAGGCTCTGTACCAGCACTATCAGATGATTGGGTACACCAAGAACATTCAGTACCTTCCACAAGGAACTCCAGTTGACACAATCAAAAGCCTTGCTGTAGTCGATGAAACACATGATGAATGGAACGTTGTATTCGCGACCCTTCTCGATTAGCTGCCTCACGTTAAGAATTTGCTCACGCGTGCCTCTTCCCTTCACAAAACCGGCTTGTTCTTGCGGAATCTGTTGGTCCAGGTAGTAACGAATCCGGTTGTTCAGTATGTAAAGTAAGATCTTGCTGGCGTGGGAGATGAGTGCAAGCGTGCGGTAGTTATCACATTGCTTCGTTGAGCCTTTTTTGTGCAAGGGAAGAATAATCGACCTAGTCCAGTCACTAGGCCACACACCATCCGCCCACACTTTGTTGCAGATGGAGTGCAGAGCAGTAATTCCGTTATCACCTAGCACCTTCAGAATTTCCGCTGATATCAAGTCAGGGCCAGGTGCTTTCCCATTTTTCAGCGAGCGCAAAGCAGCCACAATCTCAGCTCAAAGAATATTCGGCTCTCTATCCACACAATCGATGGCGGGTACATTACTTGAAGTAATAGATGATGGGTTTTTGTATAGATCCTGACAATAGGAACGCCACCTCTCGGAAATTTCGTCTAACCGATTCAAAAGGCGCCCGTCATCATTCCCAATCACCCAGGACTTAGGCTTAAACTTCTTTGTAAGCTGGCGGATTTTCTTGAAGAGATCAGCAGTTTGGTATTTGTGGGAGTGGTTTTCTATCTCTCGACATATTACATTAATGTAAATAATGGTACGTGCCATGAAATTTATATTAAATTACAATTACATACACACGTATACATACATATAATTGTTTATACAGTATTCAAAAGAATATATTAATACATTCACTTAATAAATAACTTACCTTAATAAATTCATGACGATTCCGCTAAATTTTTCCAACAGCATTCGCCGAAGCCTTAACTTGAACAGTATTAACAGTCAACAGTATTAACAGTCCTGATCTCGAGAGGGAGCGCATTCCATAGCAGAACAGACTGAACGACAAAATAATTACGAACATTATCAATCGAAAAATACAAATACAGGACTCTCTCTGCGCAGAACCACGAACCAGTCTGTAGTAGTATCATGACCCACACCGCTGAGGATGTAAACACGCGGAGGAGGTCAAGACGACCCCTGCGCCACCGCACCCAATCATATAAGTCGAATTTGACCGAGCTGCCGGCTTTACAACGTGACGTACATACAATTTTTACATTTAATAGTACTAAGGTTTTTCTCTTCTTTTCCCCCCTACCTATTCACTAGTAGCCTAAGAGGTTATTCTAGCTACCTGAGAGAATTTGCTAACACTAGCCCTACTGGTGGTAGGACCTCTTGTGAGTCCGCACGGGTAGGTACCACCACACTGCCTATTTCTGCCGTGAAGCAGTAATGCGTTTCGGTTTGAAGGATGGGGCAGCCGTTGTAACTATACTCGAGATCTTAAAACTTAAATCTCAAGGTGAGTGGTGCGTCTATGTCGTAGATGTCTATGGGCGCCAGTAACCACTTAACACCAGGTGGGCTGTGAGCTCGTCCACCCATCTAAGCAATAAAAAAAAGCAAAGGCAGTGCTTCGCAATATCTACCACCGGATCGGAATCGCAACCCACTGAGAAGATCCGGCGAGAAACTCAGTGGGCTGTGTCTATGGAATAGTTCGCTGGGTCGGTGACCGGTGAAAGACATAACCAACCGAAGAAAGGCCGAAGAAAGACATAACCAACAAGAGTGGTGTGCTTAGCAAGCGCCGTGGGGACAAGTTCATTCTAAAGTATGTTGTGGCTAAATAAGCCCGAAGCACCGGTCATCGTTCTCGGCGAGTAAATTAACCCACAGACACAGCCCACAGAGTTTCTCGCCGCAACTTCTCAGTGGGTCGCGTTTCCGATCCTGTGGTAGATTCTGCGAAGCACGGCTCTTGCTAGGGTTCGTGTTAGCAACATCATCAGGTTTGAGCCCCGTGAGCTCACCTACTAGTTAAGGTTACGCTGATATGGTCTCTCTAGACCATCAGCTAAGGTAGAAAAAAGAAGCTAAAATAATCAGTGAAAACCCACGCAGTGTTTCTAGTTACTTAGTATGGATGAAGTATTTTCCACTTTCGTGTAATGAGTACCACATACTCAAATTAAACTTAAACATTGAAGGAATTGATAAAATCAACTGTAGTGCGGTAAGTCCATCTTAGAATTCGCTGTTTATATGGCCACAGGGTGAATTTAAGGAAATCTATGAGAACACGAGTGCGAGTTAATTACTAACAAAAAGACATGCGGCAAGCTATGGTCAGAAGACAACAATGGAACCATTACTGCTTGCGAATTGACGACACGGTCGTGGATTTCTTCACGCTAGCGCTTATGATACAGAGTACAATGTACTTACTCTGAATCAACTTATTTTCTGTCCCTTTCTAATTTTAATTTAACTGCGAAACAAATGAATATGAATTAGCGATGATTAGGACCAGAATAAATTGAGAATAAACAAAATGGTTATTTTAATTCTTAGACCGGTTTTGGTATTAGCGGTTTTTTTTTTAAACTACACGATTTAATTTTCTTATTACTTTGTAACAAAACTGGTTTGCTGTGGGAATTGTATACGTAATTTACTTTTCAATCAGTTCGCACAGTACAAGGCTACACAACACAGCATTGGCGTGTCAGCACCCCATGGATCGATGGTGCAGACCACCGGAGGTGCACCCTTCACGAAACTAGGTCATACGCCCCCATAGCTCGCTCCCTCGTTACCAGGATACGAGAACCACTCAAGAGGTGATTTTGTAATCGCGGGAAACGTACTCTACTTTTTGTATTCCGGAAAAAAAAAAACTTAAAGTTCCATATTTTGTTGATACTTTTTTTGGATGCATTTCATAATTAAAAAATATAGTGTTCGCCCAGTAGTCAATATTCGACCATAATTATTGATTTATAAGATAGGTTTGAAAATTATCATGGTTCAATTGTCAAATACTTTACAGATAATCACACATCTCGCCAATACTACTCTATAGATAGACAAAGAAAGTTAAAGACAAACAATATTAATCTATTCTCAATTTAACCAAAGACTAAAAATTATACAAAAGAGTGTATGTATCTGCGTGTGTTTGTTAAATACATAGTAGTGTGTAATTTTTTTTTATTGATTTACTGTATTTTTGAATAATTAAAAAAAATTACCATTCCGCACTTCTCTATATTCCATGTAAGTGTGAGAAATTTTATACTCCTCCGTCCGCGCAATTTTCTTAAAAAGGGTACAATGTATTTGCTTCAGTTATTAATATAGTTAAGAGAGTAAGATTAGAGTTAACTTTATTATAAATATTTATAATTATTGAGAACCAATCTAACACGGTTATCTAACCTAAAACTAGAATTCCTTGTACAATCGGAACCAGAGATACAAATTTACGATTGGATACGTTACGCCACATTAATGTATTTCTGAGGTCAGAATCGTATCTACGACCATTGGTCCAGCAGTCCGGGGCCCTAACTAGTGCACTGTAATAATTTAAATTAAAATAATTCAAAATATTAGATAAAAGTAATCAAATTATTGTAATGTCATCGATCTTTGATAAGTGTGTAAGTCTTCAAGTTATTTAAATGTTTTGAAATTATTGAAAAATTATGATTAAAGATTTCGTTGCATAAATATACACAGAAGCTATTAAAAGCGTGTTAATGGCCTTACCATCTCAGCTGTTGACCGAAAATGCTATTTGCATTATACCAAATTTTAATACGTATTATTTATTCTTGATTTACTTAGTAAATTTAATAATAGTTATCAACGGCGATAGAATACATACACGTATGTATACATACAACGGAACATGTCTCAATAACTCTTCTCTTTAGTGGAAAGTGCATTGAGGCAGTGCATTAGCGCCATTACTCCGTCACCGTTGTCTAATTGTATTAGTGTCGTTTCATGGTGCCCTGGTCGACGAGGGTCGTAATGGGGTCGGAACGTCCCATGTGTTATTAAATAACGAACGGGTAAATGACTTTGTTTATAGCAGACTTGTAGCGATCGTGATGTCCTGGTATCGGGAACGCGTAATAATTAATTCAGTTAGATTCGTCGATGGTCCGAATAAGATTTTTAGGGGGGAACAAAAATTGGAAAAGTTACGTGAAAAATAGTCGTCGTGGCCTAAATGATAAGACGTCCGGTGCATTCGTGTTGAGCGATGCACCGGTGTTCGAATCCCAGGCGGGTACCAATTTTTCTAATGAAATACGTATTCAACAAAAGTTCACGATTGACTTCCACGGTGAAGGAATAACATAGTATAATAGAAATCAAACCCGCAAAATTATAATTTGCGTAATTACTGGTGGTAGGACCTCTTGTGAGTCCGCACGGGTAGAAACCACCACCCTGCCTATTTCAGCCGTGAAGCAGCAATGCGTTTCGGCTTGAAGGGTGGGGCAGCCGTTGTAACTATACTTAAGACCTTAGAACTTATATCTCAAGGTAGGTGGCGCATTTACGTTGTAGATGTCTATGGGCTCCAGTAACCACTTAACACCAGGTGGGCTGTGAGCTCGTCCACCCATCTAAGCAATAAAAAAAAAGATTCACAAAAAACTAAAGGGTTAATTTAAAAAATTAAAAACTGATATTTTTGGGTTTTCGTATTGATGACAAAAGAGCTTAAATTAAGTCCGTGTAAAAAAATATCCTTGCCAACTCTTGCTCGATTGTTAAGCTTATTAATATGATAATGTAATCCGAGGAAACTGTATGAGCGTGTGGATGAGGACACAGCGTTTATCGACATCCGTTCCTCGCATCTGTTAATATTATTAATAAAGATTTGAGAAGTGGATTTTGTGTGAGAATATGTAGACGACCGTCTGGTGTAGTGGTAAGTGACATGGTCACTACACAAGGGGGTCGCGGGTTCGAATCCCGCCAAGGGAAGATATTTGTATGATAAATATAAATGTTTTTTCCAGGGTTATGGATGTACTATATTAAATTTATGTATGTGTATAATAAAAATCTTACATTTATTTCCGTTATCTGGTACCTGTAACACAAGTTCTTTACGAACTTATCACGTTACCAGTTAACGTGGCGTGATTGTTAGTAAATATTTATTTATTATTTATTTATTTATTTATATGTTTAAATCATACCTATTTTTTTGGTTACAAATTGCTACATGATGAAATATTACATTGACCACTTTCTTTGTATATAATAATAATAATTAAAACACTTCCAATAATATTAATATAAATAGTTTTTTGTTTTATTGTAATAAAATTTATATAGCAAAAACTTATTTTGTTTAAGATTCATTCTCATCTACCATTAACTTGACAAGATAAAATTATATATGGAACTGAAATCTGTCGGATTTTTTCTATGTTATTATCAAAACCGCGATTTTGTTTAATAATTTTCATAGAAAAAATTTAATGAATTGAGTATTATTAATACGCTTTTATTACCTGCAGACGTATGTATGTTAGTATGTAACGGAATCTTTGAACATGATTTTGATCCCCTTTAAAACGTCGTTTTAATTCGAAATTTGGTATACTTATTAAGGACCGATGACAATTCAATATAAAAAAAAGTAAAAAAAAATTGAAAAATTGAAATTCAACTAAAAAATGAAAAATAAATACATAGTATTTTAAAAAAACTAACAAAATACGCTTTTATAGAAAATCCAACTAAAAAATAATCAACGCATGGTATCAGTAGTTAAAAATATTTGAACAGATATGAGTAGAAGGGTTATTTTGATAATATCATGAAAAGCACCCCACGCTTTTTTACAATAAAATCATTTTTTCTTACACTATTTTTAATTCAAATTTATTTTCTATTTTTTAGTTGGATTTTCTATAAAAGCGTATTTTGTTAGTTTTTTAAAACTATTATTTATTTAAAAATAATGCACTTGACACATCTTAAACGAAATGTTCGCCTAAGTGAGTTGCTTAACTGGGGCTAATTTTGAACGAGGCTATCAACCTCACCGGAACGAAACCATTGATTTATTAATAGTGTTAACTTGTTTGTGTGTGTGTCCGTACGTACACAGATGCGAGTCGTTGTGTTTGTTTCGTCAGCGAACAGCCTTATTGATCAAACCGACTTGATACGACATTAAATTTTAAGCGACACGGTCACTGAAACCTACCGAAGAAGGCTTATATGTACTTTGAAATGTAACAAATGTTAGACTTTTCAAGGATTTTGTCCGGGTATGCTTTTTATAAGCAAGGTGATTGTTGTATAACAATATATGCACGTATGAGTATATCAATGGTATAATATTTTAATACGCTTTTATTAGCTTCATACGTATGTTTGCTAGTATGTTTGTAAGGGAATCTTTGAACATGATTTTGACCCCCTTCAAAACGTGGGATTAACTCGAAATTTGGCATACTTATTAAGGACCGATGACAATTCAATATTTAAAAAAAATTTTTTTTTTTAATTCAACTAAAAATGAAAAAGAAATTTTATAAATTTGAATTAAAAATAGTATAGTAGTGTATGTAGTAGTTTTTTTAAACTATTATTTTTTATTTTTAGTATTTTATTATAATAGTATAATGTAACTTTCCTTCGAAGGAAGACTGCTCGGTGGACTGATAGTCCTAATGTTGGTTGTACTTGCACTTGCACTTGCACTTGTATAACTAAGCCAGGGTTTTTTTTTACTGCATAGTTGAGTGGATAAGCTCACGGCCCACCTGGTTGTTATCGAAACATATACACATCAACAACATAATGACATACATGGGTCTGTTAAGTACGTATTTCATTAGGAAAAGTTCCTTCCCGCCTGTAGAATACCGGCACAGTTGCATCGCTCGATACGAACGCACCAGATTACTTTTTAGGCCACGACGATTTCAAAAGTGAGATGAGATGAGATGATCTCATTACCTCGTTTTTACCTCGTTTTTCTGCCGTGAAGCAGTAATGCGTTTCGGTTTGAAGGGTGGGGCAGCCGTTGTAACTATACTTGAGACCTTAGAACTTGTATCTCAAGGTGGGTGGCGCATTGACGTTGTGTAACCACTTAACACCAGGTGGGCTGTGAGCACGTCCACCCATCTAAGCAATAAAAAATAAAAAAATACCATCGCACCTCCCGCCACCGGAGTAGAGTTCATCCACACTACCTGGAGTCACAGCATTCATCCACAATGCGTATCCAGAGATTTTTTTGCCACGTAACATCCGGCTTTGGAATGAGCTCCCCTCCATGATGTTTTCCGAGCGCTTTGACATGTCCTTCTTCAAACGAGACTTGTTTAGAGTATTAAGCGGCAGCGGCTTGGCTCTGCCCCTGGCGTTGTTGACGTCCATGAGTGACCGTAACCACTAACCATCAGGTGCACTGAATGCTCGTCTGCCTACACGGGCAATAAAAAAAAGTCATTGCGATCCGTATAAAAAAAATATTCTACATAATTAAGTGATATAAATTATGAATTTTTTATAAAAATAGTAATTAATTAAGCGTTTTCATTTCAAAACATCCATTATACTTACTAAGTTATTACTTACTTATTTTTAAGTTGCTTATCTATTAGTGTCCCATTACTTATACTTTGTATAACTAATTATTATTATTTAATTTATTACATTTGTATAATTAAAATAATAGTTTAAAACAACGAAATGACAAGAAAATATCTATATGACATTTATTCTAGCTGTAATACCAATCTCTTGCCTCTGATATACAAAATATATATTTATATTATTAATCAATTACTTATTTATTGATTGAGAATGATTAATATAGATGTATTACTTAGGAATATACCATGGATATAAAAAGTTGTATTACTTTTATAATTTAATAATGGTATTTAAACATAGGTGGTAATCAATCGTTGCCCTCTTACCAGAGACGCCGTGTCGGAGTATAAAATAAAAAATGAACAGTTAAAAAGTCCAATTTCCTGTTCACCGCAAAAGTACCAGGGCGGCATAACCAGCCGGTGGTATTGATCTAAACGTTCATCTACCTCAGTTTGCACACGGCAAACGTTCACTTGCCAGCCCTTTGGAAACAGATAAATTGCATTTCGCAAGCTGCCGAACATCAGGGAGATGTTGTACTGCAAGATTTAAAACGCCGAATGTTAGCTATTAATAAAATTATCATAATTAAATGCCAGTATGCGGATTCGAAACGTTATAATTTTAAAATATTATGTAAAAAGGTTTACTATTATTTACCTAGTCCAGCCATAAGTTCTCTTACAAATGAAAATGCTTTTTTTTTAATGAAGTAATGTAATATAATAATAACAACTTATACCGACCTATTAATTAAGTCTCAGCAAAAAATTAAAAAATATTCAATTCGAAATGGCCACCTCTGGCTTTTATACAGGCCTTTAACCTTTTTGGCCACAAATCTAGGGATATACGCACTGTTTCCAAGGGAAATTTCGCCACTGCTTGCTACAGAGATTTTTTGAGAAACTCAATGTCGCCATATCATTTTTCAAATCGTGTCGTATACGTAACTGCTTTACAGCAGAAATGGGATGCTGGCACGTGTACGGGCAAAGAATATGCCCTAACATTCATTTTAGTTTTTTTTTATTTCTACCATACGATATTATTCCCTCCCACATCACGGAAGCCGCCCGTGATCACTCGCTCGGCACGTATTTGCCTAGAGAAGTTTGTACCTAAAAGAGGATTTGAGTCCCGTATTGATAATTAAGCCATGGATGATTCATCTACAACAAACATTAACAGATTAATATATAACATACATTTTGCTTAACATATAAGCAACAAAGCCGCTGTAACTAGACTGAGACTTTAGAACTCATATTTCAAGGTGGGTGGCGGCAGTTACGTTGTAGACGTCTATGGGCTCCAGTAACCACTTAACACCAGGTGGGCTCAGCAATAAAAAAAATTATTACGTACTACACTACTCCGCTGTCGTGGAGATCTGAAATAGGTCTTAAACTCCAATACTAGAGAACGTCATTAATACACCTTTACATTTCATATATCGATGAAATTTATAGATATTCCCTTAATTTTTGTATTGTTTTGAAAACTAGAGGTCCCGCAGTAGTCGAAAATCGACTATAATTAATTGGAATTGTACCTAAGTTTGTACACTATTATGATTGTATTTTATACAAATTTCGCCACTACACTATAAAAAATATTAATAAAGACAAACAATATTTAATCTATTCTCAATTTGACAACATACGTCAAGAACAAAAGTTTGACAATAAATAATATGCATGCGTGTGTGCGTCAAATACATGGTATGTAGTGTGTGTAGTGTTTTCTTTATTGATTTAATGTATCTTTATGCATTATTTTTAAAAAAAATTAGCATTGTGCACTTCTTCTCTATATTCTATATAAGTGTGGAAAATTTCATACTCCTCCGTCCGCGCAACTTTCGTAAAAAGGGATACAAAGTTTTTGCTTCATGTATTAATATATAGATACCGGAATATTTGACATTAAATCTATATCTTTCACATCCCGATGTTTAATCGCCGTTCACTCGCAGCTATGTAACAGTTATGTACATTAACTGGGATATTTTATTTATTTAATCAGAAGACAATAGCAGGCGTAGGACTTTAGATTCCGACTCTATCCCGTAAGGCCAAAGAATTGAAGTTGAAATAACCTATATAAGAGATGCAACCGCTATGTATTTATTGTAATAGCGGTATTGTTGTTTTATTATACTACTAGCGACCCGCCCTCGCTTCGCTTCGGAAACATTAAAACACACATGAAACAAAAAACAAAAAGTAGCCTATGTTCATCAGGGACAATTTCGGCTTCTAATGGAAAAAGAATTTTTCAAATCGGTCCAGTAGTTTCGGAGCCTATTCGAAACAAACAAACAAACAAATCTTTCCTCTTTATAATATTAGTATAGATGTTAGTTGGCTGTTGGTTCTCCTTGTAGTAAATAAATAAATAAATATTATTGATGATATATGAACAATAATTATTTTAGTATTAAGCAATGCTATTTGTAAATTCTTAGTAATGCGTGAGTAAAACATGGGAAGATATTCATGTCGCTTCAAGCATTCACTGTGCGCTGGCCTTAATTGGTGTGTGCTCATCAAATATTGGTCGTCAGTCTGCTGGCGGTGTCCGTATGACTCACGGCTATGGGAAAGCCATGTAATAGCAAACGCTAACAAGTTAAAGCGATGTGTATTATTGCAGAAATATAGAAAGCTAAAGTTTCTTTAACTTGGAAGTTCGACATTTAAATAAAGTCTTTTGTTAAATTTAAGCAGCTAATACTAGTGAACAAGCTCACGGTCTCATGGTGTTGAATGGTTACTGCAGTCCATGGGCATCACATCGTGAATGCCGGAAATGGCCTCCAAATCTATATAACCCGAGTGCTCTGAGATCAATATATGAATTTATAGCAAAACGGCCATCCCGCTCTTCAAACTAAAACGCATGCTGCTCTGGGAAATAAAATTTTGCATCGATCGATCAGCACGAGTACATTGCACATACTTTGCCACGCACCATCCGGCTTTGGAATGAGCTCCCCTCCACGGTGTTTTCCGAGCGCTATGACATGTCCTTCTTCAAACGAGGCTTGCCGAGACTACTTAATGGTAGGCAGCGACTTGGATCTGCCCCTGGCATTGCTGACGTCCATAAGCAACGGTGACCACTTACCATCAGGTGGGCCGTATGCTCGTCTGCCTACAAAGGCAATAAAAGGCGACTTATAGACCCCGAAAGCTAAATATTTTTACAGACATACAGACTTCGATCGTGAATCGAACCTTGTAGAGTTGCTGTTAGGGACCAGACCGAAGAGCTGATAAAAAAATTGTGGTTTTATAATTGTAACTCACGGCCATTATCCAGGGAGAAAAGATGGACCAGACTAGACGCTGCTTGCTTTCAGTTTCGTCTCAACGTTGTTTACGACTGCAAAAACAACCAAATGGATTTTATTCGTTCAAAATACTTTTTGTTATTGAAATATGAGTTTAGAAGTTACCAATCAGCGAAGTAAACTCAGAAAGTTATTTTTAAACTAAAACCAAACAAAAGAGACGGCGACTCAGAACTCAGCGAAACAGACAGACAGATAGCAATTTACGATACAGCATTAGTGACTAGAAAAGCAAATTAATTATGCAGAGGTCGAGGGGGACCGCGGAAAGGAACGACTGTTTTTTAATTATTTTGCTTTGCATGTGACAAGCCGTAATGGACGTCGAATGAAAATTTAATATGCTTTGTATTTGATGGGTAGGACAAGAAAATCACTTTTGAAGAAGATATGGGTGATGAAGATATACAGGTGATTCACGATTTTTTTGTTATTGCTTAGGTGGGTGGAAGATCTCACGGCCTACCTGGTGTTAAGTAGTTACCGGAGCCCATAGACATCTACAACGTAAATGTCGCCGTAAAATGCCATTAGGTGGGCCGTATGCTCGTTTGCCTACACGGGCAATAAAAAAAATGCGTTGTTGCTAACGCGAGGTGATTCCTCTATCTAGACATTGTGGATTCGGTTCAAACAACATATTGTAATGAGAGTACATTATATTACATTGTACTTAGTATTTTTAGGATTTTTCCGAAATTTTACATCAGAAAATTTAGTATTGAAGTTTATGCTTAATTCTATATATTTCGAGCAAATAAATTGTTCGAAAATACTACGAGTAATACATGAGTGCATTTAATTTTTAACAAAAAGCAGTTATATGAAATGTATGTTTCTCACATGGAAGTTGAAGGACATTCAGCCTGTTCACCCCTTATTTAAACCCTTTATGGGTGATTTTGCGAAAAATACTTTAGTTGATGGCTACAATGTAAAGGCTCCTTTAAAAAGGCAAAATACCAGGCTTATAATCCCGGGCGGATCAAGCTCTGCGTTGATAAATCAATCAGTCAGTCACTGAAGTAATATTTAAAATAGTTAGAATATTAAAAGGTCAATGACTTTTTTATTGTCTTATAATACGGGAGGCCTATAGACACAGCCAACTGAGTTACTCTCCGAATCATCTCAGTAGGTAGCGATTCTGACCCGGTGGTAGATTCTGAGAAGCACTGCTTTTGCTAGGGCCTTGGGCTAGTATTATCAAAACTCTTACAGTTCAAGTCCGTGAGCTCACCTCCCCGTTCGAGCATAGCTAGAATGGGCTATTCCAGTTTAGGCTATCAGCGAATAATAGGTAGAAGAATAAAAAAACGTACAAGCAAGTCTTTTTATTTTATTGTGTAGAAGAGCGAGCGGTCTGACGGCTCATCTGCTGTTGAGTGGGTACTTAAGCCCATCACAATGTGGATTCACCTTGAGACATGAGGTCTAGACCTCATAATTCCAACTCGTTATTAGAAAAGTTGTTGCAAGCGGAGATAAACAAATAAATAAAACGTGTATTATTTAATGAATGTGGAGAAAATACTTTTACTAACAACTAACATATAATATTACTGTTATTCACGTTATAAAAGACTAGCGACCCGCCCTCGCTTCGCTTCGGAAACATTAAAACACACATGAAACCAAAAAAATAAAATAAAAAAATAAATAAAAAAAGTAGCCTATGTTCATCATGGACAATGTCGGCTTCTAATGGAAAAAGAATTTTTCAAATCGGTCCAGTAGTTTCGGAGCCTATTCGAAACAAACAAACAAACAAATCTTTCCTCTTTATAATATTAGTATAGATAATATCATAATTATTTTTTAATTTTGGTTATTTGTTTCAAGAAACACCTTTTTTTCCTAATGGAAAATTCGGAAGTTTTTCAGTATTCCTCACCTGTAACTACCAGGAGCTCATAACGCAAAAGAGGTTTTCGTAAGCTACCTGCTTGCTTAACGAAGTAATATCGCTGTCTCGCTTCCACTCTCCGATGCAATCATCGTAACTGCTTCGTTCCCGTAATATTGGATGATGTTATAGCTTTACGGGAAATGCTTAAGCCTTATTTTACTATACGAAAGTGGTCGTGGAAACTTCGAATGAGATAGTAGTTTTTATCAGTAATGTTTTAAGTACAAGCATAATACTTCATATTTTAAGGATAGGAAATTCGATTAGATATTCGAGGATTTTATTACAAACGAAAAAAAAAATTAACGCTATGAAACAAAATAACCACTCTTGACAAAAAAGAATGTACGATGATAATTAATATTATATTAATATAATGATATTAATATAATAATATGATATTTATATAAGTAATTATGAAAAAAACAGATTTTAATAACTCAAAATGTCAAAGAACAATCGCTTTTAAACCGAAGCAATAAAAACTGGAATGGCATACTTTCGTGATCCACATAAATCTGCAGGTATATAGCGATCAATCAATTTAATAAAACGTTAATACATTCGTAGGTAAATGAGCGGGTAACGTCACAATACCACGCGAGCCTTCGCGGCCGTAAATCAGGAGCTGAGGCCGATTACCCGGCGGCATCCGGAAGCGGAGTCGATGCACCCCCCACACTCGCAGACCCGCAGCTACGAGCGACGAGACAACGCGCGCCCGTGTGCGTGACACCGATACTGTGAAACGCGGAAGCAACACATTAACACACATTTTCCAGTCACACAACCGCGTTTAGACTCGTCTGTATACGTCTGTGCTTCCTATGTGCGCGTGGGTTTTCCTTTGAGCTGTGTTTGTGTGCGCGGCGCCCTGTAGCGACGGGGGTGTGGCGCGAACCGACATTCTCAACAGATCTAGGTAAGCGTGCTTGTGTGAGTGAAACGCGCATGGCGTTGCCGGGCGATGAGGATACAGCGTGGCTTTGTTTCTTAAATAATCGTTTATTTATTATGGAGGACGACACGAAAAAAAATTTTTCATTTATATTACTGCTGTATTCTTCTTTATAAGATAATCCGATTGCATTTGCACAGTGGGTATTGGGAAATTTCCACCAACACACGATAGGGGTACGGGAGCAGAAAGTTTGAAGAAAGTACTAATAAAGCATGTGAATTTATTGTAGGCTTTACCAGTAAATAATATGCCTAAATATTTTATGGAAATTAACCAAGAAAATATTTGTTTGTTGTGAATTATTAAAAATTGTTATACTCGATTTCTTTATTATGATTTAGAATCTCTGTTGAAAATGGATACAGTTGTCACGTCCTTACGGATCCATCAGGTCCAATAATCTTTGCATTAGACACCTTCAGTTCTAACACTAGGAGCAGGCTTAGGAACCCCAGTAACCGTACTCGTCGAACTCGACAAAGAGGTCGACGTGCAACCTACCCCATGCATCAGCTCGCTGAGTTTCTCGCCGGATCTTCTCAGCGAGTCGCGATTCCAATCCGGTAGGGCACTTGGGAAGCTGTTAGCAAATTCCATCCCTTCTGGCCGAGCCTTTGCTCGCCCACCTGTCCTGGTAAAACTGGAAAGGCCTCCGGGCCACCAGTAATCCACCAAAACCAGTAACCAATAAAAGAAAAAAAAAGATACAGTTGTTTTATGAATGAGTTTTCTTCATGTTATCAGTTCGTGGAATTCAGAAATGCATCAGCCTGTGTTATCCAGGGACCGGCGCGCACGTGTCTAGAGCGACGCTGCGTGTGGCTGTGGGAGTGCGGGCGCGGGGTGCCGAGGACGCGGCGCGCGGGGAGAGAGCGTCGCTGCGGCTCGTTCGCCGCGCCCCCGTTCACGGCCAGGGGTCGGCGACCGCACCCGGCTACGCCGTAACCCCGCTACGTACCTACGGCATCGCTACGGCGTAGCTTCCTATATTGTTTCCGTTTCACGTATCTATATAATTTGATTCTCGCAATATTTAGGTCACTTCCTTCTCGAGCTTTCTGATTGATTTGGATTGCGATTCTATATAATAGCCCTTATACTACCTATTTTCGGGAGAAAATTATTCCAAACAAATTATTGAATAATGTTTTCGATAGGCAGTTGAGAATATTAATTTATTACGAAGGTTATATTTGTAATGAAAATAAGTGGGTTCTCTGGAATCTTCCATACGCCTCCGTTGATACTCAACGATGTCGGATCGGAGTACTTATGCTGAAATTAGAATAAGTGGGAATTTCTCAGAGCTCTGATCTCTTACATAATTATATAATTGTTATTCGTTTTTTTTAAGTACACATTTTGTATTTTTTGGTCATATTCTGTTGTAGAATGTAATAGGTATAATACAAAAAATAAAACATAAGTGAGTGAAACCTAGTAGTACGCGGAACTTCTCACTTGAGAGGAACATGCCGAATGCCGCCATTCAGCTTCAGACATGAGATTGAAGACTCAGTTGTATAACTTAACAACTGCCTCAGTCTCCACACTGGTATAGAGTGGTGGTAATTGCAAATCTCCCTACCAACCGTTAATTATTCAGACTTATAAAACACGCCGATTTGATTATGATTACACGATGCTACGCCTTCATCGTAGAGGTCATTCATGAGCATCAGTAAAGGGTGTGTTTAATTAGGAAAATTTGTGTCTGCCTCTGGAATTTTAATACCGGCATAGTAGCCTCCTTCGATACGAGCACACTAAACTGACTAAACGTGTTATCTTTTAGGCCAAGGCGACTGCAGAACAGTGTTGTGGAACAATTTGATGTTTCGTTCCATACTGGATAAATTGTAAACGAGCTTTTACTAAGATATCTGAATTCATTAACTAATACGCAATTTATAACTAAAATGCAGTAAATAATTTACAAAAATACAAAATAACGATCGAATTAGTTTTTAGCCGTGGTTTCACTCGTGTTAATGCTCAAATAACTATCCCATGAGAATATTACTTTATGAGATGAAAATTATTTTATGCTTTTCTACCTTTGACGATTGACAATGAATTTGCAAAATCTCATGAATATCGATTGAGTAGTTAAAATTGAGAAGGCGTAACAAACAAACAAATTATATAATCGAATTTATAATGTTATATTAGGATCGATCGTTCTGTTAGGTGACATTTTACGAAGAAAGCAAAGTAGCCTTTATTGTTACTAAGCATACGTTTCATTTTTACATTTACCATTATTATAACATCTACCTTTATTGTTTTTTCGGCGTGATATTGATATAAGCGAATAGATTCTTGTCTCCGGGGGCGAGATACGAATGAAATGTACATAAAATTTCGAACGAACTAACTACGACCAATATTTGAGACATTTATGATTCACTAATAAATGTTTAATATGGTTTTAATACGTAATGATTCCAATTTTAGGCCCGCGCTACTGGAAGATCGAGTGGAATTAATTCATTGCCGATGTCATTGACAATGTACACATTTCACGTTTCACACGTAAGTACATATTTGCTGATAGTATAAGATCGCAGGCTTTCTAAGCAAAAAATCTTTATATGCTGTGTAAATAAGGCAGATAATTGCAAGCACAGAGTGCAGTTGCGGCTTGGTGATAAGAGGTCGGCATTTTATTAATTGACTTAATCTCTTTTACAAAAGGTAACGCTACGAATGTTCTGTGTTATAATGTTAGGTCGCGAGGACGAAACCAGACTTCTGCAGAAACAGGTTATTGTACCACTCAAGTATAATACAACACAAGTAGAATACAAACACGACACAGCAACAAAACAAATTCATACTAATATTAAAAACTAATATAAAAAAAAGGAAAAAAAAATGTATAATCATCAGCAGTGCTCTGTTACTAATTTCCAAATATCAATTATTTTTCGTCACTTTTGCTGATAAGGAACATGTCACTGTTTTGCTGGCATCACGGTCGCCATGCCGATATAGACAGCCGTAGACAATTTGGCGGGAACATGAGCAGAGAATTTGTGTCTGAATTGTTTTATTTTGTTATTTTAGTGTTTCTTTAGTTTTAAATGTGTAAAAATGGTGTCTTTTAAACAAATATGCATAATTTATGAAAAAAAAGAAATTACTAACATGAAATATCAATGTAGTCTCATTAAATTCCCGCCATTTTACTAGAACATTCTCGCATCTTAGTTCATTTCATTCATTTTAAACCCAAACTCAATCTATTCATATATTGTAGGTAATATGTATCTAGTTTTTTTAAATGTAATTTCACTCGTTAGTAGTTAAAATAAAGGGCGAACAGTTGTACGGAAATTGTCATTATTAAATCGAAAAATAAATGAAAAGGTGTATCCAAGAGTAACCAGGATTTAAAAAAAAAACCTATTATTATATGCTATTTAGGGGTTATGTTATTTAGGGTATTTAGGGGTTGAAAGCTGATAAAGGACGTACCTAGCATTTGCCGCATTAAAATGAATATTAAAACTTAAAATATGATTTTTGAAAAATATATGTTTAAATAATAACACGAAATATTCTTGTATTTAATGTTATTTTCTGCACGATATTCAGATTTAAATGCCAAACCGTGAGAAGCTAGGGCGGGGCGCTAGTTTCAGATAAATCAAATTAATTTTGAGCAATTTTTATTGTTTAATTTTTTTTTATTGTTTAGATGGGTGGACGACCTCACAGCCCACCTGGTGTTAAGTGGTTACTGGAGCCCACGGACATCTACAACGTAAATGCGCCACCCACCTTGAGATATAAGTTCTAAGATCTCAGTATAGTTACAACGGCTGCCCCACCCTTCAAACCGAAACGCATTACTGCTTCACGGCAGAAATAGGCAGGGCGGTGGTACCTACCCGCGCGGACTCACAAGAGGTCCTACCACCAGTAAATAACAGATTTCAAATAAATATTAAATCTAATTGAAAGTTCAGACAGCTTGAAATGATACTAACTTGCTCTAAGTTCTAGGATATAGTTCTTGAGTACGCGATTTTCACTCCACGTATTGAGTGTACGGTATACAGAGGGAAGCAAGTATCATACGCTGGTAAAGTGGTGTACTTCTTTCTTCTCGTACTAAGTTGATATCATTGAATACTCTTTGTAGCTATTACTTACTAACGATAACAATGCTTACAACTTGCCTGCGGAGAATCCGAGTATATGTTTCACACAACGTTTATTTAAGCTTTATTTATATTACTTGGAAATCGAAAAATATTAAATAATTAATTACCTATACTTTTATATCAGAGCTTTCGTATTTATAAATTGATTCAAGCAGCCGAAATAAGAGAAGGTCGTTTTTCAATTTTAAAAAAAATTAAATAGTTATTGAAATTTTTTGTTCTTTCTCGGAATTATAATTTATTATTATTTTGGTGGATTAATTATTTGAAAATTCTTAAAGTTGATAACACAGACGTAATTGTGATGCAGATGAAGAGGATTCCGGGCAGCGATCCCGGAAGGAGCATCATTGTTACATAAGCGCGGGAGGGGGGTTACGCAAGCGGCGGGGCGAGGGGAAGAGGTCGACGCCGCGTGGGATCGATGCGCGGCCATTCACCCGCCTGCAATGCGCCTCGCCGTGCCTACCGACTGCCGCTTGCACACATCCGCCTTTGGTTTATGCCGCCCTAGTACGTTGGCTCCGGCCGGGAGGCTGTTTCCACATAACGTTAGAAAAAAAAAATATATAAGTGAGAAGATCGGTACTTTTTGGTTAATTCACACTGGCACACTAATTTTATTTTAAAATGAGAAAATATAAATGACAGATATAAAATTGACATGACGATGTTGCGAATAGTATTTTTTTTTTTAAATATAAGATTTTGTTTTCAAACTAAATATCCACTAGATTTCGCCATATCATCCCACATCTTTATATATAACTAGCTGGCCCGGCAGACTTCGTAGTGCCTCTATCGATAAATAAAAGACCAAAACTTTTGTATAAAATAAAATTAAAACTAACAAAATAAAGTTGCAAAAATGTCGCTTTAACTAAATAGTCTTCGATAAGGTTAACACACTGAAGTCTTGGTTTAAATGTGGTAGAAACGCTACGCCACACACTACCTATAACTATAGGTATATCTGTCCTTCAACTAATACTTTTAGATTGTGAAAACTGGATACGTAAAGCAAAAACTTTGTACCCCTTTTGCGCGGACGGAGTAGTATGAAATTTCCCACACTTATACAGAATATAGAGAAGGAGTGCAGAATTCTATTTTTTTTTTAAATTACGCATAAAAAATACATTAATTCAATAAATAAAACATTACACACACTACTTTGCTGAAGTCTGTTGCTAATTGAGAAAAGATTAATATTGTTTGTCTTTAATATTATTTGTCTATAGTGTATATGTATTGATAATACAAGGATAAATCTTTTCACACATTTTCATATTAATAAACATATATTTCGATTGCTTTAGAATGAACTGATATTAAATATTATCGAACTTAATTGTTTAGAGTGCTTGAATATTATTTAAATGAAACATCATAAATGCAACACGCTGTATCTAATTAATAATAAGTACAATAAAATATTTTCACGCATACATATTAATAAAGATATATTACGATTGCTTTAGAATTAACTGGTATTAAATATTATCGAAGTTGGTGAGAGAGTTTGAATATTATTTAAATGAAACATCATAAATGCAACACGCTGTATCTAACGTAGACGCGCCTACGTGACATAGCTACGCGACCGCCATACGTATATCTCCAACGATCGAACCAACGAGTAATTCTGACTGACTTACTTACCTATCCCTGGTTCTTGCACTACGCACGATTGATTTTTCCTTTACAATTTAGTATTCATAGCATGTTTGTGGTACATCTCGGACAGCGAAGCGAATTCCGAATGATTCTTGTTTTGGTCGGTAAATCGAATCTAAGACTTGTTTTCGACGTTGAATGCATACCGGCTTCTTTATACGTTTTACGGTCGTTCATAATTTTATTTATTTATTCCACTCAATTCAAAAGTCAGGCTTACAGTATGCACCAAAACACCTGACTCGTTAACAAAAAAAAAGTTATTAAAATTATTAAGTACTATTATTATGCTAAAAATAACATTGTTAATATACCGAATGATTATGGGAATATTCATGCGTCGTGGGCTAAAATGTGTTTGTAAAAACTCTTTAAAGTGTATACAATATTAGGGTGGTCCTTATTTAAGGTTTGTCCGAAAAAAAATTCACGGCAGTCTTAAATCGGTTTTAAGTCTATTTAAAAAAAGATTCATGCCAAGCTATAGCTCTTAATTTTAATTTTAACCCGTCCCCCCCGATAACCAAACTTAAATGGAAATAACAGGGAAAAAAATCTGTTATTACTTTGGATTTTTTTAAGTCATGAACGGATGAATAGATCATGTCGGTAAACAATAATTCTTGTAGAAAATTTAACGTTCTACAAAAAGAGGTCTCTTATGATTTTTTGCATATTTTTTGCATGATATTATTACATTAAAATTTGATTAACAATTTTCATTGCATATAAATATATTAATTTGTGTTAATGAATAAATGAAATAAAATACTGTACATTATGATATTGAATTAATATGATATTATATTCATTATATAATAGCAAACATCAGGAATGTTGTAGTTTTTGTTTAATATATGTATATATGTACCTATATATTAGATTTTTACTATATTAGATAGGCCTGACTCACTGGCCATCTGGTATTAAGTGCACACTACGTAAACTATGAAATTTCGCGCCGAAAAAAAACATAATGATTAAGGGTGCTTACAAGTTAGACTAATGTTTCGCGGTCGCGATCAAGCTGTCTACGACTCATTCCCGTGATTGATGTTTTTTTTTTTTAATATTTAGTACTCCTAAAAGACAGCAGGTTATTTTAATATCAAATAAATTTAAAATGTACATCAATTTTATCAAAATTTTCCACAAAAAATTACGTCTGATTTTCTTCAATTATACTGAGCTGCGGAAAAGCCTCTTTATCTATGTGGGCGTTTCGAAGATACCACACTTAATTATACTAGCAGCTTCGGATACCAAAATATGGCTAATAAAATATTGCAATGGAAAATTTGGTCCGTAATTTTTCTACGCAGTACACCAATAACGATTGAAACCTATAAAAAGTATATTATTGTAACGTGAATATTAGCGCACATGTCTGTATGTAGTTTATTCCTTTACTATTCGCGAGTCGTGGGTAGAAAAAAATAATTAAAAACTGCTTGGGCGGTTTTATCTTGCGTTGGGGGAATTCCGTGGTCAACATTACAGAAAGCTCTCCCCAAAGACTCTCACGGAACGTGCAGATTTGACTAGAGCTATCCCTGCCAAATGTCGTGGCTAAGATGCTCAATAGCGAAGGGTCCTCGAAGGTGATGCTCGACTTCTGCAATTTCACCATCTCGCAGAAGAAGGCGGCAGAACGTAAAGTCATCACCGTCTGCAGTGATCCGTCACCATCGCGCAGGGGGCTGGAGGAGGGCCTGATGCCGCACTGTACTCCACTATCAGCGCGTCTCCGTATTGTTATTATATCCATTAACAACAATGAGCGACTAGTTAGCGGTGTAACATGTTCCGATCTAGCAGGCTGGTCCCCGCACCCCGGAACACTAGTGGTACTTCGTGGGTTGCCTGGCGACCACAATACTGGGACGAACACAATGGACTCGTCGACTCCGCCGTGATGAAAGAGCGAGCATACTAGAGACCGCCAAAAAAAAGACTAACCAAACAAAATGATTTTTTTTTCTCGTTTAAACGGTTAAGCGAGGTCAGAGCTAATTATTACGTGAATTTCACCACCCACAGTGGGATATAAGGTCTCAATTACAATGGTTGTCCCGCTCTTCAAACTGGAAGGTAACAATGCTTCGTAGCAAGTTAGAACCTACCCGTAGATTTATTAAGTAACCTACCCATTATCTAGTAAAAATATTTAAAATAACTTGTCAAATAACGTGTACTGTATAATAAACTGTATCTACGAGAAAAAATTTAAACATTACTGTCTTAGTGCAGCTTGTGAAGTGAGATTGTTATGAGACCAATTTTCAATAACATTGATATAACAGATTTTTTTGATTCGGATAATTGGCATAACAAGTCACCAGTCTGCTCAGTCTTACATGTCAATAATGAACTCCAAATATAATATTATTAAATAATTGCAATGCTATCGGACATCAGATAAAATCAATAGTAGCCATTAGACGAAGTGTTTTTCGATAAAGCACAAAATATAAGAAACTGACGAATATGTTGACAGTTTAATTTGACCCTTGATTCAAATTAAAATGCTTACGAAATATGATGAAGTTATACTGAAATCTAACATCATAAAGTGACAATTTTCTATTTTGGTTCGTACTTAAGACGTGTTTCTGTACGACTTCAGACGATGATGAATATGATTTGAAATTATAAAGCGAAAAAACACAAGCACAAAACTCATAAAATCGAACTTCAGATTTCAAGATTGGTTCGAACACACGGCTAAAGCAATATAAAATTGAAACGTAATAATGAAATAGTTCCGTTTGCCTTCCAATTACTAGAATAAAAAAAAAAAAAAAATTCTAAAATGAGTCGTCACCTTAAATCAGGATTGCAAAATATACAAATGCAATTATATACTTGCAGGGTGTTGCAGTGTGGGCCTGACCTACCCCCACAGTCTGCGCAATGCGACGCACCCTACATCCACTATCTATAGCGGCCCAGACTGGTACGTAGACACTAAATTATACACCACTAGGTTTATTGTGGGGGGAACGAAAATATGCACTCTAAGAACTTGAGAAATTTTAACCCTGGTTATTTAAAATGCTTTCGTTCATTGTTTGACTATTCTCTAGTAATTATAATTCTGTAGTAGTATTTTTTTGATACTCGTGAATGATCTGCCAAAAAGTTTTTTTTCCTACCTGTGCTGATAGCCTTGCCCTAACGTGTAGGTGAGCTCTCAGGACTCAAACTGAAGGTGTTGCTAACACTGTCCCTAGCAAGAGCAGAATCTACCACCGGATCGGAAACGCGATCCAATGAGAAGATCCGGCGAGAAACTCAGTGGGCTGTATTTATGGATTAATTCACTCACCGAGCCCTTCGTCGCAAGCGACGGGTTCGGCGAGGACGGTGACCGGTGCTTGAGGTATTTAAAAGCACCGTTAATGGATCGGGAGAATCCATAATGACGTGGCTTTTGTTCAAAAGATTACAAGCACAGCCTCCGCATACCAAGATAGTTACGTTAAAGAGCCGTGGCTTTGCATTGCAAATAACATTCAAATTTATAAATAGCGAGAGCTTAAGTAGCTCCAGAATTGGGTACACAGTGGCAGCGTTACGAATAAGTTAGAACTAAAAATTAACACACATAATAATTGGGAACTAATTAGGCACGGTCGGCACGGGTACTTTATGGGTACCATAGACTGACAAATATATTTATATACATTTAAATATACACATGTCGCAGTAAGGACCGATATCTTCATCATCATCACGCTCCCGCTTCGTCTGTCGTGTGCGGACATACATATAATATACAGATAATAAACACCCAGAGAAAGAGTAACCCAAAATACTGCATCACCAAGTCATTCGTAATAGAATCTAGCAAAGTTTATTGTACGAAGGAAGTTGTTTTAGTAAACGGCGCAAAAGTCCGTAGTCCTCATGGACGCAGAAGCCATCAATTACTTTGTAACTTGAGAATGTAGACTCCATAGCATCTGAATAGAGGTGAGGTATAAAACCAGATGCAAAAGTACGATACAACAAAAATACAGAGAGTAACAATAAAGTATACCAGTATCAATAATAAAGTACCAATCAAAAAAGCTCCAATTACCGAGTAATTAAGTTCAATTTGCGTATTTTCTAAACGTAATATTCTTGAATTAAATTTATCTGCATTTTATGAAGCAATCTCCGTAATTTCATATTTTCTCGAAGGTCGATCCGCATGCCATACGTCGTTCGATCTCTCTTCATCACAATATCCGTTTAAGCGATGTTTAATAACAGATGGTATTCGACCATGACAGCCTACCGATTAATAAGCTAGCATATGGTATTTGTACGCATTGAGCAGAACAAACAAAAGAAAGATCAAACAAAAGTAAAAGTAGATTCCGATCCTATGTTTTTAATTCATAGCTTCATTAGATTTAGTCGACATATCATTATTAAATTGACTAGATGATGACCGAGCTTTGTTTGGTTTTTTTTTTGATAACGTCATCTTGTTGTTTCTTTAAAGCAGTTAGTTAACCTCAATTAAGAAAAAAATAGTATTATTATTCGCCAATAGATGTCGGGAAGAGTTGATTATTGAAAACACGAATAACACAACATTTTCTGAAAATAAATCGTAGCTAGATCGATTTATTGATAGTGTTGACAACAAACTTTTAATTTACAAAGTTATCCTTAAGCCAGTTTGGCTGTACGGAATCGAATTATGGGGTAGCGCCTGCAATTCGAATATCAGTATTATACAAAGAATGCAAAACTGTATCTTGCGCTCCATAAGTGGTGTTCCGTGGTTGGTCACAAACACTGAAATACACAAAGAACTAGTGATGCCTACAATAATGCAGGAAATCGTAAAATTTAAACAAAAACACCACGAAAGACTGGAAAAGCACCCAAACAATCTGGCTGCCGCCTTGAAAAAACGAAGTTACGGTAAACGGCTCAAGAGAAAAGACGTCATATAGTTCAATGACAAATCTTAAATTTAGAGTAGATGGCTCGCTGGAGTCACGCTCTTACTGACTTAGAAAATTTCAACTCATCTAATAAAAGTACTGGATACTGATTGTAGATAAAAAGAGAAGAAAAAAAAAAAAAAAAAAAGATCGATTTATCGCCCCCGAAATCCCCTGTATACCAAATTTTATGAAAATCGTTGGAGCCGTTTCCGAGATTCAGGTTATATAATATATACAAGAATTGCTCGTTTAAAGGCATAAAATTTAGTCTATAGCTCTACCTGCCTGGTGTTAAGTTTCCTTGTGAATTAAAAAAATATTTATTTAACTAGGGCTTTAGTAGGTGCTTTTAAATAGACATAAGTTTTCCAAGACCGCAGATTCCGTACAGTTTTGCCACTGAGAAAAATCTGCAAGCAACTCAGTATTTGCTCTTTTCTATATAAGAAGTATATGACACAAATTTACAAAACATAAATAAGTTAGTACATATAATAAGTATGTTATTTTTTAGATATTGTTTTCTGCGTACCGAGTCAATCAGATAATTGGCCTACGATTGGAAAATAAGGGGTAGAAGCCTATGTGGCATTAAGGGTAGGAGTATGAGAAATGGTGCGATCATGTTAGATTTAAAACTATACGGATTTAGGAATACGACACTGAAATCTGGATAGATATTATTAATTAGTAAGAGGCCTAAGTTGATGAAGAAGCAGCGCCTTTTGGTAGGTAGCGGCTTGGCTCTGCCCCTGGCATTGCTGAAGTCCATGAGCGACGGTAACCACTCACCATCAGGTGGGCCGTATGCTCTTATGTCTACTAGGGCAATAAAAAAAAAGTATAGTTACAGACTTTGGGGAAACAGTAATATTAAGCACAAATCACACTACCGTCGCTTCTAGGAATGGCCAAATATGGTATTTATGTCACATGACTTTTTTTTATTGCTTAGACGACGAGCTCACAACCCGCCTGGTGTTAAGTGGTTACTGGAGCCTATAGACATCTACAACGTAAATGCTCCACCCACCTTGAGATATGAGTTCTAAGGTCTCAGAATAGTTACAACGGCTGCCCCACCCTTCAAACCGAAAGGCATTACTGCTTCACGGCAGAAATAGGCAGGGCGGTGGTACCTACCCGTGCGGACTGACAAGAGATCCTACCACCAGTAAAAAAAATTAAAATTGTACCTTTGTTCCGAGAATTAGTTAGCTCAAGTCGAGAGTTTGCGTAATGTCCTAACAGTCCACCTCTGTCTAGACGTGGGGTTCGAAGTGCATTTTTCTGTCTGTACCCCTCTCACGGAACCCTATCGTTTATGCGTGTGCGTTGTTTAATTTCCAACCCGTCTGTCTCGGAGACCTCATCTCGCCATTGCCATTATGCAGGGAAAATAAATTGATTTAACACTAAAAATGTTTCTGTTTACATTCGCTAAACCTAATCTTTTTTTTTATGATTGAAGGATTACTGGTGGCCCGGAGGCCTTTCCAGTTTCACCAGGACAGGTGGGCGAGCAAAGGCTCAACCAGGACAAGTGGGATTTGCTAACAGCTACCCGAGCGCCTCCGAAGGAGACCTAACAGCTCAAGAGCAGCTGCTTCGCGAATGAATCTACTACCGGATCGGAATCGCGACCCGCTGCGAAGATCCGGAAAGAAACTCAGCGAGCTGATTCATGGGTTAGGTTGCACGTCGACCTCTTTGTCGAGTTCGACGAGTACGGTTACCGGGGTCCCTAAGCCTGCTCCTAGTGTTAGAGCTGAAGGCGTCAAAAACCTAGTCTAAATGGATGTTATTTGTATGAGACGCTATTTTGAGGAGTTATTCTTGTCTGTCGTCTTTACTTTTATTTTATTTTAATCTTATGTATTTCTCTAGCGTGTTTTGACCTCATTTTTTTAATGTCGATAAAATTGACGTTGTAATGACTAAGAGATGTGTCGTGAGACCAAAAAAAATTAGTTATTTTAATTTAATTGGACTCGCTTTCACCAAACCATCATTAATGATCTCTACGTATCCTCTCCAATAAGGCCCTGATAACTATGATTGAATAATTAAGTTGTCGACAAGTTTTAAATTATTTTCGAAGTTCAAATATATCAAATCAAATAAAAACTACGATTCTTCACATACTGTTTGATTGTTTACTTAAGGGACCGCTGATCATCAAGTGGGTCGTATGATCGTGTTTCTTTGACAGTAATTCCCTTGATTCTTGATTGTCTTATTACCTTTTGACTTTGTCAACTCGCTTTTGTTTTAAAGACATTATATTATTTATCTGTGTTAAATGAAAAAACGCCGATAGATTAATACAAAATTTCGTGGTTCAAGTGTTATAAAGAGTCTTTGGGATTCCTTTTGTACATATTATTTGATACGCGACTAAGATATTTTTTATGTAATAAAGTAGTTAACATTGGTACTGGTACCAAATTTATCACATTTTCTTAGCGAGTGTCTGTATTAATGACAAAGCTAGGAATAATGTCAACTAGTTTCAGTCGTTTCTAGTCAGTTTGAGCTAGAAGAAGGATTAGAAGTTGCTGAGATAATTTCATATTTAATTGCTAGCGTTTTGTGAATTTATCAATAAATTAGCAAATCAGAAAAGATGTAAAATAAATTCCGGCTTACATTCTACTTTCTCTAGGTGTGCCTAAATCATTCATCTGATTGTGATGAAATTTGTCACAGCTATTATTGACAGTTCAGAAAATGTTTGTGTTATAGTATAATTAACATATATCAGGTGGCCCGTTAGGAATTTAAGAAAGTTGTTTCCACAATAAATATAATAATATAATTACACAACCGTCACTCCGAAACTGCGAAGTATTAAATAAAAAACTAAAATCAAACGACCGAACCGAACCAAATTTATTCTAGTCTGATTTATTTTCACTACTTCGTATGTACAACATTGTTTAGCTGAAGCTTGAATGTGACAATAGAACGTACCAACAATGAACTATTTTCTTAGAAAATCACCCTTTACGCCCAGTTATGATATATCTGAGTTAAACCGAGAATTTTCTCTTAGAAGTGTAAGGTGGTAAGAGGCTTAAAATATCGTACAGGTTTGATTGATGTCGAAGGTTGCTACGGCAACAGACATGTATCAGAAATAGATCGAATTTTGTTATAAATGAAAAAAAAAACATGATAATCTCTTTATTCTAAGAACCGATTCGTTTAGTATTCACTATTCCAATGAAGGGGATTACGGTGATTATGTCGATGCCAAGTGCTAAACGGATGCCAAGTGCTATGCCGATGCTATTAAATCTCATGACGCAAGGTGGGCAACGGAATTCACCAGAGAATAAAAATTCACAACAGGCCTCCGCAACGAAAAACACCGTGTAATGAACATGAAATTAGGAATAATTGCAAGGCGTAGGCGAGCAGCTTTCATTCATGGGCATGAGTTGAAGGTCAGGAGAATTGATACTTCGATTGTCTCGTCTGTGGGTGGTAGCGTTCAAGCTGTGACGGATAACGGTAATCACTTGAAAGAAGCTTAGACTGTGGGCTCGTTCAAACAACTGTGCGATTATAACAATCGTGGAATTTTGGAAGTAATTTTTTTATTTTTTTATTACCCTTGTAGGCAGACGAGCATACGGCCCACCTTATGGTGAGTGGTTACCGTCGCCCATGGACTTCAGCAATGCCAGGGGCAGAGCCAAGCCGCTGCCTACCGCTGAATTGAAATGGTCCATGTTTCATGAAGGGCGTTGTTGAGTCTTTAAGCTTCAGAAGTAGCAATGAGATTTGATTATGTTTAATTACAAAGCATTGACTTTATATATTAGCTCTAGATTTCGGAGCGAATAGGTCTGATAAAACACGTTTTAAATATTAAAATACTTTAAATTGTTATTGGTCTGGATGTCCCCTCGATGTCTGTGCGACTTTTTTAAACACACGTTGCATTGGTTTAGTTAAAGTAGACTTCGAGATCACAAGCAAACGAAGAGTACTAAGCAATAAATTAACCTTTGGTCTTGGATTTCGAGCCTTAATTATGTATGAAATAATTATACAAATAAATATTTAAGTCTATATAACTAATTTGGAGGTACACCCACTTTATATGACGGATATTAATTATTAACGGTGGGCAGCGGTATGGTTCTGCCCCTGGCAATGCTGAAGTCCATGGGCGACGGTAACCACTTACTATAAAGTGGGCCGTATGCTCGTCTGCCTACTCGGGCAATAATAATAAAAAAATGAAATTCTGTGTAGACAACATAAGATAAGATACAATCAAGTTTTACGCTAGATTTGTTTACGTTTAATTTCAGATAGATCCTAGCTAGGCGGAAACGGCTGCAGGTCGTTGCACATCCCGGACGACGTAGCCAGGGGTGAGCCGCCCGCCTCCCGCGCCGTGCCCGGGCAAATGCCCCTCAGTTCATTATCAAAGTTCACTAGTACGGGACACACACGCAAACCTTATCGCGTCGCGTTGCAGACACACACACCGCCCAAATAACCTAGAGCTTCCAGGTCTTTGAACGCTACGACATTTTCGCTCAACGTACCTAGCGTTAGGGGTCTGTTTTGGCCAGACGTCGCAGCGGGTGTCGAACCGCGCCGACGTTTCACGGAAACGGTCGAACCCCGGGCGGGAGTTTTGACAGCTACCAGGAAAATCTGCAACGAGGAAATTCTCGAACAACACTGGTCGTGTACGTAATTTGTTGACAATAGACTTAATTCTAATAACTGTAAGGACTGCAGTTGCTTGAACTTGAGTTCGTGTTATGTAAGAAGTCGGTAACGTCTGTGACGGGTGACTCGATTATGCAGCCTTTACGGATTTACGCGTTCGTTTCCTTTGATATTAAATTTTATATAAGCGATTTTTATATAACGATTTTGTTCTATTTATGTATATAAATGGCAATAATAATATATAGCTTATGAAAATATTCACATCTTCTACACTACAGTACCATAAGTGTAGATTACACCGCCAGTGAAATGCCGCTAAAATTCATGATTTCAAGTTATCTCGTGATTTATTTGACTGCATCTCCGATAGTAAAGCGACGAATTTTTCGATTTTAATCCTTACACGGAAGCTTTAGAGTTGATTTCAGTTTAAGCAATAAACATAAATATCGCAGACATTGCGTCTATGAGCCTGCGAGACTTTCCGATCGATCACACATCTTAGGATCTTGAGATTTGCATCAGATTATACACATAATTAAGATTACGGAAGTCATAGAGATAAAAGATACACGTGAAGAAGAAAACTGCATTTTTTTTTATAAAATGAAAATAATAAACTGAAGTCTGGGATTCCTGAAAACAACAGAGAAAAATACTTAAAGCCACATTGTTTCCCAAATAAGTTCATCTATTGAAAGGCGATCTCTCATTCTGGAGGTAAATGTCTAAATTCATATTATTAACTCATCAAATGCCTTTTTTTAACGCTGGGGTATCCATTTACGGATACCCGGTCGAAGGGGGGTAACGGATCGGGCTATGTCGGTTTCCGGCGCCTCCTGAGAGAACGATGGGGAGAAGAGAATGTTCGAGGTCCTTCACCTCCCCCAATTTCTCACAGGAGACTATGCCTTGAAAAAGGCGCGCGAAGCACTTGCCCCGCAGAACGACTACCGACTAAACCCCATCGAGTTCCACCACACCGACTACACGAAACTTACGGTAAGCTCATCAAATGCCTAAGTTCCCATTAATAACTCATTAAATGCCTAAATTCATATTAATAATTCATTTCCGAGTATCAAGTCTGTTTTTCAGTTAGCATAAGATGAGTATGAAACATTGTTCAGTTAATAATTGCTCACAAGTTCCAAAAAGAAACAAGTCCATCAAGTGATGTTAAATGCATATTTGTTAGTTTAATTACTTCGCCCATTTCTCACGGGTAAGATAGTAATGAAAAAGATAGGTAAGATATTGATGAAAAACTATACTTTTTTTAAGAAATAAAAATATGATTGGGTGTAACCATCGAAGTATCGATTTTTTGTAAACAAATATAATATTGGAAGAAGAATAGTATTTAGGTAATGGTAGGTATAATATATACGTACTAGCTGACCCGGCAAACGTTGTGTTGCCTTAAATAAGATTTCTAGGGAAATTCTAGTCTAATATATAAAATTCTCACAAACCTCATTCAACCACATAATATAGTAAGCGGCACGTAAGTTGGCAAGGTTTTGGTGTAGTGGGGGTAATGTCGCGCATAGTGTACATTGCAACAAAAAAATGGTCACTTTTATTGCCCGCATATATGTTAATTTTATTTTATTAAATTTTTTATTTGCCATAATTTATTTTTAAGCCTGTGTGTTTAGAAGAAAGTTAAAGAAAAGAGACGAATTCGTGAAGTGTATTAGGTGTTATAAATAAAATACAATTAAAAGTTAAAAAATTTATTTAAAAAAATATACTTAATATTAAAAATTATGTGTCGCCGTCGTCACTATCATTTTCTAATAGTGCTACCCCTTGGATTAAATTTATGGTAGCACCTGAGCTGGTGGAAGGAGTTGGCTCCTCCACGTCGACATAACGAAGACTCGCTGTCGTCACTGGCGTAAATAATAAAACGCTCAGTGACTGAATCGACTATAATTATGGTCATTGGTATTTGGTCCTGCCATTGCAAGCAAATTTAAAACAATAACACTCGTAACAAAAACTAAATTTAAAACAGTAAGAACAACTCGTAACAAAAACTCAATATAAACAAAGGGTTCCTACAACTTTAGTAGGCGCATGTGTAACCGGGAGCGAACGGAACGTGGACGCGGTGCGGGAGGGGAGGGTCGACTGACTTACCAATCGCGTGCTCGGAACGGTACTACGTCTTTCCCCGCGTCCCGCTTGACAACCAAAGAGGCCTAAAAAACGACTTCTGCGCATCTAGCGACTCTTGCCAAGTTACGTGCCGGGGACTATACCTCATTATAACCAAGAAAAAAAATTAAAAAATGTTTGGGGTGGACAGCCCTTATCACTTAAGGGTATGAAATATAGATAGTAGCCGATTCTCAGACCTACTGAACATACTATTGATACACAAATAAAACCAAAAAAACATGGCTGGCAAGCTACGATTGATACACAAATAAAACCAAAGAAACATGGCTGAAAAATGTATAGTGAGTAAGACAGGAGACCGGCTTCGTCCTCATCCCTACTACGTGATGTTTGCTGGAAGAGAGGCGACACCTGGCGGGGATAACTGATCGATTGAATTTAAAAAAAAATCATAATTAAAGGAACTTGAAATTATAAACTCTGAATAAGAATTTATCGTACTACAATTATAATATTTGATTGCCATCTTGCAACCTTATTGCGGATCTGTGCATAGAATAAAAAAAATAAAAATCGGGATGGTAAAATAGGGGTTGATCGTATAAGAGTGAAAATTGAGAGTAATATATATTTTTTTTATTTTAAGTCATGACAAAATAAAAAATAAAATCTTGCCAAAAAATTTAAAATTTATAATTAACAAATAAAAAATAGGGGTTGATCGTAGAGGGGTGAAAATTTCAGAGTAATATGATTTTTTTTATTCTAAGTCATGACAAAATAAAAACAAAATTCTTGCAAAAAAATCTAGTTTTTAATTAGCAATTAAAAAATAAGGGTTGATCGTAGAAGGGTGAAAATTGAGGATTGTATGTATTTTTGTATGTTGTATCATAAAAAAATAGAAATTAAAAAATTTGTCTAAAAAATAAAATAAAAAATTTAGGGGTGGACTACCCCTAACATTTAGGGGGATGAAAAATAGATGTTGGCCGATTCTCATAGATACTGGATAAGCACAAAAAAATTCATCAAAATCGGTCAAGCCATTTCGGAGGAGTATGGCAACGAAAACTGTGACACGAGGATTTTATATATTAGATTTAAATGATAGTAGGTCGTCTTTTTGCCCGCACAGGAAGCTTCCACTATCCAGCTTGTTTCTCTTACTAAGCCGTCATCCGTTCTAGTTTGATGGGTATAATAACCATTATGTAAAACAATTGAGACCTTATATTTCAAGGTGGATGAGGGTATTCACATTATGAAGTCCATGGACTCCGGTAACGACTTAAAACAAGTTAGCCACGAACTCGTACATCCATCCAGGCAATAAACTTTAAATCATATTAGAACGTTAAGAACTCAATTTACCACCCTCAAAAGAACGGCGCAAACAATTTTTAGTACCCTGGGAAATTACGCGTTTGAAAACAAAGTCTGATATAAATTATAGCAAGCCGTTGTCATGACAACCGCATGGCATACTCTGTGTAATTGTATAGAGATAGGCTTAAACGAACGCAAACAAATTTCTTAGAATTTTTATATTGCAGAAGGATTTGTCGACTTATTCTCGTCAATTATTTTAGTTTGCTCTCGAAAATTGTTTGTACATACTTTTTGAACTGAAAATTTCTTTAGCATCGTTCGGAAGTCGATGAAACGCGACAGTAAAAAGAGATAGACACATAAATTCATAAGATTTCTTCTTCTTCGTCGCTTTCTTCATTGCTGAAGGTCGTGTCCCTGAAACTTGACCGTTGCCTGTCTCGTGAGCTGTTTCCATCTCGTCCGGTCCTCAGCTGCTCGAATGGCGGTTGCGACTGGCAACCCAGTTAGAGCGGTTACTTGATCACACCAACGGCTAGGTAATCGGCCGCGGGGTCTCTTTCCTTCTACTTTGCCCGTCACAATCATAAGATTTAACGTGGGAGAAAAAGAGATAGGAAGCATTATAACAGTGTTTCTTATATTCGTGGTTCCCTTTGTGCTCTGCTTCGTACCTAATATTCGTACTTTTTTTTTTATTGCTTAGCTGTGTGCACGAGCTCACAGCCCACCTGGTGTTAAGTGGTTACCGGATCCCATAGACATCTACAATGTAAATGCGCCACCCACCTCGAGATATAAGTTCTAAGGTCTCAGTATAGTTATAACGGCTGCCCCACCCTTCAAGCCGAAACGCATTACTGCTTCGTGGCAGAAATAGGCGGGGCGGTCGTACCTACCCGTGCGGACTCACAAGAGGTCCTACCACCAGTAATAACGTAAACTATAATTCTGACATTCTGAATAAATCTATGTATACGAATAAAATGTAAAATAATGATTAAACTTTGTATCAATATGATCATTACTAAAACCTACAATTATCCTCTTCCCGAACTTTCACATTCGTCTCATTATCTTGAAGCCAAAATTTTTGAGGATTTCACTTCTACCACGTATTAATTGCACACTTTTTTTTTCTCTCTTCGAAACAGGAGAGAGATTTTTTTATTTCATTTAATACGAGTCAATAAAAATGTAGCAAATTATATAAAGTCTTTTTTTATTACTCTGCATGGACAGATCCTGATACAGTTCACTTGATGTTGAGTGGTTAGCAGTGTTAGCGGTTGGTACTCCTAATGCCAACACGTGAATAACGGCAACCACCTTGAAACAGCGCCCCAAGTTTATTTTCTTTGGAATGTTTATTGACATCTTTGTTTATTTATTTATGTTTATTATATTAGCGTATTTCCAGGCAAAACAGTTACAGTTTTATGGCGAAGTTAAATTCACATGGGACTCCGTTCCTTTGGCCTCTTTACTTCCACTTTCCTTTCCTGTTTCCTTTTTCAATATTGTGTTAACTACCCAATAATTTTCTACCCTATTATAAATAATAATAATAAATAAATATTTATAAACAATCACGCCACGTTAACTGGTCCCGTGATAAGTTCGTAAAGAACTTGTGTTACAGGTACCAGATAACGGAAATAAATGTAAGATTTTTATTATACACATACATATATTTAATATACATCCATAACCCTGGAAAAGACATTTATATTTATCATACAAGTATCCTCCCCTATTATAAAATAGTATTAATTATATCTTCTTCTTCTTCTTCTTCTATATCGTTCCCTCACTATTGAGGATCGCGACCACATGCGTCGTACTTCCAATGTGCTCGATCATGGGTGGCATGGACTGCATGGTACAGACTACCACCGAGTGCTTCTCTTGCTAGATCTGACCATCTGGCTGGTGTTCTGCCCACGGCGCGCTTGCCTTCTATTCGACCCGTAATTATGAGCTTCTCTAATTCATGTCTGGGAGACCGCATGATGTGTCCGAAGAAGCTCATAACACGTTACCGGCAGATGGAAGAGAGCTATCTAGAACTTGCCAAAAACCGAATTAAATATTTCCTTATGTATTTACCGACAAAGGTTAACACGAATCACTCTGCTTTGTGTATTAACTTAGAAACAAATCGAATTGTTAACCTTTAAGCAGATTGTCAAATCTCGTTCTAAAACTCCTAAAATCAGTTTATGTTCAATCAAAAACACACGAAACGTATCTACAGTTATAGATGATCATGTAAACACAGACTACGGCGGAGAGGGGTCGTATTCAGACGAAATTAATAAGTATAGTTGTTTGAAGTGCAGGGGTGTCTCGGATTCCGCGCCCGATTCCCGGTGACCCTTCCGAAAGGGGATTAAAAATATTCCTGAACGCCAAGCCTTTGTAGATATCCCGCGTGGAGTTAGGAGGCTGCATGAGATTGTTTCAGTGATGTCTGGTGGTGGGGTGTCTGCTGTCTGGCCGGGGGATTGACGTTATTGATTTAAACGGTCGTTTTTTATGATAATTTTGTCTATTTGATATGTTAACCATTTTTGACATTCGTAAATTAACTGAAATGCTTAGTAGTTTAATCTAGAATATTATAGAATTGTAAGTGGAAGAGCGTTTTGTGAGTCTATTGCAAATCAGTGACTCATTGCAAATCAGAGTATTAAGCGGTAGGCAGCGGCTTGGCTCTGCCCCTGGCATTGCTGAAGTCCATGAGCGAAGGTAACCACTCACCAGCGGGTGGGCCGTATGCTCGTCTGCCTACAAGGGCAATAAAAAAAAAAAAACTCCCATCGGTTTGAAGGATAGATCAGTTGTTATAGAACATTGAGACTTCGATCGACATGTCTAGACGTTGTGATATCTGTAGGCTCCAATAGTTGTGAATTAAACCCCTTCTCTTTGCATCAGCAGCTATTAAAAATTGTTGTTCAAATGTGGCTGTTACAATGTGTTCTATATCTCCATTCCTATGCCATGTGTATTCCAGCTATTTCAATACCTTTTGTACGTACAGTGCTCTTCAAATAATTCATCCAAACTAGCTTTATTAGAAAGAGAGTGTGTGAGAATGTACTTTAATCCAGATAAAAACGTAATTAACATTGAAAATCAGTCAACAGGCAGGTGTAATTAGGTAAAAGGCGATGTTTTCCAGGTAGCCGTTTTCGAATAGAGTAATGTTGCAGTGTATATAGTTAACAACATACAGAGAGACCTAACAAAAATGACCAAACTTTTTGGTTATTGTTGGTCGTGTTCATTCCTGTACCGACTTGTACAATAGGGTCGAATTTTGTATACGAAATGCTAACTGACCCTAGAAAGCGAAGCGCACGATTGGGTCACGATTTAAACGGGCGTGCGAGCTACGACAACTAGACGTCAGGACCTAGGTCAAGCGATGCGATGTTGTCTCGTCTCTACAGACTTCGAGGATAAATTCAGGCGCTCTTTGAGAGGAGAAGGCTTGAAATCTCAGCGTAAACAGTCGCTTGGCTGTTTTTCTGACATTGCTGACGTCAGAGCCTAGGTCAAGCGATGCGATCTTGTCTCGTCTCTACAGACTTCGAGGATCATTCAGACAGGCACTTTTTGAAAAGAGAAGGCTTGAAATCTCAGCGTAAGCGGTCGCTTGGCTGTTTTTCTGACATTGCTGACGAGCATGAGCGACCGTAATCATTAAACATCAGCTGGACTGTATGCTCGTTACCAAGGTCGTAAATAAAAGATCACGAAGTCCGGAGTGTGGCCAATTAAATCTTGTTTAATTTTACAAGTGGTATCGTTAGCCCGACCGGTCCGAAGGGCCAGATAATTGTTAAAAAAAAACTTTACGATAGTCTGTAAGCTCTAATAAGCACTTAACATTAGGTGGGACGACAGATTTCTGGTATAAAAAAAAAACATTTAATATCTCATTTTTTTTAAATTCTCGTTTGAAATTTACGCTGTGAAAAATGTGATACTACTCACATAAAACTGTTCGCTGTACACATACTTCACAAGTCTCGATAACTGGAAATAAAAGTGATATAAAAACAATCACATCGAGGGGTAGGTAGTCTGCAAGCGGTCGCCCACAGCCTAGCTACATAACCACGACTCTATGTATAGCTCTGTCTGCAACCTTCGATCTTCCTCTCTGCATACGGTACGTAATTTAGAAACAACTTTGAAATAACGTAAGCACGAGACTATTGTGTTTCCAAAATAGCCACGGATTCAGAATGCTTTTAACGTCACGCTCAGAAGTTGAGATGAAGCCTCATAAAAGGGTTACGAAGCTTCTATTATTAGCTGAGTTCAAGAAAAAAATGTTTGTTTGGGTGTTTCGAAATTGTTTCCGAAACAGACACGGGAATAAATAAATTTGTATTTAGTATTAGGAAAAATTGTTTCTGTTTTTGGAACGAAGTTTCTTATGGGACGATGCGGAGGGGAGGGGAAAAACGTCCGTAACGTAAGATTTTTATTAATAATGCACACAGTGTACGACTTAACTTTGTAATAATGTACAAAAAATAACATCTTTTTTTATCATTCATCGACCACGATTTCAGAGCGTTCGTTTGCGCAATACACTAATTCTAATGCAAACAACTGTGAATGAAGTGTATCACAATAAGTTCGCACGTTACCGAATGACCGTGGGTTGCTGCGAAACCTCCAATTTTATTATCGTTGTACCTCGAATAGAACTTAAAATTAATATTTTTATAATAAGGAACTTCGTTCTTATCCGGTGTCCCACGACACCACAAATCTTTTTTCTTCTTTCAAGTTCTTATTTAACATATAGCCTTAATGTATTGGTGTAAGTAATTTGTAGCCGCCCCGTTTTCTCTCAAATGTGGGTACGGCGCGTCAATTGATTGTAAACTCTTCTACTCTAGGTTTAACGTAAAAAAAACGTTGCATGATAATGTGATATCCGCTACGTTGTAAATAAATGATTGTGTTCGATTTCTGGTTTAGTGTATATGGTTTATTCGTTTGATTATGAGTTCAAGTTTCAGTTATACTGTGTAACAACAGCCCCACCATTTAAGCTGGAATGCAGTACAGCTTCGCGACAGATATGGGTTCGGTAAGCGGTATCTACGGCCGTGTGCTCAAGACGTCTTACTCACGCCGTAATCACGAATTTTTTTTTTCTCTGGACGTCTTATCTTAGGCCACGACGACTTCGAAGCAGATTTTTTTTACAATAATTAAAGATTTCTTCACCATATCTTACATATACTCGTAATACAGCTGCCAAAAATCTTATTGAAACGTCCAGCTTGGGTTTTTTGGGAACCACAACTGTCATCGATCAATTAGGAATTGTTCCCGCGCGATCGTTTTTTTTAAGATTTTGAATCTTTTTATTCATTGCCACTAAAGCCACTTCTAAATGACTCAAAAGAGGGTCACAAATGCTTACAATAGTAAATAATCCTGACTTCATAGACTATTTCGGACTTCTACGCAAAGAAACTGTGCTGTGCTGTGTTTGTTTTGTAACGTATGCCCTTTTTTTTGGATGGAAGGATTACTAGTGGCCCGGAGGCCTTTTCAGTTTCATCAGGACAGGTGGGCGAGCAAAGGCTCAGCCAGGAGAGATGAGATTTGCTAACAGCTGGCCGAGCGCCTCCAAAGGAAACTTAAAAACCTAAGAGCAGCTGCTTCGCGAATGAATTTACTACCGGATTGGAATCGCGACTCGCTGAGAAGATGAGACGAGAAACCCACCGGGCTGATGTATGGGTTAGGTTGTATGTTGAACTCTTTGGCGAGTTCGGTGACTACGATTTCCAGGGTCCCTAAGGCTGCTCCTGGCCTTAGATCTGAAGGGGTTTAGTGCTAAGATTAATGGATCTGATTGACCCGTAAAAACGTAATGCCCTTTTTCTCAAGCTAATACATTACATACTACCTAGAAACACTGCATTCATTTAGTGTTCTGTGGAGTGAACTCATCTCTACAGAGTACCTCTAGGTTTTTAAATTCTAATATTGGAAACTAACGTTGCTTAGACACAGTGCCTTGTTGTCTGGCGGACATTGCCTTAAACAAAAAGGCATCCGATTGTTACACTCATTAAAATAAGCTTCACTATTTGTCTATTTGTGTGTCTATAGACGCTGATGTCAACCTTAGATTAATTCTTGTTTGGGGATGCTTAAACGACAAAGGAAAGATCTTCCACCGAGCGGTGATATTTGCTCGGTAGACCGATGGTCCAAATGTTGTAGTTGGGAACTTGTATATATGCAAGCTTATCTTGAAAATGTCGTAAAGGAGATTCAGGTATCTGTCAAATATCTTGCGTTGTATAATGGCTACCCGCCACACTTGAATAAGCTTGAAATACGAAGTCGATGTAAAAAAAAGTATATCAGTAAAGAGAAAAAATCGTCTGAAACAATCTAGAGCTTAAAAAACTTTATAAATCTGCACAACATCTGCCCACGTCCGTTCAGAAAAGTCCTTGGATTAACTGGAATCAAAACATAGTGAGAGTACCAGGTGGGTATGAGTGCGTAGGAGGTGGCGACGGTAGTCATAGCGACCGCCGGTTGTCCAGACATCACTCTTCCCTGCAACTAAGAATACTCGGATGAGAATAATTTAGTATTCAATTCAAACAGTAAATAATTTGGACGAATCGATCACAGATTATGTTAAAAATCTTACAAGTGTCTTTTCAATATTAAACAATGGTTTTTTACACGCTTTATATTAGCTTCACTTGTATGTATGTTTGTATGTTTGTAACTGACTCCTTTAGACGCGATTTTGACCCAATTTAAACGGTCAGATTTCATTCAAACTGTAGATTTATCGAGGACTGATGACAATTTAATATTAAAAAAAATGGAAAAAAAATTGAAAAAATTGAAATTCAACAAAAAAATGAAAAATAAATAATAGTTTAAAAAAACTAAAAAACACGCTTTATATAAAATTCAACTTAAAAATAGAAAATAAATTTTAATAAATTAAAATAGAAAATAGTGTAACAAAAAATATTTTATTGTAAAACAAGCATGGGGTGCATGGTGTTATTAGTTATAAATATTTTTCTGACAGATATGAGTAGAAGAATTATAAATTATTATTTCAATAATATCTTAAAAAACACCCCACGCTTTTTTTACTGAAAGCATATACAAATACTGTCTTATTTAATACTGACCAGTCTAAATTCAAAATATTCTTAAAAATAATGTAAGCTAAAACAAAAATGTTATGGGGAATCTTTAGTTCTTCGATGTCTTGTACCTTAACGAATTATCTAAAAATAATAATATAATTTTGTTTTTAATGTACGTAGAAGAAGTTACAGATTGTCAAAAATGTCTATGAAGATTTACGACCTTTTTTTCGTACTACTCCTATTAGTGCTCCAAATTTTGAACCCCGCCAACAACCATGGTTTCAATTTAATTGGGACCTCGAATTTAATACCACCTTGCAGCATTTACGTGAGGTCTTTGGGCTCCAAACAGCTGATTAAAATGTGTCCTAATTTGACCATTTAAGGGGTTAATCTATATATATTAATACGTGAAGCAAAAACTTTGTATCCCTTTTTACGAAAATTGCGTGGACGTAGGAGTATGAAATTTTCCACACTTATAGAGAATATAGAGAAGAAGTGCACAATGCTATTTTTTTTTTTAAAATAATGCATAAAAGATACATTAAATCAATAAAGAAAATATTACACACACTACATACCATGTATTTGACGCACACACGCATGCATACTATTTATTGTCAAACTTTTGTTCTTGACGTCTGTTGTCAAATTGAGTATAGATTAAATATTGTTTGTCTTTGTTAATATTTTTTATAGTGTAGTCTTGGCGAAATTTGTGATTATAGAAGTATAAAATACAATTATAATAGTGTACAAACTTACAATTCCAATTAATTATAGTCGAATTTCGACTACTGCGGGACCTCTGGTTTAATTAATTATAGATGAACGAAAAAAAAAAGAAATAATTTAAAGTACCAGGCTATCATAAATAACAAGACATGATCACAGCAAAGTGATGCAAATTTCAAATACATACTCGTAATATATATGCCGGGAAAACTCGCACATGAGATTTTATTAGGTTTCCTTTAGACTTGAAACATATATGTACGTAATGCATGCACTTGAATTGTTAATTAAAGCCTTTTGTTTATTATATGGTCTTCGTGAATTATGTATTACTGCCTCAATGCTCTTACGACTCTGCAGTACATAAGTTTAGTTTATTTTTACATCATTTTGTATAGTTAGTGTTGGAAATTAAATGTATAATTTTTAACGTAATCTTAATGTGTGTTTATTTATGGCACTGAACAGCCTTTCCAATAAAATGAAAAGATAGGAAAGGTAATTAATTCGTATGAAAGTTTGACGTCATGACCATGTAGATATAACGACGAAGGGAAGATCTTCCACCGAGCGGGTGATATTGCTCGGTAGACCGACGGTCCAAATGTGGTTGTTCGGAACTTATAAATATGCAAGCTTATCTTAAAAATGTTGTAAGCGAGATTCAGGCATCTGTCAAATATCTTGTGTTCTGTGATGGTTACCGTCACAACCATAAGTGCGCTTAAGTTAACCATATTATTTTGGGTCGGATCTAGCTACACTCCTGATCACATTCAAGTTTTTTTTTTGTATTGCTTAGATGGGAGGAAAAGCTAACGGACTACTTGGTGTTAATTTGTTAGGTGTTAATGTGTTAATTTGTTGTTGCCCATAGACATATACAAAGTAAATGCAGCCACCCATAGTACAGTAACAGAAAACGGCTGCCCGGCCGGTCAATCCGAAAGACATTACTGCTTCACGGCACAAGCGGGCAGAGTGGTGGTATCTACCCGTGTGGGCTCACAAGACGTCCCACCATCATCATGTAGGATCAAGTCATCCTCGACACCATAGACATACCCTAACAGACACGGTGGTAGATTTCCCCGCATATTTCTGCCGTGAAGCAGTAATGCGTTTCAGTTTTGAAGGACGGAGCAGCCGTTGTATTATTAAACTGAGACTCAAAACTCATGACTCAAGGTGGGTGGCGGCAATTACGTTTTTGATATATATGGGCTCCGGTAACTAAGATGCGTCTGGTTCGGACGTTGGTCTTCTCTATCTTCCTGTACGGGGTAGAGACTTGGTGTCTCAGGAAAAAGGAACGCAAAAAGATTGAGGCGTTTGAAACGTATTGCTGGAGAAAGCTGCTACGCATTCCTTAGACAGCTATGAGAACCAATGTCTCCATCCTCGAAGAGCTGAAGGTCACCAAGCGCCTGCTGACTATGTGCCAGGAAAGGATCCGGAGTTTCTTTGGGCACATAATGCGATCCTCATTGCACAGCCTGGAGAAACTCACAATTCTCGGACAGATGGAGGGGAAGCGCGCTAGAGGAAGAGCGCCAGCTAGATGGGTTGACCAACTCAAGGAGGTGACTGGAGGCCAGATATGGGGAGCGGTACATATGGCGCAGAACCGGACTGAGTGGAGAAGATTGACATACAGTCACGATCCTCAGCATTGAGGGAACGACCAGAAAGAAAAAAAAGAACCACCTAGAGCCAGCCTTTAACTCGTCCACACATATCTATATGATATCTTCTATCTATATATGTCGGCGCGTGTTTTTATAAACCATTAGTTCATGACTAATAAAGATGGGACGACAAACAACACGTGCAAGCATTCATCGAAAACAACACGTGCAAGATAAGAGTCGTAAACAACATCGTCCCACCACGATACCTTGCTATAAATTATTATATTTTATAAATTATTATAAAAAAATTTATCTCGGTGAAAAACTTCGGATTCAACTCGTTGAGACACTGATTCTCTCGAAACTGAATTATGCGGACGTGGTATACGGACCAAGATTACTTAATTCAACTGAGCGCATATTACAGAGAGTACAGAATGCATGCATGAGATTTTGCTTTAGCATCCCACCACGATCCCATGTTACGCCGATAATTAATCAAAGCAAAATGTTGAATTTAAAGTTGAGAAGGAAGTTGCATTTTGCTTGTTTATTATTTGGAGTCGTAAAATTGCAAACGCCGAATTATTTGTATCTTAAGTTGACTTATTTAGGAGATGGCGGTAGGCAATCGCGACAACGCTCCCAAGTGTTTGCGACTCCTCGACACTGCTCTGCTGCTTTTAGAGGCAGCTTCCGCTACTTGGCCTCTAAATGTTGGAACAATATTCCTCCACCTATCCGGCACCAGAGAACGCTAAGGTCCTTTAAAACAAATTTAAAAGTATATCTTTTAAATATACAAGAAAAATTCGAAAATATCAAATATAATTACTCCGTACTATAATTAATTGTGCTTTGCAACTGCAATTTTTATTTAATTAATTTAATAATGTCATTTTGTTGTCCTTTTCATAACTGTTTTTATTATTTTTTATTATTCATATTCTTTTTATTTTTTAATATATTTTACAATGATGTGTATTGGCCGGTCTGATGCTGGTGTGCGCGTCACTCCGCAGGTGCCGGCGGAAGATGCGCCGCAGTACCGATTGTCTCGATACTGTTAGGCATTGCTGAGCCGGTAACCGTTTCCAAGCCTCGTTATTTTTGTTATCTTTTTATTTATTTTTTTGTACTTAATTTGTGTTTGGAATAAATGTTTATTATTATTATTATTATATTATTATGAAAACGCTCCGTTGTTGTCTCTCGAGCTCAGAAGCGAGCGAGTCGCCGTATCAGACGGAGCGCTCCAGCGTAATATACGCTCTGAGTTAACATTTCTAGTTTTATTGACTTACGAACACCAACCACTTACCATGTCGCTGCCCGAAAGTGGAAATGCTTCAACATATATGTAAAAATGAATTGCTGTTCTTTAGTCTCGCTAAAACTGGAGAACGGCTGCACCGATTTGGTTAATTAATAAATATGAAAATGCTCAGAATTAAATAAAAATAACAATTTTGTTTTTTTTTTTTTTTTTTATTGCTTAGATGGATGGACGAGCTCACAGCCCACCTGATGTTAAGTGGTTACTGGAGCCCATAGACATCTACAACGTAAATGCGCCACCCACCTCGAGATATAAGTTCTAAGGTCTCCCTATAGTTACAACGGCTACCCCACCCTTCGAACCGAAACGCATTACTGCTTCACGGCGGAAATAGGCGGGGTGGTGGTACCTACCCGTGCGGACTCCCAAGAGGTCCTACCACCAGTGATTACGCAAATTATAATTTTGCGGGTTTGGTTTTTATTACACGATGTTATTCCTTCACCGTGGAAGTCAATCGTGAACATTTGTTAAGTACATATTTCATTAGAAAAATTGGTACCCGCCTGCCGGATTCGAACACCGGTGCATCGCGTCATACGAATGCACCGACGTCTTATCCTTTAGGCCATGACGACTTCGAACATGTTTTCATTATGATGTGTCCCTCGTCGGACGAATTCCTTTTGTTTGTTTTAAGTTTATTTTATACAAAAGCTTAGGTCTTTTACTTATCGATTGAGGCACTACAAAGTCTGCCGGGTCAGCTAGTAAGCAATAAAAAAGGACTTGCGACACTGCTGCCAACTGAGGCCAACTCCTGAGGAGCTTGAATGATTGTAGGTAAAGATTTTCCTCTTGGCTAAGCCCTTGAGTTCAGCCATCTGCCCTAGGTCACTGGATCAGCCGCGATCCTTTCAACCAAAAAAAGAGAAAAGTGAGTGGAAGAATGCGAGCTGTAACCTCCAAGATCTTCGTCATCTTCCGTGACCGTTCCCATCATCTTCGGTTACCGCTTATCGTTAGGGATATTTGTTTACGAGTACTCGAAGTTTGCAGCTAGATTGTCAATGTCATTGTTAATGATACAAAAACTGTTAATAAAGGTAAAATTTGCCTAAGTTAGTAAAGAAAATGCCGCTTAATGCTCGGTTAGAAGCAATTATTATGATCGGATATCCAGACAGCCACTCCGCCCCGACTATATTCAATTAGGAAGGGCTTAAAATACGGCAACTGCACCCCGACAGACAGGTTTCGGCTCAAAAATAGTTCTCTTCTCTTTCGTACCCACGATTGATACAATATAAATAAGTTCAAAGATTGTGAAGTCAGAATTATTCATTAGGAGAGTCTCCGAGGCGCATTGGTTTCGAATTGTTTTGATATATTTATACCTCCTCGTCCCTGAGTCGCATTCCTCCTTGCCCATGTCCTTCCATTATTCTCTGCATGATGTTTCGCCACCTTCCTCTGTTCTTGGCGGCGTGTATGGCATCGTAGACGGTGGTCTCTAGAGTGGTGCGGAATTGGTTGGACCAGCGCATTGAATTGCGGCCACGAGATCTTTTGCCTGCAATCTTGCCAGTTACTATCAATTTTCAAGATTATCACCGCTCTTTCTGGCAATGCGACCGAAGAACTCAAATATCCTCTTGAGGCAGATGGTAGAGAGCCCGGTTTGGACATTGAACTGTCTTAATATGGATGCGTTAGTCGGATATGCTGTCCACAGGTGGCATCTACCTACAAAAATATTTATACAACACAAGACTTTTTCATCATATAGTTCAAAAAGTTACAAACTATCTCTTTCGTTGTAAACGTCTTTCATTAGTACATGGTAACGTGTGTACGTAGTAAATTTTATTCACACATTTCTTAAAGGGCCTGAAGTCGTTGTGGCCTAAAGGATAAGACGTCCGGTGCATTCGTATCTAGCGATGCAACGGTGTTCGAATCCCGCAAGCGGGTACCAATTTTTGTAATGAAATACGTACTTAACAAATGTTTACGATTGACTTCCACGGTGAAGGAATAACATCGTGTAATAAAAATGAAACTCGCAAAATTGTAAATTGCGTAATTACTGGTGGTAGGACCTCTTATGAGTCCGCACGGGTAGGTACCACCGCCCTGCCTATTTCTGCCGTGAAGCAGTGATGCGTTTCGGTTTGAAGGCTGGGACAGCCGTTGTAACTATACTGAGACCTTAGAACTTATATCTAAAGATGGATAGTGCATTTACGTCACAGATGTGCAATGTAAAGCAATAAAAAAAACGAAAGTTCAAAAATTTGGTTTTATAGGAACAGGCCCAAGTGGTACATCACTGATTTGACTGCAGCCGCCGGCGTGTTCACAGTTCTTTTGTGTCTGCGCTTCTGATGGGTTAATGGACAGGTTTCTGAGGTCCTTTCGCATTTTCATTAATGTGCTCATGCTTTTTGATTATCAAGGCTTGAATTTTTCAATCTTTATGGCCATTTCTTACTTCTAATAATTGAATGCGAAGATTCACTTTAACGCAGAATTCGTTGCAGTTAATATCGGTATGAGTTTCGAGAGATAGGAGAGCTTTCGCGTGCTTTAAAATAAGATAGGCACGTGTAGATCACCAGCATCATGCCTATTTCAGTCATTGCCGCTTTGACGGGTGGAGTAGCCTTCATGGAATACAGTTGAGACCACATCTTCACGTCTTAGTGGAAATGACGTATTCGCGTCACAGAAGTCATTATGTTTATGGGATCCCTTATCCTCTGAGCAGCTAGTGGATCATGAGCTGGATTTCCCTTTAAAAACGAAAAAAGTTAAAAATAATGTGTATGTAAAATATTAAAAAAATATTTCTTTTTGGTTGACAATTCTCCCCGTCCATCAAAAGACCGCTCCCTAAATGTAATCCTTTGAATTAAAATAGGAGTGATATCTTCTAGCTACCCTGATCAAACGAGGGGGAACAGAAGCACCTAAAGTAGCGAACTTGCTTTGATTTTTCTTTAATAATGGCTTGCATATTGATTTGATTCAAGTTGATTATTTGTTTTTAATTCGAAAGGTCGTTTTTATCCGTTCATAAAATGCATTCTGAATTTCTTAAATAGATAGTACCATTTATATCGGAACGTCTATGGCATGTCGACTACGGCCTTCGCTCATGATACTATCTCACTGTCATTAGATCAGGAGGCCCGTAAAATATAATTCAAGTACAAAATGGAAAAATAACCGGACTATATTTTTTTATTATCTATACTATAATATTATAAAGAGGAAAGATTTGTTTGTTTGTTTGTATTGAATAGGCTCCGAGACTACTGAACCGATTTGAAAAATCTTTCACTGTTTGGAAGCTACACTATTCCCGAGTGACATAGGCCATAATTTTTTTTTGAAAAAATCAGGGCTCCTTACTAAAACTCCAATAATGTAACCCAAGCTGTAAAAAATTACCTAAAACATTCTTTACATCGCCCTGCGAAAACTATTGATGATAGAATAAAATAATATACTACGACTTGTAGAACAAATTATTATTTACAAAAAGTGTCGCGACAGCATATGTCTAACTATTATAGTTATGGCGCAATAGGTGTTCTTTTATTTAAAAAAATAAAACAACGTAAAATATCATTGAAGTCTTTGTTGACCCGAGCGGAGCCGGAGCGGGACGCTAGTAATAAAAAAAAATAAAAAAAAATATTTTCATTAGAAATAGTGAGCATTCTGTTTCCACTTATAACGAATTAATTAAAGCCGTGTTCTGTAATTTCGTGCTTTTTTAGAATGAAAAATAAAAACAATAAATACAATTCGTTATTTAAAGTGATTGACAAAAAGAGACAATTGATATATTTAATTTAACATTTTATTATTTTATGTATCCCGCATATTTATTTATAATAAAATTTAATTGATTTAATAAAAACCAAGAGCAAAGAATATTCGTGATAAAACAATGAACCAAGATACGATAGCAAATATAAAGGAAACACATCAACAATTAAATACGAATTGGAAAAATGAATGAGTCATGTCTAATTTGAAACCTTATGAATTTAAATTTCAAAATTATGAAAAGCATTCGGAACCAATTCAAAAAAAAAAAAATGCCAACCGTTCTCAAAAGGAAATTTTCGGCGCGTTTTCGAAAACTCATTAAGTGACGCAAATAAAAAAAATTCAATAAAGCTGTGTAACATGAAAGTTAGGAGTACGCAGCGATGGGGTGCAGGTGGGCGGTCGTCATGGCAACCGTTGCAGGAAACTGCACAATCGATGCCGCCAGACGCGCGCTGTGGATCAATGTGTCTCTAGTACTACGCCCGGGAGAGCGTCGCTGTGTGCCTACTGTACACGCCGAGAAAACGTCTAGTACACCTGGACCTCCGCTAATCTGTTTTCGTTCATAACAACACAAGCCCGCCGCAGCTCAGCGTCTCTTGGTCGTTTTGCATGTGTGCGTGAGTTTTCCCCGGGCCTCGTGACAGTGTGGGTTCGTGCGTGAGTGTGCTCTGTTTCCGAGCGTCGGGAAACTTGTGAATCGGTTGTCTGTGTGCTTGTTGTCGTATGCGTCCATTGGCTCTATTGTTTGTTTTGCTGCCGCCTCGTGGGCCACTGCAGGGCAAAGGCCTTTATTGAATAATTATAATTTAATGAGATAGTTTCCTATCGTGCTGCGGGTTGATAACATTATTGATTTCGTGGTTTGTTATCGAAAGAGAGCCGTATTGATTTTTAGGGTTCAGCGAGGTTGACGTCTGTTTTGTTGTTAGATATACGAGCTTTCTGGCCGCTTTGGGGGGTTTCCGAAGCAGTTGGACATTAATGCTGAAAACTACCTTCACGGGGTCAAAATCCTAATGGTTAAGTAATTACTGCCCTGCCTCGCCAACCAGATTCCAAAAATTCTTCCTCACTCAATATGCTACCCTTCAAATCCCAAAATTCTTACGGTCGTCCTGAAACGGGGAGTCCTCAAACGAGGTAAAATTTACATGCATTTTTTCAAATAACAAAAATTGATTTATGAATGAGCCCGGTTTTTTTTCTTACTTTTAGAAAGAAAGCGTTATAAATATACATATTAAAATTTGAAAAGTAAACCAAAGTTAACGAAATACAAGCTACAGATATAAAATTACGTATAAAATCTCGTGGATTACGGCACGCTTGAAAAAAAGCGGGGTTCTTATATCGGAAGAGAAAAGAAAAATAATCTTTTATTCGCTGTTGATAAAAGCGAAATTCGTTTTTTTTGCGGGTCTAGGGGAAACGCGTCATTGACGACATTTCGATCGTTGACGGGCGTGTTGATGATGCTTTTATTACGGGCCAAGGCTGCGCCACTTTCGTTCGTGTAACGGGATATCTTTCATCAGGATTTAGCTGTGTTTTTGACGGGAAAACTAACCTCGATCATTCAATTAACATTTATAATAAGTCTTTGTAAGTTCTTAGTTTAAATAAAAAATTATGTTGTGTGTATTTAATTTGGATTTAGTTTTCAGTGATGAACTATAAACTCTGATCTGTTTTATTGTAATATATTGAAAATAAATGGTTTCACTTGAAACCATCTTATAGTATCTTTATCACGAGCCATATTATATATTAGGTAATATTAGGTAATATATATGGCTCGTGATAAAGATACTATGCGCGGGTTTAAGTCTTGTTAAATAAGCTACCAGGAAAAGGCAATTATAAAGAGGCGTAAAAGCCAAATTTCAACACCTCTTTTTAAACCAGAATTCTATACAGGAGTATTTGTAGTCATAAATTGAATGTCATTTCCTTAATTCCTTCCCTTCCTTATTTACTTCATTATTTTAAACAGATTTATAAAAGCCTAGCCAAAAAGACTTGCAGAAATTCAATCAGAAGTTTAAAACGAGAAAAAGATTGGTTACGAGTTGAATTTATGTAGGACATAAGAAATTAAAGTATGTATTTAAAAAAACTTTTCCATTGGTATCTAAACAGAGCGTCCAAAATAACCATTTAAAAGGTCAAGAGTACATATATATAAAGAGCATTAAGTAAGAAATAACAGTACGACGGACATTAGGAATGGTTGTGGGAATACTGAAAGCCAAGGTGTGTGACCTCGTCGCGACAAACTGCTTGCGACCTAACGCAGAGGGGCGCGTCGAAGGTAATGGCTAATGGGGCGCTTATTGACTAACAAATTACATTTGTGATTTGTTTATTGTGTAAATATACGAATTAGTATAATACGTTGCTAAATCTTGCGTGTATTGTGGCCGGGAAGTGATTTTGGTAGGACAGGATTTTTTGTGATATGACGTTTTTGGTCGAACTACGTTGTTAAGTTCTTTAACGTTGAAGTCCATTTTGGGGATGTTTAACACTTACTAGTGGTCCCCCGGTAGCCGAAATTCGACTTTATTTAATTGAAATTATAAGTTTGAACACTAATATGATTCTATTGTCAAATTTCATTTCACGAATTTCGCCAAGACTACAATTTAGCCAAATATTAATAAAGACAAACAATATTTAATCTATTCTCAATTTCACCACAGACTATATGCAATAAGAAAACTTTGACAATAAACAAATAGTATGCATGCGTGTGTGTGCCAAATATATGGTAGTGTGTGTAATGTTTTTTATTATTGATTTATTGTATTTTTTATGTATAATTTTAAAAAATATTGACATTCTGTACTCCTTCTCTATAATCATTCCTTCTCTGTATTCTCTTTAAGGGTAGGAAATTTCATACTGCTCCGTTCGCGAAATTTTCGTAAAATGGGGTACAAAGTTTTTTGCTTCACGTATTAATAACACTTAAATATTGCTGATAGGTTTCAGTATGTAGGTATTCAGACGATTATTACTAAGGCCTGGTTATGGCTATAGCAATTTACTAATCCTGTTGTTACAAAGTAGACAGCTAAGAATAAATGTAGCTTTTTTTAACGCAAATTTAACGACATTTTCAAGATAAACGTACATATAATATAGAAGTTGCTGACATCATTTGTACTTTCGAGTTACCGAGCAGAAACTGTTCAGTAGAAAATCTTCTGTTCATCCTTTCCTATAGTTTAGGTAGGCAGCGGCTTGGCTCTGCCCCTGGCATTGCTGAAGTCCATGGGCGACGGTAACCACTCGCCTTCAGGTGGGCCGTATGCTCGTCTGCTTACAAGGGCAATAACAAAAAAAAAAAAATAGTTTATTCCAAATTCGGATGGTAGTAATTTTTTTTTTTGTTTTTATTGCCTTTGTAGGCAGACGAGCGTACGGCCCATCTGATGGTAAGTGGTTACCGTCGCCCAAGGACTTCAGCAATGCCAGGAGCAGAGCCAAGCCACTGCCTACTGCTTAAGAGTCTCCACAAGCCTCGTTTGAAGAAGGACATGTCATAGCGCTCGGGAAACACCGTGGAGGGGAGCTCATTCCATAGCCGGATGGTACGTGGCAAAAAAGACCTCTGGAAACGCACTGTGGATGACCGCAGTGGCTCCAGGTAGTATGGATGAACTCTACTCCGGTGGCGGGCGGTGCGATGGTAAAAACGAGACGTTGGTATCATCTCGAACAATTCCTCAGAGCACTCCCCGTGGAACATGCGGTACAAAATACAGAGGGAACAGAAGTCCCTCCGCAGACCCAGAGGCGCCAAGCGATCCGTCCGAAATTTCAGGATTAAATAAAAACTAACTTATGTCTCTGTGAAATTTAAGTTTACCATGGGTTATAGTCAATATTTTAGTCATTGAACATATTATACAGGGTGCGGCTAAATTTGGTCTTATATATATCCATCCAAAAATATTTAATAAAAATAATAAAAATTAAAGAGCATAATTAATGTAGAAAATATTAATAACACTAAAATACAAAAGTCTTACCTAAGCTTACTTAGAAAAGTTCAATGATCTTGTCAATTAAAATAAACTGTCCTAAATTGATACTGTTATACGTGATAGCATGAAATTTTGATAATGATACTGTCTTAACTATGACTTATTCTTCTTCTTCTCAATCATATCACTCTTGGCAGACACATGTCATTACGCATCCTCAGGATCCATTAACGGTGCTTTTAGGTACCAAAAGCACCGGTCACCGTCCTCGTCGAACCCGTCGCTTGTGACGAAGGGCTCGACAAGTTAATTAACCCATAGACACAGCCCACTGAGTTTCTCGCCGGATCTTCTCAGTGTCGCGTTTCCGATCCGGTGGTAGATTCTGCGAAGCACTGCACTTGCTAGGGCCAGTGTTAGCAACACTCTGGGTTTGAGCTCCGTGAGCTCACCTATACGTCAAGGAAAAGCTAAAATAGCCCCTCAGGCTATCAGAATAGAGAAAAAAAATTGGCAGAGTTATCGTGATCGTCATGTAGGTTTTCAAACTAGCAGGGGGCAAACTAGATGCGTGTCACGATGACGTACATTTGAATGTTAAGTACGATCTTTAAGCATTACTTTATACTCGGTAAGTTTTAGAGTTATCCAAGCAAGCCCCCACTGTCTCTGGGTCCACTCCAAATATTAAGTAATAAGCTCCAAATCAATACATATAATAAAATCGTAATTGGTCGCACATGGAAGATATCTCAGGAAAACTGTTATAAAGGGCCTTATGAACGCAATAGAACCCAAAAAAATGATTTTTAGAATTTTTGTCTGTTTATCTGTTTGTCTGTGCGTTTGTGCACGCTAACCTCAGAAACAGCTCTGCCCATTTAAATGTGGTTATCACTGATTTATTGTGGTAAGCTTTACTTAACATTTAGTGTTTGTTTCATGTCAATCGGTTCATAAATAAAAAAGTTATGCCAATTTAAAGAATCACGTAGCTGGGCGTTTGTAGATTGTTTACGTCTGTGCAGCCGCGCGGGTATACAAAGCGCGCCGATGCCGCGCCGCTGCTTCCTTGCCGAACCCGTCGCTTGCGACGAAGGGCTCGATGAGTAAATTAACCCATAGGCACGTTTGTTTTCTATAGTTAAAAGATTAGATTGACACGGCTTAATAGTTATTAATAATTAAAAAACTATAATAAAGTTAAACCGTATAATAATCTGTAAGTATTTATAATTTAGTTTTATGATAAGTACGTGTTTACCAAACAACGTTGTGTTAGTAGGTACTACTTATTGTAAGAATGCCTCGAAAAAGATCCAAACTCTCCCAGTGCAGCAGCAATGCTAAAAGGATGAAATTAGTTCGATCACGATGCCTCATGACCTGCTTCAGATTCCGAAGCAGGTCATGAGGCAATACCCACTACATCTCAGGAACGTCAGGCGAGGTTTCGTGTTAGAGAAACTTCGGCTCATGGAGAATATCGATTCAGTTTACATTGTTCTCAAAAAAAACCACTCGAATTAGGGTGAACAGGGAACAGCGTGACGCAAGTTTGTCCATCGATCGTGAATCTTATACACTATGGCGTGAGTCTGAGACTTTCACGGATAGGGAATCCCACCTTAGCTCCTTAGAGAGTTTGGACAGCAAATGGCCGGTTTTAAGAGACACTTGAAGAACGAGAAACACGTCTCACTGCCGATCGCGAGGCACATGCACTATCGCTTGAGTCTGAGACGTTTACTAATAGGGAAATTCGTCTGAGCTTTCAGAGGGCTCGGACAGCAATTACCTGGTCTCAAGAGACACTTGAAGAACGAGAAGCACGTCTCTCTGCCGATTGCGAGGCTCATGCACTATCGCTTGAGTCTGAGACCTTTACTGATAGGGAAATCTGTCTGAGCTCTCAGAGGGTTCGGACAGCAAAAGCTTGCCCGGTTTCGGGAGACACTAAAAGAACAGGAAGCACAACTCACTACCGATCGCGTTTCCAGCGAGCCTATGCTTCGTGATGATAATAAAGGTCAGACGCTAAAAGTTGTGGGTGTAGATATAAGTGTTAACTGCTTTTCACACAGTCAACTCGGTCACACGGTTATGTAGCTCTGTCACATGTTAGCAATCCTAGCAACCTGTATGCTTTGATCCCCGATGGCTATACGTCTATGTCGTGTATAGAGAAGCATTACTTTAAATTAGATTTTTCTAAATACCCAAATGACGGTGCTTATAAACCAAAAGATATGTCCTAAAACTGCTGCCCAAAGTCGCTATTCCACGCGGACGGAGGTGGGGGCACAGCTAGTACTAAATATTTTTTATTTTTTATTTTTTTTTTATTGCTTAGCTGTGTGGACGAGCTCACAGCCCACCTGATGTTAAGTGGTTACTGGAGCCCATAGACATCTACAACGTAAATGCGCCACACACCTTGAGATATAGTTCTAAGGTCTCAGTATAGTCACAACGGCTGCCCCACCCTTCAAACCGAAACGCATTACTGCTTCACGGCAGAAATAGGCGGGGCGGTGGTACCTACCCGTGCGGACTCACAAGAGGTCCTACCACCAGTAAATTATAATTGAATTACGTTCCGAATGGATTCTGATAAAACTGGAAAACAGCTATTAATTCAATTAATCATTTTGCAATATTAACTGGGGCCATTCTTGTCGAAGTTAACTAAATAACACAATAAAATGAATCGTAAATTTAGTTGATACGACGTTTATGCGTCTTGAACAATGCGACCGCAATATTGTGAGTGGTGCAACCGAGCTTAAGAGGGTGCGCGCAGACTGTCCGCAAGGCGATCCATACGTGAATCACAGGGCGTTAGTCCCGATGACACACACGCTAAATATCGTAAAACGTGAAGTCACTGATCGTCTTACTAATGGCAGGGTGGCTTGTGAGCCCGCACGGGTAGGTACGACCACCCTACCTATTTCTACCGCGAAGCATTAACGCGTTCCATTTTGAAGGGTGGGGCAACCGTTGTACTACAGAACTGAGACTTAGAGCTCTTAACTTAACTCTTAGCTCTGTAACGGTAGGAAGCGGCTTGGCTCTGCCCCTGGCATTGCTGACGTCCATGAGCGACGGTAACCACTCACCGTCAGGAGGGCCGTATGCTCGTTTGCCTATACGGCAATAAAAACAATATGTGTGGTGTCGTGGGACACCGGATAGGAACGAAATATTAATTTTAAGTTCTATTCGAGGTATAAAGAAAATAAAACTGGAGGTTTCGCAACAACCCACGGATATTCTGTAACGTGCGAACTTATTGTGGTACACTTCATTCACGGTTGTTTGCATAAGAGTTAGTGTATTGCGCAAACGAACGCTCTGAGATCGTGGTCAATAAATGATAAAAATATGTAATTTTTTGTACGTTATTATAAAGTTAAGGTGGGTGGCGCATTTACGTTGTGGGCTCGGGTAGCCACTTCACACCAGGTGGGCTGTGAGCTCGTCCACCCATCTAAGCAATAAAAAAAAAAGTTAAGTCGTACACTGTGCGCATTACTAATAAAAATCTTACGTTACGGACGTTTTTTCTCGGTTCGGGTACCCCTCCGTATCGTCCCATAAGGAACTTCGTTCCAAAAAAAAACTCTTCTCTCAAGGTGGGTGGTGGTATTAACGTTGTTATCGTTGCTGTTACTGTGTTGTAGTCGTGCAGGCGGGTATTAATTTTTCTTATGTGATAATATGTTCTTAGGATTAGTAAGCTGAAGTGGCAGTGGATAGGTCACATAGCGCGAAGATCGGACTTCCGATGGGGCAGAAAGATCCTCAAGTGGAGACCACATACTGGCAAGCGTAGTGTGGGACGGTCACCTACCAGATGGACCCACGACCTGGTGAAAATCGCTGGGTCATGTTGGATGCAGGCGGCAACGGACCGGCCGCACTGGAGATCAGTTGGAGAGGCCTATGTTCAGTGGACAGGCCGAGATGATGATGATGAATATGTTCTTAACAGCTGTTTAAGAAAGACTTCCAGACTTATTTTCTTCTTGCGCTTATCTCACATTTTGGGGGGTCGGCGCAGGGTTTCCTCTTATCATGTTGCATAGAGATTTGGCATTAGTTTTTATTACAATAGCCTGCCTGTTTAACGTCAACCCTCCTGCGGGATACAGGTGGGTAGTATATCCATTGCAACATGCCACACGGAGGAAACTTTTCTGTTGCTTCATTTTGTGTTTCTTTTAATTATATCATTTTTGTTTTTGTGATTTACATTTTGCTATCGTATTTTTAGATTTCCCAAAAAAAAGAGAAGGAATAATAGCAACGTGATATAAATAATGTACCGGCAAAAATTTTAAATGTTTGTAATTATTGATGACGTTATCCTCCTACTGGATACTTTTAAGCATCCCTATTTTCTGGTGTGAAGGTTGAGCTTGCGTTTACTCCATTAAAATTGAGATTTCATTTTTGAGATTGGCGACTAATATAGCGATATCTATCGGCCACTACTGAGAATGTTCGAACTATGTCCTTCTTCAAACGAGGCTCGTGGAGAGTACTTAACGGTAGGCAGCGGGTACGTTCTGCCCCTGGGATTGCTGACGTCCATGTCCGACCGGAACCACTTACAAGGGCAATTAAAAAAAAACATATTTGGTCATCTTCAACTACATATATAAAATAAATCTTTACAATGCTAGAAGTGGTGCGTTTTTTTTTTTCGTTTTCCCGTGATTCTTGTGGTACACACTCGCACGAGTTAACAATGAAACTTATCTGTGTGGATAAATGTGAAATAGACATTAGAATAAGTGTCCCGTTTTCAGCGTCACCTAATAAATAAATAAATAAAATAAAAGCTTTTTATTTCATACAAGTGACATAAAAACAAAAATTAACGCAATGTGATCTATGCTATTAATTAACTAATAAGTAATATGTCTGTTGAATAATATTAGGTATTATTTTCCACTTGCTAGAACCCCTCCTCGCGTAAAGGCCTCCAAGAATAGCCAATCTTCTCTAGATTGCGCAATTTTAAGCGACACCTAATAACACGCATTGTATTAATGTTTCAAATACAAACACGCATCTACGGATTGGTATCAAACAAAGTTAATTATGAGACTTTCGAAAAAAAAATTAGGATCCTGTCAGCCCGTGGGAAAAAGTTTAAACGGAAAAAAACTTTTGTAATATGATCGGCGGAAGCGGATGCGAGCACCGCAGCCTCCGGACCGCAAAGTGCTTGACTACCTCCCGATACAGATCGATATTAGTGTCAGGTATGTTTTATAAATAAAAAATAATATTAATAATTAATAAACGAAATCAATAATCTATCTTCTTATAAATTAATTGCTGTTCGTTAGTCTCGCTAAAACTCGAGAACGGCTGGACCGATTTGACTAATTTTGGTCTTGAATTATTTGTGGAAGTCCAGAGAAGGTTTAAAAGGTTAAGAAGGTTTAAAAAAATATGAAAATGCTCGGAATTAAATAAAAATAACAATTTTGTTTTTCTTTGATGTGTCCCCCGTCGGTCGGATTCCTTTTGTTTGTTTTAAGTTTATTTTATACAAAAGTTTAGGTCTTTTATTTATCGATTGAGGCACTACGAAGTCTGCCGGGTCGCTGGTATTTCATAAATACGTGTTTTGCTACCTATTTGCTACCTAAGGGACTATTCCGGCTTCTAGTGTGTAGGTGAGAATTAGCTAACACCAGCCCTAGAAAAAGTAGTTCTTCGCAGAATCTACCACCGGCTCGAAATCGCGACCCACTGAGAAGCTCCAGCGAGAAACTCAGTGAGCTTTGTCTATGGGTTAGTAGTTGTTGTAAAACAGAACTATAAAGCTCGTGAATGTTATAGTGACTACGACGTGACTCTACTACTCAACATAATGCCGAAGTCTAAATTGTACTAACGGTCGTCTCATCATTGAAACCAGAACGCATTGCTGCATCGCGGCATAGACAGGAAAGATGGTGGTATCAACCCATGCAGACTCACAGGACAAAGTATAAAATAAATTAATAAATTTCAAATTTTTTTTACAAATCCATGTTACATAAATTTTAATAATTTCCTAACTGTAGTTATCTCACATTATAAACGTGTTTTTTTTTCTTTCTGTGTGTTATTGTTTGTGTATTCTTTTGTCCGATTGATCTGAAGCTTTTTGCGTTTGTTGTTAGCGCTACAAGGAAAATAACAAGGAAGGAAGGAAGGTTACTATCTAATACTTTCCATAAACAGCATTTTCCACTAACTCAGCTTATGCTAAAAAGTATGGGCGCCCATAACTATAAACTGATGCCTCACTGACACTTTTCCTACTCGATAATTGGTAAATATTAAGAAAGAGAGAGAAAGAGTAAATTTCATTGCAAACCAAATTTTAATTTGCATAGAAAATCAGTCAATAAACTAGTATACTTTTTAGTACGGCTTTATCATTAAAATCGATCTCTTCGATACTCTGAAGAAAAAAGATGTGTGGTGTCGTGGGACGCCGGATAGGAACGAAGTTTCTTATTATGAAAATATTAATTTTAAGTTCTATTCGAGGTATAAAGAAAATAAAACTGGAGGTTTCGCAACAACCCACGGTCATTCGGTAACGTGCGAACTTATTGTGGTACACTTCATTCACAGTTGTTTGCATAAGAGTTAGTGTATTGCGCAAACGAAAGCTCTGAGATCGTGGTCAATAAATGATAAAAAAATACGTTACGTATTTTTAACGTAATAAAATTTTGTACGTTATTACAAAGTTAAGTCGTACACTGTATGCATTACTAATAAAAATCTTACGTTACGGACGTTTTTTCCCGGTTAGGGTACCCCTCCGCATTGTCCCATAAGGAACTTAGTTCCAAAAAAAGATATGTAAGTATTATACAAAAAATATTTAGAGAGATCTATGAAAATTGACAAGACAAAATTTTGTAATTAAAATAAAACAAGCTTATCACTACTATTACAATGAGTATACCTTCCTATCTGATGGTGAGTATGCACCGTCGCTTATAGAGATCAGCCATGCCAGGCACACACTCAAGCCGTATCTACTGTGAGTAATCATATACAAAGAGATTGTTTACAAAAAATGTAAAAGTATATAAATTTGTATATGCGTAGTGTTGTTATAACTGCGTACTGTCTCAGTACAATGAGAACGGTCGCCGAGCAACGGCGAGCTTCACACGTGTTCTCTTGTTCAAGGACGAAGCGTCCACAGTGCAGCACGCGACAGTGTGGAAGCTCTGTATAGGACTCGGTAAGCGAAAGGAATGTTGCCCACTGATCTTCTCGCCGAAATTTCTCAGTGGGTCGCTATTTCGATCCGGTGGTAGATTCTTCTTGCTAGGGCCAGTGTTAGCAAATTCTCTCAAGTTGAGCTAGTGAGCTCACCTACCCGTCAGGGCGTAGCTGAAATAACCTCACAGGCTACCAGACAATAAGTAGTAGAAAAAAAAAGATGTGTGGTGTCGTGGGACACCGGATAGGAACGAAGTTCCATTTTATAAAAATATTAATTTTAAGTTCTATTCGAGGTATAAAGAAAATAAAACTGGAGGTTTCGCAACAACCCACGGTGTCGTCGTACACTGTGTGCATTACCAATAAAAATCTTACGTTACGGACGTTTTTTCCCGGTTAAGGTACCCCTCCGCATGAGGCGCTCGCTGCGGATTACGTGTGGCGATGCGATCTCCGCTCCAGGGGGGAGCCGCGTCCTGGCGCGGCGGAAGTTCGAGCGCGGAAGCTTCAATCTCGGCGATCTGCCCGGTCCTCTCGGACTGGGAGAATCGCGACCGAGGACGTCTCACCTTCCGAGCGACGCAGGTGCTCACGGGACACGGCTGTTTCGGTCGCTACCTGCACCTCGTCGCCCGGAGGGAGCCGACGCCGAAGTGCCACCACTGCAGTGGCTGCAACGAGGACACGGCGGAGCACACGCTCGCGTACTGCCCCGCTTTCGCGGAGCAGCGCCGCGTCCTCGTTGCAAGAATAGGACCGGACTTGTCGCTTCCGACCGTCGTGGCTACGATGCTCGGCAGCGACGAGTCCTGGCAGGCGATGCTCGACTTCTGCGAGTCCACCATCTCGCAGAAGGAGGCGGCGGAACGGGAGAGGGAGCGCTCTTCTTCCTTCTCGGCACCGTGCCGTCGCCGTCGGGCCGGGGGTCGGAGGAGGGCGTTTGTCCAGCTGCAGCCCCTATGAGGAGGCAGTCTCCTCCCAGTGATGGTCACGGGGTGACCTAAGGGGGTTGAGGCTGCGCCGCACGCTACCGTCACTTTAACGCGCTGGCACCAGGAGGAGGGGAGGGCGCGTCGGCGGCTGCGGACTGCGATGCGGTCCGCATTTTCGTCGTCGCTGTCGTCGCCGAACATACTGTTGAAGAGCAACCCGGTCGGCGGTGTATCGCGTTCCGACCCGGCAGGCTGGTTCTCGCCCAGGGGGGTATCCCGGAACACCAGTGGCACCGCCCGGGCGGTCTGGTAGGGCCGCCGTACCGCGGAGACCGACGTCGTTGGTCGTCGACTATCGCCTCGACGACCCGTCGGTCGGGCGTCCTCGGGGTGGCGCCGCGTGTGTGGTTGTAGTGTTGACCGCGGGAACCCCCCTACTCTGAACGGGTTCTGACCCCGGACGGAGATCGGACGTCGGGTGTAAGAGTGCAGGGGAGTCGTTTAGTGGGTGGGCCCTAAAATCCTTGGGCCCGCGATCTGCTCTCAACACCTGCAGATCGTTGATTCCCCCGGCCAGAAAAAAAAAAAAACCCCTCCGCATCGTCCCATAAGGAACTTCGTTCCAAAAGAAAAGAATGCATTGTGTGACCCGTTGAAATTTTACTTTATATTCAATTATTTAAATTATTCTTCCTAATTGTAAAATTCAACAATCAATAGGCAGAACGTCATTAACTTTCCATCCATCAAACTAGTTCGTATGACTGCTTCCCTCTGGAAATAGCCAAGGTGGTAGTACCTACCCGTGCAGGTCAAGTCGCTCTAACCCCGGTAAGCTAAATGCTTTAGTTTTTTAATTCAAGTTAATGATTTCGTATATATAGAACATTTTTGACTGGTGGTAGGACCTCTTGTGAGTCCGCGCGGGTAGGTACCACCGCCCTGTCTGTTTCTGCCGTGAAGCAGTAATGCGTTTCGCTTTGAAGGGCGGGGCAGCCGTTGTAACTATACTAAGACCTTAGAACTGATATCTCAAGGTGGGTAGCGCATTTACGTGGTAGATGTCTATGGGCTCCAGTAACTGCTGCTGAGCTGAGCTGAGTATAGCACCGGATCCGAAACGCGACCCACCGAGAAAGAAGGTCCAACATGAACCTCAGTGGGCTTATTTCTATAAACCTCACACAAGTACCAATGAAACATCTGCAATTTATTTCAACAGCGTCAAAACCGAGTCGGTGTATTTATGTTTATTCTTTAACTTTTTTATTTTTGCTATAAAAGAGCCTACACGGTCGAATGGAATGACAAGCGAATCTGAACCTTAAAACTAACAGAGAAAGGGTCGTTAGACCGGACTTGAAATGTCAGTGGTGAAACTTTGTTAATTATGTGAATACGATATAGAGCGTGGATATTAAGCATGCTGTGTTCTAGAAGTTTCTTTGTGATACTGTCATATTCTGGAAGAAGTCAGCCGACTCTAAGATTTGGTATTATTGTTGCTTTATCTTACGCTCGACGTCTCAAAAACGACTATTATTTCTATCTAAGGAATCTCTCCATCTGCTTGTTCTTTTTCTTGTGTAATACATAAACAAAGCAAAATTTTGCCTTGACGCTACGAAGCCCTAACATAAATATAGAATATTTTATTATTTGTTTTTGCCCCAATGGACATGCGAGCTCACGACTCATTTACTGTTATGTTATTGTCAGTGCCCATAGCCATCATTGTGCGAAGGCTATTGACCACTTTTGGACATATCGATGACGTAATAATAATAGCATTATTGTTTACTGGTGGTAGGACCTCTTGTGAGTCCGCGCGGGTAGGTACCACCACCCTGCCTATTTTTGCCGTGAAGCAGTAATGCGTTTCAATTTGAAGGGCGGGGCAGCCGTTGTAACTATACTTGAGACCTTAGAACTTATATCTCAAGGTGGGTAGCACATTTACGTTATAGATGTCTATGGGCTCCAGTAACCACTTAACACCAGGTGGGCTGTGAGCTCGTACACCCATCTAAGCAACAAAAAAAAATTATAGACAACTGATATTTCTTTAGTTTGTTTATTAAATCATCTGATCATTGGCAGAAATAGCGGGTACAGAATACCGTATTCCAATTCCAATTCTACACTCATATGAAACACTTTATAAGATGTGAAGTATTTACTAAGAGTGCTTCGACATAACTGAGGATTTTATCTCGACATTTCAATCATTATTTATTCTCTATTTTTAATTTTTTTATTACTTTCATTGCTGCTGTTAAGTGGTTACCCATGATACCCATAGACATCAACAACGCGAATGCCGCTACTCATCTTGAGACGAGTTCTAAGTCTCAGCTTTTATGGGACAACGGGGACCTTCAAAGCGAAAAGTATTTCTGATTTGCGGCAAATTATAATTTTTGCGGGTTTCATTTTTATTACACTTTTTTTTTCCTACCTAAGCCTTGAGAGGCTATATCAGCGGAACCTTAACTAGTAGGTGAGCGCTCACGGGGCTCACAAACCTGACGACGTTGCTAACACGAACCCTAGCAAGAGCAGTGCTTCGCAGAATCTACCACCGGATCGGAAACGCGACCCACTGAGAAGATCCGGCGAGGAACTCAGTGGGCTGTGTCTGAGGGTTTTATTACACGATACTATTCCTTCAAACGTGGAAATCATTCGTGAACATTTGTTGAGTTCGTACATATATCATTAGAAAAACACTAATTTAACCTGTACCGCGGGATCCGAACACCGGTACAGTCGCATCGCTCAGCACGAATGCACCGGACGCCTTATCCTTTAAGCCACGACGACTTCGCTTTAATTATTGAAATTAAGTATCAATAGTTTAATGTGTTCTCGTCATCGCTGCTCGTGTGCCGGTGACATCCGAGTGTGAGTACTTAAGCACGATCACACGTTCTTATAAACCAAACAGGATGTTGTCTAGTGCACGCGCAGGTGCCGATCCGTAACAACGCTTTGAACGGATATCAAATTAATTTGATAATGCCAACTTTAGACCTTATGGCTTAAAATATAAGGTACACTAATGTACTCAAATGGAAACTTCGAGATGAGGGTGTATTGTAAACGATAATGGTAAGGCAGACTTAGGCCAATGAATTTTAAGAAGATTTTTTGGATACTTTTTTGTGTACTCGCATGGATAGGTAACAATATCCTGCCCATTTCGGTCGCGGCAACCATTGAACTAATGCTATTTATACTTGCACACTTACAATCTCTCAAGGCATGCAGTCATACTATAACAAGGCCATTTCGCAAAACAGATTTACAAAAAAAAACCTATCTGATATTCTTAGTCGAAATTTTGTAGTATGGCTTTAGTGTTATAAATAAATGCCCACCATTAACTACCTCACGGTAATCTATAGTGCGATATGACGGTAATATTTATATTGTTTCTGGCATGGGCAGTAACAAGTCGCCCGATTGCCAGCTAACGTATATTATTCAACAAAGTTTAACAATGTATTAGAACGAATTTTCAAGAATAAATTTTGACGTGATAACGTCTTATTAAATCGATGAACACCGGCTGCACGCACGAAAAAGTGTCACGTTCCGCCTGAGCCTTAGCGTGCAAGCGAGAGAGCGGAACAACGGATAGATAGCCACGATCGGCCTAAGCGTTGGCTTGTGACACATTTATCACTCTTCTCACGTGACGTCAGAGCCAGCAGTTTGAATAGTTTTGCTACTGACGTTATCACATAAACCTATCGTCCGTACAGCCGATACCGACTTTACAGACAACTAATATTTCTATAATTTATTTATTAAATCATCTGATCATTGGCAGAAATAGCGGGTACAGAATACTGTACAAGTTATTAAAAAAAATACATTTATTTTAATTGCGCTTTTAAGAAAATTCTCGAAGCAATTTTAATTATTTCTTCAGTTGGCCTGACGACATTAAGTAGACAACTCTATTTTCTCCCTTTTTATTTATTAAAAGCTATCTTGAATTCTTAAGAAATCTTCAAATTTAATTAAAAAAAATACAAATGTCTGTAATATGTTTTTAAATGGATGCGTCACGTTCTACGGCGTAGCTCGCCGCTACGTGCTACGAATATCGTAGAGTGCTAACGAATATTATTCAAAGTGTAATTAGTGCTTTTGTGCCTTCACCGCGCACTTCGTTTCAAATGTTAACGCGTTGACATGCTATTTATACTCTACACAGAGTAACTTTACTGGTAGTAGGACCTCTTGAGAGTCCGCGCGGATAGGTACCACCGCCCTGCCTATTTCTGCCGTGAGGCAGTAATGCGTTTCGGTTTGAAGCGTGGGGCAGCCGTTGTAACTATACTGAGACCTTAGAACTCATATCTCATGGTGGCTGGCGGTATTTACGTTGTAAATGTCTATGGGCTTCGGAAACCACTTAACACCAGGTGGGCTGTGAGCTCGTCCACACATGTGTGCAATTAAAAAAAAAGCAACAAAAATCATCATAATTTTGTATGATTAAAAGTTGTTTTCCATCAGGTGCTCTTCAAGTGCAAATATTATTACTTCCAAAATCCCTATCACGTGTTTCGGATCCCGGCCACGAGTCGTGGGCGATTCGAAGAACGCCTAACGCTTCAGTGAACTTAGGATACTTTCGGCTATTCAAAAATAAGCTGCTTATTAACAAACAAAAAAGTATTTTCACTTGTTTAACAAAAGATTTATGTGTTAATAATAATAATATATGCTTTATTAATTTAACACAAACACCGATATTATTAAATCCGATAATAAATTAAATCAGTTTAATATTACAGTGACAAAATCTACTAATAATTTCATTATACTTTTTTTACGATTACACAAGTTAATAATTTAGAATTCAATTAAAAATAGCATTTTAATTACATACCTGTTACTTTAAATAAAAAAAATAACTAATAATAATATAATAAATAACAAATCATGCACGATCATCCGACCTCGAATTAGGATTCTGTATTATGGGTATAAGAGACTGACATACATAATTATATATATGTTTGTTTTTTTTGTTTTTTTTTATTGCTTATATGGGTGGACGAGCTCACAGCCCACCTGGTGTTAAGTGTTTACTGGAGCCCATATACATCCACAACATAAATGCGGCACCCACCTTGAGATATAAGTTGTAAGGTTTCAAGTATAGTTACAACGGCTGCCCTACCCTTCAAACCGAAACGCATTACTGCTTCAGTCACGGCAGAAATAGGCAGGGTGGTGGTACCTACCCGTGCGGACTCACAAGAGGTCCTACCACCAGTAATAAGCACCTACACAAAGAGCAAACCAGCCTGTTCATCACACGTATGTTTGTCCGATGTGGGAATCGAACCGACAACTCTCCTTAGGTGTTTTGTATGAATTCAGGGCTGTCATCGAACGCTTGAAACAATTAATAAATTTGGTTTGTGTATGAAACCACTAATTACGACTTAGATATTTTCTAATATTTTTAACGTTACTGATATTATAGCCACATTTCGGTTTGATATATCCATTATGACACCCTGTATAAAGAGGTAAACAAGAACGGACAAAAGAGTTAAGTAGGTACTGTTTTCTTATCTCATTTTGTTTTGTTTATTAGCTATTCGCAAAGTTACAACGAAGAAGTCATTGTCAGTGCCAGTTTACAGGGGGTTATAATTGAGACTACAACGTCGAGTCTTGAGACGGGTTACGGTATTCATGTGGTGATGTCCGTGGGCTCCACTATTATTTACTATACGTCATATGAGGCGCGAGCTACTTGACCCTTATAAGCCATAAAAATAATTCTGTATTTTGCTCCCGATTCCTTAATCATGACTGGTTTGTGTTGAGACTTGTTTACTGGTGGTAGGAGCTCTTGTGAGTTCGCACGGGTATGTACCACCACCCCGCCTATGTCTGCCGTGAAGCAGTAATGCGTTTCGGTTTGAAGGGTGAGACAGCTGTTGTAACTATTCTGAGATCTTAGAACTCATATCTCAAGGTATAGATGTCTATGGGCTACGGTAACCGCTTAACACCAGGTGGGCTGTGAGCTAGTCCACCCATCAAAGCTATAAAAAAAGACCATGTCAACATCTGGTTTGGTTCTGCAGTGTACCATAAATACGGTTTGAAGGATATTAGCCTTTATTACATTGTAGTTGAGATTTGAAATCAGGTTGGAAGAGGGCTCGGCTCAGTGCGACATTGGCGGTATGCGCTGATGTATCCTGGCTTTATCACAGGACGTGCTCTATTGTAAATTATAGGATACTCATTATAATGCAATGTAGAATCCGACCACAATTACCGTCCATAAGTTCATTTAAGTATCTAAGCAAGTATAGTATCAAATAGTATTGTGCGAGTGAGACAGACTTAGTGCTCGCTCTCCCTCGTTTTTCCATTTATTTTATTTTCTTTGTCGTTGTAGGCTGCCTACATGTTGTTATATCTGTGTGGTCTTATGTATGTGTGGCGGGTAATCACCATACAACGCAAGATGTTTGACAGATGTGTCATGACACACATGAAGTCGTCGTGGCCTAAAGGATAAGACGTCCGGTGCATTCATTGTTGCGATGCACCGGTGTTCGAATCCCGCAGGTGGGTACCTTTTTCGAATGAAATACGTACTTAACAAATGTTCACGATTGACTTCCACGGTGAAGGAATAACATCTTGTAATAAAAATCAAACCCGCAAAATTATAATTTGCGTAATCACTGGTAGGACCTCTTGTGAGTCCGCACGGGTACGTACCACCGCCCTGCCTATTTCTGCCGTGAAGCAGTAATGCGTTTCGGTTTGAAGGGTGGGGTAGCCGTTGTAGCTATACTGAGACCTTAGAACTTATATCTCAAGGTGGGTGGCGCATTTACGTTGTAGATGTCTATGGGCTCCAGTAACCACTTAACACCAAGTGGGCTGTGAGCTCGTCCACCCATCTAAGCAATAAAAAAAAAATGCCTGAATCTCGCTTACGACATTTTCAAGATAAGCTTGCATATAAATATACAAGTTCCGAGCAACAACATTAGTTAACCCTCAGACACAGCCCACTGAGTTTCTCGCCGGATCTTCTCAGTGGGTCGCGTTTACGATCCGGTGATAAGTTCTGCGAAGCACAGCTCTTGGTAGGATTCGTGTTAGCAACGTCGTCAGGTTTCAGCCCCGTGAGCTCACCTACTAGTTAAGGTTACGCTGAAATAGCCTCCAAAGGCTCTCAGCTTAGGTAGGAAAAAAAACATTAGGACCGTCGGTCTACCGGGCAATATCACCCGCTCGGTGGAAGATCTTTCCTTTCGTCGTTTAAGCCTCCCTACACTAGTGACCTGCGATGGAACAATTACAGCCTTCACACTCATCAGCAGAGCGCATCAAGAACTTCGGTCACCATCATTCGTGCAATCTCGCAGATAAAAAAAAAGTCATCAAAATCGTCCCACATATGTTTGTATTCGGGTTCAACATTTTATTTGATTTTTGTTTTGTTTTTCTTATTTTTGTACTAGTTTATACCATGTTCTGAGTCTGTACACACGTACCTAGCCTTCATTCCCGCAATGAACCAAAGGGAAACGGGGGTGACTGAAAATCAGCGTTGTTCGATTTGTCGAATGTGAAAAGATTTAACTTATGCCTTTTTCTTTGTTTTCTTTTTATATTTTATTTTATTTAGTGTGAAAGGCAATTAGTGATTTTATTATAATTATTATTTTATGTAACCAGTAGGGGAGATATTATTATTATTATTATACTGGTGGTAGGACTTATTGTGAGTCCGCGCGAGTAGGTACCACCGCCCTGCCTATATCTGCCGTGAAGCAGTAATGCGTTTCGGTTTGAAGGGCGGGGCAGCCGTTGTAACTATACTGATACCTTAGAACTTATATCTCAAGGTATGTGGCGCATTTACGTTATAGATGTCTATGGGCTCCGGTTACCACTTAACACCAGGTGGGCTGTGAGCTCGTCCACCCATCTAAGTAATAAAAAAAATGTAACCAAAAGGAGGAGGGAAGGGGGAATGGAGATATAGGGGATTCAATAAAAGCATTCAATTTCGAAAGTTATAGTTTATATTAGATTTATAATAAGATATGTAGTCTACAAAAATTCACAAATTTTCACAACGTTATTTGAACCTAAAGCGTCTATCCATAATTTTTATTTATTTATTTATTACGAAAATAAAATTATCGAAATCACTGGATCTAAATAATTACGACGGAGGCTGATTTTACGTAACCATTATTTTTAAAATATAATCTAATAGGCAGTTAGTTACTCGCGACCCTTAACATGAGTAAGTCAAAAACTAATTACGGTAAAAAAATAAAAAAATATCAATCCATAAAAACAGCCTCCCGTGAGTCAAACGTCTCATCATACACAAACATTATTATTTATTATATCGTTATATTTAACTAGAGTTATACAGAATAATGCTTCCTATTCAATATAATTATGCATTCTTTAAATTTATTCAATAATATAATCATAATAATAATAATAATAATACTTAATAAGTATCAATAGGTAATGGTTATAATCAATGTCGTGCTACAGACTACTATAGTTATACAATAATGAATGAATCGTATTAATTCTTTATCATTTAATTATTATTTAAATTTCTAGTCGAGATATATGATATAAGACTAAGAAAGTCGCATAGAGCAGCCTCTGGCCGCGCTCCCTGCGCAGCCGCACTATTCACAAACAAAACATCGTCAACACATAAAATAATAATCAATAATAATAATCGTACAGATAAAAATCATCCATAAAAACATTACAATAAAAATCTAAACATTAAAACACACTTAAAACAAACATTATATTAATATTATAGTAATCATAGTGTGTACGTATTGTATAATATCATTTAAGCGAATAATCGTATAGTCAAAAATAAAGTGAGCATCGCGCGCGGGGGAGCGGTGAGACGCGGTGAGGCGCGGTGAGCATTCGTGAGCACCCAACCGACGCGCCACTCGACACAACCGCATTAACTAACATTACCTACTCGCCACTCACAGAGACTCACTCCACTAACTACTCGCACTAAACATTCAACTAACCACCCGCGCGACCGCTCCCCGCGCCGCCCGTCCTCGCCTATCATATTATTATTATAATATCTTAATACTTTACGCTATTACGTTAGGTAAGCTTTATAAATTTTCGATTTCTCATTTACGCTATCAATAATCATTATACAACTTTTTTTAAATTTTATGATTTTTTTTCGAAATTCTATCGTAACGTTACATCGACTCTCTCTGAGCCGAGGAGCGCTGTGTGCGCTCCTCGATCTAATAAAAAACGTTCATAATAAGAAAATATATCGTGAACAACTCTGCCGACTTACGATAGGTACGGCGCGGCGGACGGGCCGTGCCGGCGAGGCGCCGACTTTGGCACCAGGATTTCGATTACGCATTTTTTTACATCTTTTAATATTTTATAATAACGATTCGAGTAAAAAAGATCTCCACGTCGAGAAGGTGCGAGGGGGCGAGACCCCGCGGCGGCGGGCGGCGAGCGCGGCCCGGGCCCTCGCCCTCGCGACTCGCACGCGCCTTACGAGATGATGCGGATCGCCTGGTGCGCCGGCGACGAGCACGCGGGGCACGGCGCGCCGCCCGTCGCCAGCCGCTGCGCGCACTCCATGCAGAACAGGTTGTGTCCGCACGGCACCAGCGCCGCCGCCACGCCGCGCTCCCCGCACACCCCGCACGCGCGGGCCGGAGACGTGGACGGCGAGGGCCGGGTCGGGCCCCACGCCCACACGCCCGCCGCACCGCCCGGAGACTCGAACGACGGCGACTCGCCCAGACCCTCGTCGCGCTCGGTCGAGGACCAGATCCCGAGCAAGTCACCGAGCCGTCCGGAGGAACCTCCCGACGAGCACGAGCCGGCTGACGAGAAAGCCGCTTCTTGTTCTGGCCGCAGCAGCGAGACGATCCCGGCCCGGTACAGCTGTGCGAGCGGCTCGCTCTCGTCGACCGGCGTCGCGGGCCCCGCGTTCCCGGCGCCGGTGCGCAGGGCGATGTGCGCCTCGATCTCCTTGCGCGCCGCTTCCACGCTCTCGGGCAAGCCGGTCACCTCGAACACGGGCTCGCGCTCGCGGGACGGGGTGACGATGTATGTGTGAGTGGTGTGTTGGATACGTTTGATGGTGGCACCCTTGGGTCCGACGACCAGCCCGACCACGCGGTAGGGCACGCGCACCTGCGCGGTGACGTGTCCGGGCGCGCCGGCGGGCGGCGGGGGTGCAGACCCGCACTTGCGCGACGCGCGAATCTGAGAGAAGTGCTCAGCCGCCGAGAGGATCTCACGTTTGGCGCGCGCGACGTCCTCCTTGCGGCCGGTGACCACAAACACGGGCTCCTCGCCCCTCACCGGTGTCTTGATGTAAGTGTTAGTCTTCGCTCGCAAAGCTTTAATCTTGCACCCTGAAACAATTATATACGAGTACGTTAGCATACAGAACAGACAGATATTTGCATGATGTCGGCGCCCGTCAGGGAACCCTTTAAATTCAAGGTTAGTCGCATGAAATGTATCAAAGCGGTCGTGGCATTGTACGCAAGTCAAGGCCATCAGACAGTATATTATACTACAGGTATGATGGAATGGAATGGATGTGGGCCTGGACGCCCCAACCCCTCCCCCTACCTGAATTCAATATTTAGTGAATACGTAAGCCCTGACCAACTAACCGACTCGCCGTCATTCGACGAAGAGCTATGGACCAGTGAACTGCATCGGATCACATTACATAAAATTTACAATCAAATAAGAATATTCAATAAATTTATCGACTTTATCATTCATTTCCAAGTCAGTTACGAAACTTACAATGTTAGATTACATTGTGAACGCAAAAGAAAACATGGTGATGCTCAAACCGATTACACGGCATTACATCTCGTACTGGCTCATTGTAGTCTAGATGTGGCGTCTCGTTCGCTCGACTTACCCCAATGCGACAAAGAGGTTATACTGCTGAGGCCGCAGTTTGGCTTTGCACACGAGTATTCTGATTATTAAATATTTATCATTACTGTTGTGAAAGGCACTTTCAACTTTTTACTTTGTATTGTGAATCTTAATTGACTATTGCTTGAAGTAATTTCTGCGTCCCTGTATCGTGCAATAAATAAGATAATAAGTGAACTATCTTAAATATAGCTTCAATTTAATTTGGTCGTTCCAGGATCTTTTGTGGTGATAGTTTTTCCAGACCTGCGTGAGTTACTGCTAGTACTTTCCCTAATAGTCGGTCGCTACGGACCTAATAGTTTCCTGATATTCCGCAGGGTGCCAGAAATCGTGTTGCACCAACTTCATTTAGTAGAACAAGGAACAAAACAATTCGATTACGTTTTCTGAGGAATAAAATCGATTTGAAAGAAAAAAATATTAATGTTTTTTTTCGTCAAAACACTATGACGATATAAAAGCGAGAACGGACATGAAACTCGCGTAGAAATCATATATTACGTGCGTCTGCAAATGGGAAAGGCCTACATATAATGGGGTAGTTTTGTGACTCACGGGTTGTCGACCCCGGCCGTTAACCTGCTGACCTCCACTAAGCCATTCTCTTCTTTACGACCATTCACAAACGGTTTATTTTTGGATAAGCATTTCCTTTCGGGTGGATATGGCGTATTTATTTTAGACCGTATTGCAAAGGGATAGGGTTCGACGGAAAGGAAGGTTCAAAATGTTTTTGAACTAATAACCCTGATTGGAACTGTTTGCTTTGATTGAGAATGATCACGATCATCCAATCATTCTTTATGGCGTTTTCATTGTAAACAATATGGTTCGAAGTACTATTCCCCAAAACGTTGACATGGGATTCTTAGGAATATCTATTACTTTAGTAATTCTCTGGTTGGACACTGTCCGAATCTGTAACTCTTTAAACTTTTGGTCTGGGTTTGGGATAAGTAAAATTCCGTCAAAGTATAACTAAAAACTGTATTTAACACTTAGAACAAATAAACCACTTAACAAACACTTTAAAACTCTCAATTTGCTTCTTTCGCTTCGCTTCAGGTGATCCGTTCGTTGTTTCGCTTCGAGTAGTTCCGATTACTAACTCACTGCATCTCTGCAACGCTTTTATAGCCGATACCACATCCCTAGAATTATCGAGAATATTCCACTCGTTTCGAGTATTGTGTTTCCGCTATCTGACAATAGATGGCGCTGTACTTGTCGAGCGTTCTAGGTGTAACTAGATCCTTTTATATTCGTTCGACTATTCGGCGATAAATGGGGTTACTCTTATCGGCATAACAATAGTAAAGCTTCTGTTTTTCTTTAAATTTTCAACTAATGCACCTACAGTGTTCCAATTGCATCATCTTTGGTCAACTGGTAGAAAATGCTTTCGACGTTAAGTCCACTAATACATTTCGGATCCTCCCGATCCACTAACGGTGCTTTTAGGTATCTCAAGCACCGGTCACGGTTCCCGTCGAACCCATCGCTTGCGACGAAGGGCTCGGCGAGCGAATTAACTCACAATCACAGCCCACTGAGTTTCTCGTCGGATCTTCTCAGTGAGTCGCGTTTCTGATCCGGTGGTAGATTCTGCGAAGCACTGCTCTTGCCAGAGTTAGTGTTAGCAGCGTCGTCAGGCCCCGTCACCTAGTACCCGGTGAATCTAGTATGACCCCTTGAGGTTACTAGAATTGATAGGGAAAAAAATACAATGTACAATAATGTGCATGAAGTGTAATAAATATGTATAGTGACAGTAGAAAGGGCGAAGAAGCGGGGTGGTAGTTGGCAAAGTGCCAGATCCTACGTCCTTCAGACCGAGGTCCGCCGTTAGAAATGTTTTCACTCAAATATATGTTGAATATTCTCTCGCTCGGGTTCGCAGACATCAGACATCTGCAGATAAAAAACTTAAACAAAATTTTGCGCATCGTATTATTCCGAATCGATCTTATGAGATAGACGTGGTGACGAGTGATCCTATAGCCTGACGGTATCATTTTACTGTATTATCATCGGAGCTACAGATCATCACCAAGCGTCAAGATGATCAAATAATTAGAATTGGGTGTGATAAGTTAAACGAAATATATCGTGAATTGTATTTGTATTAAAATATAATATCATTAATTGAAATTAGTCGCCATTGTCTATAAGAAGCTCTGTGTACTCGCATCAAGCGATTTAACTTCCACGATGAAAACAAAATTGGGTAATCTTTTTAATTTTTTATTCTTTGATGGTTGGACGATGGATGGTGTTAAGTGATTACCGGAGCCCATAGACATCTGCAACGTAAATGCGCCACACACCTTGAGGTATAAGTTCTAAGGTCTCAGTATAGTTACAACGGCTGCCACGCCCTTCAAACCTAAACGCATTACTGCTTCACGGCAGAAATAGGCAGGGTGGTGGTACCTATCTATGCGGACTCACAAGCGGTCCTACCAACAGTAATTACGCAAATTATAATTATGCGGGTTTGATTTTTATTACATGATGTTATTCTTTCACAGTGGAAGTCAATCGTGAACATTTGTTAAGTACATACGTATTTCATTAGAAAAAATTGTACTTGCCTGCGGCATTCGAACACCGTTTGCATCGCTCACCACGAATGCACCAGACGTCTTTATCCTTTAGGCCACGACGACTTCAAGTTGCGTAATTACTATACAATTGAGATATAGACCAAAGTACCAAGGTGTATGAATGCATTTAGATTGTAATACTTAATAAGAGATAGTCCGTGAAAGTTCACCTATGTAGAAAAATTATACATTAGAAGATGTTTCTGGAAGTAGCATGTACGAGCGGTGTGAAGTGAGTGTAACGTGCTTAGAGCAGCCGAGAAAGGGGTTCGAAGGGGGGTATGTGGGTCAGGGCGGATGTTCAATAAACAAAACTGTATCGACACGATCCTCTTATATAATGTTTCAACTGTGGAATCACTTGTCAATAAATATTGTCTGTATATATCGGACTCATATTCTTATTATTATTTATAATCGGACAAAAATTAACCCTCACGTTTTTTGTATGTTTGTTGAATTATAAGATGCAACCCTATTTTATTGTATTCAAATATTTTTTCTCACAGCATCAGAACTTGGCACTCCTTTGATGAAATTTTAGAAATATTCATATTGTATATTCACATTCGTATTGTGATACTGTGGGCTACGGTAACCGCTTAATACCAAATACGACGTAAGCTCGTTCACCTAACTGAACAATAAAAAAAAACTTGCCTACCCTATTTTTTTGTTTTCAAGTACATACGTTGAATATTAAAGTGAAACAGAAAACTGCTACGAGCTACGTGCACTGCACTCTACGCCGTAGCGGGTCGGTCACCGCACCCTCTACGCGCCGACACCTCGTAAACGGAAACTAGGTTCCGTCCGCATTACCGACTGTTTCAGAACTTTTTTTTATACGTAGTGGAGTTTTTTATTATGCAGTATATTAATTAAATGAGTATTTGTATTGTTTTACAGAGGTTCATTGAACCTTTTGTTTCGAGGTAATGAGCTAACTTTGTGTGGTTCATTGAACTGTGGTTATTATCTTTGACTACTACAGTTTGTTTGTCTGGGATGGCGTTTTATCATCACTCTACATAAATTAGCAAATTATATTATGATTAAAGTGTATTAGTTGTTCACTGAATAATCGATAATCGACCTTAACCACTGACGCCTTCACATTTAAATTCGTTTTCTGAATTACATTTACTCTCTATTTAGTTTCATAGGAATTTGACCTTTAAAGTATTACAATATTATATTACAATATTATATAACAAAATTACACAACAAAAAAAAAACTATTGTTTGTATCAATTATTTTTACTCTAATACCTGCCTCTTCGTTTTATTATCATATTGAGAAGTGAAAAGCTATTTGGTTTGTTTAGGCGACATTTTTGAAACTTTACAGGAGAGCCATTTAAAGTTTAAAATTTTGGAAAAAATATAATGAAAAAAAAAAGAACTTCTTCAGCTATTGGAACGTTGTAAACATAATTGAAGTTCGATTGAAAATATCGAATTCTTGATACTGGTACCAAATAAAACGCACCATTAATTTAATATGCAATTTCGAAAAGGGCACATCTCTGAAAATGTAAAATGTTCAGGAAATGAAAAAAAAACTGATTATTTTCTAAAGCAGTGTAAAATTTAAAATATTAACTTTTGAGATATATTTTAGTGTTAATTAGCAATTGAAAATTAATTGGAATTATTATAAAATTGGTGTAGGTAAGCCTCAAAACTACATGTATATGAAAAAACGTATTTGACAAAATATGCGACATGTGCCCTTTTCGAAATTGCATATTCAATTACAAAGACAAAAGTCGCGTATTAAATGAAACTAGAGGTCCCGCAGTAGTCGAAAATTCGACTATAATTAATTGGAATTGTATAATAAGTTTGTACACTATTATGATTGTATTTTATACTTCTATAATCACAGATTTCGCCAAGGCTACACTATAAAAAATATTAACAAAGACAAACAATATTTAATCTATTCTCAATTTGAAAACAGACGTCAAGAACAAAAGTTTGACAATAAATAGTATACTTGCGTGTGTGAGTCAAATACATGGTATGTAGTGTGTGTAATGTTTTCTTTATTGATTTAATGTATCTTTTATGCATTATTTAAAAAAAATATTAGCGTTGTGCACTTCTTCTCTATATTCTCTATAAGTGTGGAAAATTTCATGCTCCTCCGTCCACCCAATTTTCGTAAAAAGGGATACAAAGTTTTTGCTTCACATATTAATTAAACGAAATGTTGCTCAAGCCTTTCACCACTCGATATGAACATTTACATTTCATTACATTTCAAAACAGTCAGTGGCCCGCCAATATCGTTAGTTTATTTGAACCTCGTGGGGCTATTCTGGCTTAACCTTGACCACTGGGACTACTCACGGGTTCAGTCTGAAATATCAGACAAATATCTGTCCTAGCAAGAGCAGTGATTTAGTTCAGTATAACTCGTATATGTTAAATAGTTGAACAGCTTTATACTAGCGATTTAATGGCTAAAATCACATTGCCGGAAAATCGATGCCCTAGAGATGTGGTGTTAGAGACGACTGCTAAAAAATTCCGTGGATAGCGTTTCGGACCAATGTTTCCATCTTCAAAGAACTTCATATACAAAATAGACTTTCGTCGATTGCTCGGCTACGAATTCAAAGAAGTCGTCGTGGCCTAAAGGATAAGACGACCGGTGCATTCGTGATTAGCGATGCACCGGTGCTCGAATCCCGCAGGCGGGTACCAATTTTAGTAATGAAATAGGTACTTAACAAATGTTCACGATTGAATTCCACGGTGAAGGAATAGCAGCGTGTAATAGAAATCAAACCCACAAAATTATAATTTGCGTAATTATTGGTGGTAGGGACCTCTTGTGAGTCCGTACGGGTAGGTACCACCACCCTGCCTATTTCTGCCGTGAAGCAGTAATGCATTTCGGTTTGAAGGGTGGGGCAGCCGTTGTAACTATACTCAGAGTTTAGAACTCATATCTCAATATCGGTTTGAAGGGTGGCGGAATTCAGGTTGTAGATGTCTACGTCTCCAGTAACCACTTAACACCAGGTGGACTGTGAGCTCGTCCACCCATCTAAGCAATAAAAAAAAGATATGCTCAAAGAACTTGAGAATATTTTTGAGAATCTCCAGAAAGGAAGACTTGTCTTACAGGGCCGTGTTGAAAGCAGAAGACCTCGAAGTCTATTCCTCGCGCGCTGTTTTGACCTCATCACCAGCACTACGAAAGCCACCGCAGTACAATGTGCTCACAATGCTAACAGCCTGATGGAGGAGGGATTCCAATGGAGGAATCTCGCCCGATATGCGGCTGCCTTGGAAACGAGCGGCGACAACGAGACGCAAGCCTGTCCATCGCCAGCCACGACTACTCCGCCAAGAGTATCCGACTAGGAAGAATACCAGGGATAGGGGATATTGCGAGTTTCTCACTAGCAGGTACTACAATCTAGATACTTGTCGAGAAGTTACCGTACGTATTCGCTTTCTAAAGTTGGTCAAACAATACCAATAACAACTAGGTAATAATACCAATGCAGTCGAGTTCCGCCTTATCTCTCACGGCCAAAGTTGTGGTGTGGAAAGAGAGCTCGATTGCCCATGTTTGTATAAATAAATTCTGGCATTTTTTTTAATTTCAAATAAACATTTGATATTTATAAATAAAAAAAATTTATAAAATAAACTAGTCTCGTTTCATAGTAGTCGCCGATAGATGGCGTTATTAGATTTCAGTATCGACGTTATCCGTTGCATTTTTTTTTCGGTCCGTTCGCCGAACCTCCTACGAGGTCCCCGGGCCTAGGGGGCGCGCGGGGTATGTGGGACTTGACGACCTGCTGATGTTGGAAGCAGACCTCGGGCCCAAGGAGTTTTAAGGCCCTACCGCACTAAGCAACTCTCCTTCACCCGACGTCTGATCTTCGTCAGGAGTCAGAACCCGGTCAGAGTAGGGGGGTTCTCGCGGTCAACACTACAACCAGACACGCGGCGCCACCCCGAGGACGCCCGACCGACGGGTCGTCGAGGCGATAGTCGACGACCAACGACGTCGGTCTCCGCGGTACGGCGGCCCTACCAGGCCGGCAGGCCAGGCGATGCCACTGGTGTTCCGGGATACCCCGCTGGGCCAGAACCAGCCTGCCGCGAAACACCGCCGACCGGGTTGCTTTTCGACAGTATGACGTTATCCGTTGCATGCCTTAATTATTTTAAATGTATTTCAAAGTTACTACATAAATTCACACGGTGGAAGCGAACTATTATTGTATTTTATAAACTTGTTTGCAGTTTGTTCGTGATCCGCGTCTTAATTCGGTTTAGTTGAATTTTTGAAAACAGTTTTCAGCAAAAGTTTTTTTCAGAGGCGGGCGAGTGTTCGTACGGTATTTTTAACATGATTTTATAAGCTTAGTATAGGTGTATGTAACGGAATTATTTGATGTCATCTTCGCAGACTTTAAGACGACCTACAACTTGAATATTTGCGCACGCATCAAAGACTGATGTTAATACACTAATTTTATAATTTCGCTCTAATATCCTGACCGGTATGAACAGGATGTAAAGGATGATGTTAACTGTCAGTATAGTTTTCTGTTTAGGCATGTTTTACATGTAGGGCCAGTGTTAGCAACACCTCCCCTTTTGAGCCCCGAGAGCTGACCTGCACGCTAGGGTGAAGCTGAAATAGCCTCTCAACGCTATCAGCATAGGTAGGAGATAAAAAAACAATTTAATTACTCGGAGTGCGTCACGACCAAACACCCTGTCGGTAACAGCAGCGCGCGCGACATTTCCATGTTTTAGAGTCGATATTGAAACTTTATATTCACATAATGTATGATATAAAAAAACGCGAATAAAATGTTATTACATCGTAAACGTATGCGGTGTATTGGCACTCGTGTTTCCCGCATCCAATGCAGATGTTCACGATTGACTTCCACGGTGAGGGAATAACATCGTGCAATAAAAATCTAAACCCGCAAAATTATAATTTCCGTAATTACTGGTGGCAGGACCGCTTGTGAGTCCGCGCGGGTAAACCAAAAAAAAGTAAACCAAATGACCGATGTTTACAATGCTCTCTATGAAGTACGTGTAGTATCTACGCAATGTAATGAAAAAATAAGGAACGTGATTTCTGAAGAAAAAAACGCCCACTATTTATGTATCTATACTGCAAAATGAAACACAAGGTAAAACCAATTCACGAAAATGTTAGAATCGGTTCGGCTGGGTATTCACTACTTATTCATGAACGTTTGAGTCTTTTTATTACGATCAATGTACGTACGAACTTTATTAAAGTATGTTCATATGTTTACAGCGGGTACGGTTAAAAAACAGTTTTATTTTAAGATTCATAACTTATTTGTGTTTCTTCACTGGTCGAGATTCTGTTAGCGTTAGAACTAGTAGTATCCAGAATCGAGGGTGGATTAGGAGGATCGAACTGGTTCGGAAGGTCGACGCTGCTCGTCTGATACGTCCTTTATATACCTATGGGTGGGTTCGAGGTCCATCCATCCATCCGAGAACCTTTTCAGCAGGCAGCGGCTTGGCTCTGCCCCTGGCATTGCTGAAGTCCATGGGCGACGGTAACCACTCACCATCAGGTGGACCGTATGCTCGTCTGTCTACAAGGGCAATAAAAAAAAGGTAATATATAATGTTTTTTTTATGATTGCAGGATTACTGGTGGCTCGGAGGCCTTTCCAATTTCACCAGGACAGGTGGGCAAAGGCTCACCACGAGGGATGGGATTTACTAGCAGCTGCGCGAGCGCCTCCGAAGGAGACCTAACAACTCAAGAGCAACTGCTTCGCGAATGATCTACTACCGGATCGGAATCGCGACCTGCTGAGAAGATACGGCGAGAAACTCAGCGGGCTGATGCATGGGTTAGGTTGCACGTCGACCTCTTTGTCGAGTTCGACGAATACGTTACTGGGGTCCTCCTAGTGTTAGTACTCCTAGTGTTAAGAGCTGAAGGCGTCTAATGCATTGGATCTGATGGATCCGTAAGGACGTGATATAGAATGGTGCTCTGATAGCTAACCCAAGGAAACAAAAGGAAGCAAAACCGAAGAGTCTGGATGAAGTTTTATTCGGATGGGGGCGAGTGAGCGAACACTGTATTCGCATAAGTCTTAATCTGAAGTTTGGATATCTTGTAAAGTTTCTGACTTAGTGTGAAGTTAACGGGTCATGGATTCATCCAGCATGAGTCTCAACTCCCATGGCTTTTCTGACACAAGGTATAGACTACCTGAAAACGGTTATCGGTTAAGGTAATGTTTCTGCGGTGTCAGCAATTACCCAGAGTCTTAATCCAAGATCACCGTTTTCTTACCACCGATCCTCACCATACTTAATAGGAAGTATAGTTTGTTCTTAGCAGTTTAAGACATTGTCACTGTTAATGTTGTGCTTATACTATTAGTCCTACTTACTACTACTTATACTAACTAACCTTAGTCCTACTTTAGGAATCATTTATAGATTTCTTAGCCACAATATACTCAATGCTTTATTCATTGTAGCAATTACGTGATTGAGTGGAACAATTATAAAACCCTTACAGAAACATAAGTCTGTGAATGGCTATTCGGGTGGTTCCATTGAGCCCGTCACTCGTCCGTGAAAAGGTTTGCGGGAAATGGTTTCATCAGAGGAAAATATATTGAATTGAATTTTATTAAAAAATAAATGCGTCTGTAAATACTATCATAAGAGTTTTCATGTTTTGTACAGAGACATAGGTTATTAGGTTTTGGAGAGGCAAGAGGTGTCATTAAAAATGATTTTCATTTCACTAGTGGTTCGTCACCACAAAAACATTGTGAGTATATAAAATATAGAAACATTCTAGAATGAAAATGATAAAAGGAAGATTACAATGTCAAGAGTTATTTTTAACCAAATAAAACTATATTTTTAATGAATTTCGTATTTATAACTCCATATTGGTTCATTACAAATGCAATACGACTATGCAGTACTATGTCATAAATGATTTTCCTTATGTGTTTCCACATAACTTTCAGATTTGTAATCAAAGATGCTGCTTGAATATTACATTGAACCCGTATCTTATATTTGGGTCAAATAGAACACCCTATATATAACGTATAATACAAATACGCTACTAGAGGGGAGAGCTACGAAAACCGTACTCATTCCTGAATAATGAACGAGACAAAGCCTCATCGGACCTCTCCTTCACACACCGTCACATCTCTCTTTCAAACACTAGAAGTTTTTCTAATGAATTTCTTAGCAGTAATAATATCGATTTAATTCAAATATACACAAAAAGATCAAGCTTTAGGAGTATCTCGTAATTCAATATTTGATTTTTATTGGGTACGTTGAATTTCCAGTCATTAATTATAAGTTTTTTGTTATTTTATATGAAAATTACACAATAATATGTCAAGCAATGCTACCCGTATGGAAGTCATACATAGTTGGATAGATGAATATCAATACACGTTACAAGTCTGAATCATATAGTCTGATTTTGTTAAAGCGACATTCAGTCTACATCGACCGATTACGACGGAAAAAATCAAATTATGTTGTGCTTGTTGTATATCCTCTGAAACCAGTTTAACCGTATGCCAACATTTGTGAACATCGCGCACTTTTCAGAAGTCGATGTAACCCCCTGGCACGTTTTACGAGCCCCTCATGGGATGAACCAACTTTACGATCTAAATTATAATCCAAATAGGACATAAAATTTTATTGAGGTTCAGTTATTACTCGAACACGCGGATCTTTATAGATTAAGAAATCTTTCCAATAACAAGCCGCGGAGAGGCCAGTCACCAGGCTGGCATAAATCACGAGAGGTTGCCATGGCGACGGCAACGCGGGGCTGCGCGGGCCTCGACAAGCTGTTTTCCTGCGCTCTCCCTTCAAAGTTCCTATACAAAGCTGTAGGCATTCTTCCCGCCTATAATGACCGGGAAAACGGGAAAGCTTTTTCATCTATTTCGCCTCTACGATTCCCTGAATCTGAATACCTTTGTTGTTTACTTTATCGCTTTTTGTGCTGATTGCCGAGCTGTGTAAACGAACTATCCTGTTTATTCAACGTAGATTTAAAAACGTACTTTTTAACGTTAAACCAAAACCACAGATTGCGTGTCACGATTATTTCTACTATGTTGTAAATTATTGATTGGTAAAATGCCATTGGCACGATGATCGCCTTGTTAATTGTCTTGCTTTTTCATTGGGAATAGAAAAAAAATAGAGCGTCGGTCAATAGAAAGAAGTTTCGTCACAGTTTTGGCGAAGCGCCAGACATCGGCTCCGCGAGTACTGTGAACTGTATTGAACTCGAGAAGTTTTGACACTATGTACAGCAGATACATCTTCACGTGTCCGGCCACCCTGGTAATTAATTATATTGATCGAATATTCCAATTTCCTTAACTCAAAATCAACAAGATTCAAAACTCCAAACTTTCGTTGACGTAAAGCTTAATTGTGTTAGATTAATCACGTTTATGTTAATTTTGGTTACATAAGTGTTTACTGTTTATATGTATTAGGTCGTTTAGAGAATCAACAAAACTAGCCTCATCTAACTTTAAAAAGTTATCAAATTTAATATGAACCGCAAAACCGGTTCATGTTGAACTCTGCAGTCCGAAAAACTTAGTTGCGTGGTGCAATGTTGACTGGAGTGACGCATGCGGTAGTCGTGTGGGAGTCGGGGGTGCGGCGCCAGGCTGGTCGCACCCCCGATCGATACTGGTCACCGACCCCGGCAGCGGTCCCCGAGCGACACACCGCCGGCTGCCACCGCTCATCTAACCCACATTCGCGCCTGTACCGGCTAATTACCGCATCGCGATTACATTCGAATGTATCTTCTTAATATTTGGGTCGCGTTGGGGCGCGATCGGTTTTCGGTTCACGGACCTTTTGAACGTATTTTTGTTTCCGTGTCGCGTGAATCGGAGTGACGGAAACGTTTCAATCGAAGCCATCGACAATTTTTTGTGACATCATTCCGTTGAGGATTTGTGGTGGTGATGATATTCCGCGCAGCATCAAGTGCTTAAGGGGCTCGTGAAAACTCTCGTACGTGAAAGAAACACCTTTCCTATGTTCTTAAGCGGCCATTGCACTCGACTTACATAACACCAGGGGTACGGAGGTAACAAGAGGTGCGTCGACACACAGCCCGGTCGGTCACGGTAGAAAGACTTAACGGCTCTTCGGTTGCGTTTAGAAACGTACCTTAACGTTTTAACTTAAGCGTCAAATTCGTGGGACTCAAAATTTGGAGATGTACGCGAAGAAATGATTAATGATTCGTCTTACGCATCGGGTTGACAGGGGATGCGGAGTGGAGTGGGGAGGGTGTGAGGTTGATCGAACTGGAATTGGCAACGTTCATCGCAAGTTTGTTTTGGCCCAGTAATTTGTCATACTACAATGGTTTACGTTTAATCTATCATCCGCCAATGTATTTCATTACATTCCGCATCGGTAATGAAAAAAGGTTGTATACATTAATTCATATTAAAATAATTCAAATTTGCGTGTTTATTAAAAAAACATTCGAAAAGACAATTTGAAATGGAGCACACTACTTCTGTGATCGATTCCTCAATAAAATATTAATCTTAGTCGCTTTACAATTGAGATCGAACTGCCTTGTATCGAGCGAGCGCATGTAACGTTTTGACCCAGTTAAAAGCAGACGTCTGAATTCCAAATTTATTTAAGACCTTGTTTCGAACGCGGTAAAAGTTAAATTCATTCATCGGTTTACGGTGTTTGATACATTACGTACGGTGGTGACACGTGGCGTCTAGGGAATGTCGCGTTCGAGCGAAAGAGAGAGCAGTCTCTTGTCTCTGTTGTTTATAGATACACATCTTCCGACGAAAGGGAAACGGTCAGACGAGTTATTTTCGATGTTCGTCCTTTTTGTAAAGTACATACGCGCGTTTAATTTGTGTACACGACCATCAATCGAATCGTTTCAGTTTTGAATTGAATTTAGAACGTTGTACGTAATTCACAATCAAATGTTTTTCATAGTTATGCAAGAAGATTTTGTATATGGACTATCTATATATTAATACGTGAAGCAAAAACTTTGTATCCCTTTTTACGGAAATTGCGCGGACGGAGGAGTATGAAATTTTCCACACTTATAGAGAATATAGAGAAGAAGTGCACAATGCTAATTTTTTTTTTAATAATGCATAAAAGATACATTAAATCAATAAAGAAAACATTACACACACTACATACCAATCTACATACCATGTATTTGACGCACACACGCATACATACCATGTATTTGACTCACACACGCATGCATACTATTTATTGTCAAACTTTTGTTCTTGACGTCTGTTGTCAAATTGAGAATAGGTTAAATATAGTTTGTCTTTGTTAATATTTTTTATAGTGTAGTCTTGGCGAAATTTGTGATTATAGAAGTATAAAATACAATCATAATAGTGTACAAACTTACAATTCCAATTAATTATAGTCGAATTTCGACTACTGCGGGACCTCTAGTTTCATTTAACGCGTGTAAAATAAACAAATTTTTTTTTTTATAATCTATGGTAACTTCATTCATGTTAGTTATAGCGTCATCTACAAGGCACAGATATAGGATACCTGTCATGGCTCCTCGTTTTCTTTTCTTTTTTCTGTTAATATACTATCTAATATTACTTACTGGTCTCATTTTATTGAAATCTCACTGCATCAACAAAAATGTATGCCATAATAAACGGCCAGCGATTTGGTTGTGCCTCTATTGCTGATGTCCACGGGCGACAGTAACCATTTATCATCAGGTGGGCCGTACGCTCGTCTGGCTACAAAGCCGATAAAAAACCCAAGTATTCAAATAAATAAAATCGCCCGTCCGTAGATATATCATTGGCGAAAGTCGAATATGATGGGGATACGACAGGTCTAGCTCGAGGAATTGTATATCAATAACATGCTCTGAAAAGTTTGTCTAAGCTGTGTTTGTTACACAGAAAAAAGTTATTGCGTTTCTTGAATTATTCGTTCATATTGAAGTATGCCGGTAACTTTAAAGTATACTTAATGTATTCTTGTAGAAGACAGTAGAAGACTTGTTGTTTACCTGAAAAAAGAAAATCAATCATTAGTACGGATACAATTAGAAAATATCTATACTAATATTATAAAGAGGAAAGATTTGTTTGTTTGTTTGTTTCGAATAGGCTCCGAAACTACTGGACCGATTTGAAAAATTCTTTTTCCATTAGAAGCCGACATTGTCCCTGATGAACATAGGCTACTTTTTTTAATTTTTTTTGTATTTATTTTTTTGGTTTCATGTGTGTTTTAATGTTTCCGAAGCGAAGCGAGGGCGGGTCGCTAGTAATCAAATAAATCGGTCATCTAAAAACAGAATTATTTTTTTTATTTCTTTTTACTTTTCCGACGAAATAAAAGACACGTCCCTAAACAGTTAATAACATAATCTATCTGTATAACATTGACATAGTAGAAATAGTAAAAATATTTTTTTTTTTCATTCCGTACTTCCTTAAGTATCAAATAACATAATCAAAAAAATAAAATCGAAATCGTTAATTTGTAAAAACATTTTGATGCATCGATTAATCTGACCACCAAAGCGTGCGAGTCTAATGAACCGGACCGTAACATAAGGTGATGGGTGCTGGTAGCTTGGTGGGTGGGTGCCGGAGTCGCAACAAGGTCGTTCGGTTGCAAAAACTTGACACTTACGATCACACGCGCAGAGTGTGATAAGACAGTAAGTACAAGCGTTGCGAGACTGCGGGCTCCTCCAACTTTTTTTTTTTTTATTGCTTAGATGCGTGGACGAGCTCACAGCCCACCTAGTGTTAAGTGGTTACTGGAGCCCATAGACATCTACAAGGTGAATGCGCCACCCACCTTGAGACATAAGTTCTAAGGTCTCAGTATAGTTACAACGACTGCCCCGCCTTTCAAACCGAAACGCATTACTGCTTCACGGCAGAGATAGGCAGGGTGGTGGTACCTACCCGCGCGGACTCACAAGAGGTCCTACCACCATATGTGGCGGATAGCCATCATACATTCTCATCTAACCCGGCCGAAGGGCTCGGCGAGTAAATTAACCCACAGACACAGCCCGCAGAGTTTCTCGCCGGATCTTCTCAGTGGGTCGCGTTTCCGATCCGGTGGTAGATTCTGCGAAGCACTGCTCACTGCTCTTGCTAGGACCAGTGTTAGCAATACTCCGGTTTGAGCCCCGTGAGCTCACCTCCACGTTAGGGTGAAGCTGAAATAGCCTCTCAAGGCTATCAGCATAAGAAAAAAAAGTAGTTTTTTTTATAAACACCTTTATTAAATTTGTTGTTTTGTATAAATCAATACACAATTAATCAAGGATCATGGCATAGAATTAAAATCTATTGTCTATACACTGTGGCTTTATGAATGGACCTCTTTCGTATATGTAATCACTGAGTATTAAATAGAAAAAGTTGTTTAAAACCGGTCGAATAAATTTATAGCTAAATTTTAAACCGGTATAAATTATATTACAAGTCTTTAATCAAACGATTATTTGATTAAACGACTATTCCTAAAGCCCACCTCCTTATCAAAATAGTTGATACTATTTTAATTTTTGTAAGCGCACTGGCTTTTTTACACTGTGGCCCTCAAAAGATTATGTCCTCAGATTCGGTTGGAGTGTCACATCACATCACTGCGCTCGACTTATAACTTATTTATAATGCTGACAAATATATGCTTACGATAAAACAACAAAACGACTTTGAAGAACCTTGATGCATTCGAATTGTTCTACGAAATAAATGCATAGGTACATATGTACATATCAAATGGCATCAATAATTTTTTTTGTTTGTTACCACTGCACGCGGCTGTTTCTGCCGTGTAACAAGGAGAATTTTAGTTTAAGTTAGGAGTTTTTGTTTTCCGTGTGTCGCGTGTCTCGCCGTCCTCCCATTATTATACGACCAAGCCTGTGTCTAGTGTGCTTAGTGTGAGTTATTTAACGTTCTCGATAGCGTAAAAGTTAACTCAAATTTGTATGCAGTTGGAACAGCGCCCCTAGCGGCAAACATAGGTAAACGTTCCACCTCCTAACAAATTGGAGTTAACTTTTACGCTATCGAGAACGTTAAAGAACTCGCACTAAGCACACTGATGTGTTGATAATTTCCATAAAAGTTCCGTCAACTTCATCGCTACGTAGAATCGAACAGGTGACCTTGCTAGCCAACGGTCACCACTGACTGACTCGCATTTTCTCACACACGTACCCATATTTCCGGTTATATCATAATGTTTGTCATTCTTATCATAAAAACTAAGTTTTTTCTAGAAGTGACTAATTCACAAAGTGCATCGAACTTTAATACAGACATATATACCGTACAATAGGTATTTACGCGATTGCCTACGTGATAAAAACGTTTTTTATATCATTGCAAGGAAATTAACGAAACCGGTCGTTTTAGTTTCGGTGGCTACGTAGTTCATTTGAAATATCTAATTTAAATTCAAATTGGAGCAAAATTAAATATAATTTTGTAACATAAGGAAAAATATTGTTGTTGAAATTCACTTCTCTTTTTCTCCACCTTATCCCACTAGGTGGGGTCGGCACAGCTAATTTTTCTCTTCCATTCTCTTCTATCAGCCGTCATCTCAACACTCACTCCTCTCTCTCTCATATCGTCATTCACACCCCAATCCATGTCTTCTTCGGTTGCCCTCTTCCCCCTCTACCTTGCACTACCATTTCCATACATCTCCTAGTCACACGCATCTTCTCTCTACGCATCACATGTCCATACCACGCTAACTGTCCGCTCCTTAATTTGTTGTTTACCGGGGCCACTTGTGGTTGAAATTCACTATTGCCGACAAATAATTGTACATATAGTAAAAAAGTTTCAATTACAACGGTGCGTAGGATTACGCTTCGTAAGCTGCCGAGATCATAGGAAATTTACGCAAAAAGTTGAATCTGATAATAATAGTACAATACGTCGCTTCCGGAGTGTCGCGGCATAGTGTACGCGAAATCTGTCCAGCACAAACCACGGTCAAGGACGGTATTAAATATTGCACCACTATTAAATATTTGGGATAGCCCGCGATACATAAAAATAATAATTATGTTCGGAGAGCATGTTGTGTTGGGTGAATGCACCACGCGCCGTGGCCCGGTTGGCCCCTCGCCAACTCTCACGGTAAACGCACCTAATCACTGGGCACGCTTTTTAGTATGCTCCTGATGACTTATAAACGCCCGCTCAACAATATTTAATTCCCGTCCTAGCTGCTATCCTAGTATCCACACTGGTTTTTAATTCCTAAATAGCTGGATCACAGCGTCATTTATCCGATTTAAAAGTATGTGGACAAATAATTTAATAATTTATTTATTTTTTATTGCTTAGATGGGTGGACGAGCTCACAGCCTACCTGGTGTTAAGTGGTTACTGGAGCCCATAGACATTTACAACGTAAATGCGCCACCCACCTTGAGATATAAGTTCTAAGATCTCAGTATAGTTACAACAGCTGCCCTACCCTTCGAACCGAAACGCAATACTGCTTCACAGCAGAAATAGGCAGGGTGGTGGTACCTACCCGCGCGGACTCACAAGAGGTCCTACGACCAGTAATTACGCAAATTATAATTATGCATGTTTCATTTTTATTACACGATGTTATCCCTTCACCGTGGAAGTCAATCGTGAACATATGTTGAGTACGTATTTCATTAGAAAAATTGTACTCGCCTGGGATTCGAACACCGGTGCATCGTTCAACACAAATGCATCGGACGTCTTATCCTTTAGGCCACGACAACTTCTGATTTTACGTCGCAGACAGTTCAATCTAAGATATAGACGAATCACCATGATCGCTGAGCAAAAACAAAAGCCAAATCAAAATAAACAATTTTCCCATCCCAGCTCCGAAATACGACATTGGGGCAGTAAATTGTGCAATACGTACATATTTGGTATTAAACGTACTTAGATATGAGGTGATAGTGTTATCGGTCGTCCAACCCGCGCGGTGCACTGACATAGACCTTACCTTAAAGTGGGCACCGAAATATCTCGACGTAAAATTTAACATTGCATAAAAATGTAACAATGCGATTTGAACATCGGTTTTTTAATGTCTAACGTACATATTATTATACTAGCCGGTCCGGCAAACGTTGTGTTGCGATATAAATTATTTCTAGGAAAGATAAATAACCTAGATACCGACTGCAGCGCCATCTGCCGGGCTGATTTGTGAATTTAAAGTATCCAGGGTGCCACCCAAACGCATACAAAAAAAAACATTCAAATCGGTCCAGCCGTTCAGTGACAAACACACGCACAGAAGAAATATATATGTAAAGATATCGTACCTTTAGAAATAAAGTGGTTTAACAAAACATTACATAGATACATACACTAGCTTTTGCCCGCGGCTTCGACCGCGTGGAATAGTTACTTTGGCGTATATCTATTATACATACAGCGCGTAAGCTCTCAAAAGGAAAATATACCCGATTTCGAAACATTCTTTATTGGTGCTCTGCTTGGTCATATTGGTCCTATTGGTCTTAGCGTGATGTTATATAGCCTATAGACTTCCTCAATAAATGAGCTATCTGACACTAAAATAATTTTTCCAATCTGACTAGTAGTTCCTGAGATTAGCGCGTTCAAACAAACAAACTCTTCAACTTTATAATATTACTAGCGACCCGCCCTCGCTTCGCTTCGGAAACTGTAATTTATTATTAATTTCTCTACTATCTAATGGATGTTATTATACATATTAAACTTCCTCTTCAATCACTCTATCTATTAAAAAAACCGCATCAAAATCCGTTGTGTAGTTTTAAAGATTTAAGCATACATAGGGACAGACAGATATAGGGACAGAAAAAAGCGACTTTGTTTTATACTATGTAGTCTATATATTAATACGTGAAGCAAAAACTTTGTATCCCTTTTTACGAAAATTGCGCGGACGGAGGAGTATGAAATTTTCCACACTTATAGAGAATATAGAGAAGAAGTGCACAATGCTAATAGTTTTTTTAAATTATGCATAAAAGATACATTAAATCAATAAAGAAAACATTACACACACTACATACCATGATTTGACGCACACACGCATGCATACTATTTATTGTCAAACTTTTGTTCTTGACGTCTGTTGTCAAATTGAGAATAGATTAAATATTGTTTGTCTTTGTTAATATTTTTTATAGTGTAGTCATGGCGAAATTTGTGATTATAGGAGTATAAAATACAATCATAATAGTGTACAAACTTACAATTCCAATTAATTATAGTCGAATTTCGACTACTGCGGGACCTCTAGTGAAGTATAGATACGTAATCCTATTACAACATAGAACACTTCAGTTTATTGTAATATGCAAATTTCATGACCAGCCAAATAATATCAGTAGGTCTTATTCTGCGCTAGTACAAAATGCCCTGTCGAAGGTCGTCTGAATCAAAATTGAATAGTTCATAAATCTCGTATTAAAGCAGCGTAGCCAAAATTATTAGTAAAACACAATCTTTGTTGTGACTAGTACGTTTTGAGTATGTCTTTACAATGTCCGTTCTATACAATGTAACTTCTAAAATTCTACCAACGTTATGATTTTAATCTAATATATAAAATTCTCGTGTCACAATGTTCGTTCCCATACTCCTCCGAAACCGCTTGACCAATTCTCATGAAATTTTTTATGCATATTCAGTAAGCCTGAGAATCGGCTACTATCTATTTTTCATACCCTTAAGTGATAAGGGTTGTCCACCCCTAAGATTATTTTTTATTTTTTGGACAATTTTTTTTTGTTATAATGAGACATTATGTGGTTGAATGAGGTATTGTTATTTTTATATTCCTTCATCGTTCACAGCGCTACATGCCTCTTTCACGCATCTACCACATTCTTACACGCTTACAATAAGTTAGTTTTTTTTTTCTACACTAGAAATTCCCTAGAAATCTTATATATGGCAAAACAACGTTTGCCGGGTCAGCTAGTTTATCTATATATTAATGCGTGAAGCAAAAACTTTGTACCCCTTTTTACGAAATATGCAGAGACGGAGTTTCAAACTTCCCATACTTATAGAGAATATAGCGAAGGAGTGCAGAATGGTACTTTTTTTTTTAAATAATGCATTAATAATACAATTAAACAATAAATAAAAACGCTACACACACTACCATGTATTTGACACACACACATATATGAATACTCTATGTTTATTGTCAAATTGAGAATAGGTTAATATTATTTATTTGTCTATAATGTAATCTTGGCGAAATCTGTGATTATAGAAGAATAGTCTTTGACAATAGAACCTTAATAACGTTCAAACTTATAATTTCAATTAATTATAGTCGAATTTCGACTACTGCGAGACCACTAGTTTAAATAAAAACTCGGACACTAATTGAGAATAGCTTCAGTTCCCAGTGGATTTAAAATGGCGTCAAGAAAAATAAGAATAATGCTTACGATCCAATAAAACTCGGAGTCCGAGGCTATTTAAGATCGATGTTAGTTCCTCAAGTACACAGGGTACAATGTCCACGAGTCTATCACGCGTTATTCACATCACGTACATATAATTCTAGGCTTTATTGGTCCGCCGGCAGAATATCAAAGATACTGTTGAGCGGACCTACCAGGGCACCATGACTAGCTAGGAGCGTTTAGATTCTGATAACTCGGTGCCTACGACCTCCTCCATTGCCGAATTCTCGTGTTTCCGGATGGATACATATTTGCCTGCCAGAGCCGTATTTGGTTATTTTGAATAACAAAAAAAAGATCGTTATATTAGCACATAAAATTCATTAGTATTGCTATTAAAATTGTTCGGGTAACGATTGGTTGATTTTGAAAATCTTTTGGCCTGAGACAATCACTAACAAAGAGCTGTGGAGGATCACCAAGCAGGCACCAATGGAGAAGGAGATCCTTACGCGGAAGTTGCACTGGATTGGTCGCATATTGAGAAAGCCCGATACCCACCTATCCAAGAGAGCACTGACCTGGAAAGTGTCTGGCAAAAGGAAGAGAGGCCGTCCCAGAATAACTTGGCGTCAATCGGTGGAGCAGGAGCTAGGAATCTTGAGCATCACGTGGGAGAAGATAGAACAGACTGCCCAAGACAGAAGTAAATGGAAGGATTAGATTCGAGCCCTACACCCCAGCAGATAGGAAGAAAGAAGAAGACTAAAATTTCCTGCAATCGAAAACGGTGAAGAACGGGGTTGAAATCAGACAAAAAAAATATGGAACCCCGATTAGAAGGATCGACTTAGGTGATGCAGATAGAAAGAAATGGATGAATATCACTACATAGTATAAAACAAAGTCGCTTTCTCTGTCCCTATATCCCTATGTATGCTTAAATCTTTAAAACTACGCAACGGATTTTGATGCGTGTTTTTTAATAGATAGAGTGATTGAAGAGGAAGGTTTATATGTATAATAACGTCCATTGAATAGTGGAGAAATCAATAATAAATTACAGTTTCCAAAGCGAAGCGAGGGCGGGTCGCTAGTACTCCATAAACAGGGTTCAGTTGTGTTACAGCCCGTGTCCAACGGAATGTGGGCCATTAATGAAAAAAGTTTGAAGAAGAGGTTTTAAATACCGTTCGTCGGAATGAAAATTTATACCTGACTTATTGTTTTAGCGACAAGTACAAACTACATCAATTAATAACACAGCTGTAACATGCGCCACGTACCGGCGACGGAGGCTCTTTTATCAGATTGATTGTCGATCCTGGCTAGACATATTGCATGAATGAAATTGATATCATATAACAAATCAAGGTCAATTAAAGTTAAAGCAGATATTTCATTGATTCATCACGATCAGTTGTTTTAGTATAAAATATGACAAACCAACTTAAAATTTTCTCATTTTGTAGTTCTAATTTATATTCATTTTATGTCCAAGTATATTTGTATTAAACATATTATTATAGGCATTTATAAGTTTTTTATATTCTAGTTATAATTACCTACGTCCAATCCTGTGTTCGGTGAGGTCAGATCAAGCAGTTGCGTAACTATGAATTTGATATTTCTTTGTTTGTAATTATGTCGCCGAATATATTTGCAAATTTTTATTCTAAAGGTGAATGTCGAATTCTTCTCACTGAGATCATTGTATATTCAATGAACATTAGTGAAAATTACTTATGAAGCAATAAAAATATATCAATATTCCGAATCACACCCAAAATATTTTTTTAATGAAATCTTAATAAAATTTTAACTAAAATCTAGATTTGAAACCATTGACATACATGATATAAGTAAATAGTATTTTTACGCTTTTAATTTTCATTTCAATAATAAAAACCAATCCGTTTAACGAAACCGTGCTTCAGCGCGTTCATATGTCCCGGAAAATGTTGCCTGCTATCAAAAAGCGCAAGATAGAGTATCTCGGCCACGTGCTCAGGAACGATCGATACATGCTGCTACAGCTGATAATTATGGGCAAAGTGGACAGAAAGAGACGTGCTGGGCGAAGAAAAAAGTCATGGCTCCGGAATATCCGGGAGTGGACCGGTATTGCCTCCGTCGAACAGCTGTTCCGGCTGGCTGCTGACAGAAAGGAATACAGAAAGCTAACGGCCAACCTTCAGGATTGAAGAGGCACTGGAAGAAGAAGAAGAATCCGTTTAACGACCGAATAAATTAATGTACTTGAAACATACAATATAAATAGTTAATGTAAGAATACCCACCAATATCTTTGTAAAACATTGAATCAAACTTGAGTCTAGTTCAGTTCGATATAAAAAAAAAAACTAGAACGTTCCATTTCGTATCGTATTACTAACAGGTTTAAGTTTTGTTTCCCCTACTAAGTCCCCCATAGCGACACGATAACTTCCTTTCAATGCAGGTCATATTCAAATCGGTACAGACCCCTAGGTGGCCAGGTGGTACCGCCTCAGAAACTGGAGTACGTCGAACAAAGCGATACCATCTGACCTTGGACTCGCTGTTCGGTAATGACTACGAGCCAACCGTCTTTGCGATTTTATTAGACAGGTCGGTGGTACAGCGAGCTGCGATAGATACTAAGTAACAAGCTAGATCAAACATTATTAGCATTTACGAACATTACATTACTGGTGGTAGGAACTCTTGGGAGTCCGCACGGGTAGGTACCACCACCCTGCCTATTTCTGCGGTGAAGCAGTAATGCGTTTCGGTTTGAAGGGTGGGGCAGCCGTTGTAACTATACTTGAGACCTTAGAACTTAACTCGAGGTGGGTGGCGCATTTACGTTGTAGATGTCTATGGGCTCCAGTAACCACTTAACACCAGGTGGGCTGTGGCTCGTCCACCCATCTAAGCAATAAATAAAAAAAAGAACTGTGGCATGAAATGCAATAAACACATGAATTGATGTACACATTTTTCATGGACACACGATACGCGATACAGAATAATGATCGAAAATTATACACATATATTTAACACAAAACAATGGAAAATTGTCTCAAACGAAACAAGGTGTTGGAGTGTTGTGACACATCACTAAATTATTGACAAATAATGTATAAAAACCAATTGATATGCCAAGCGGTTTCCTCCAGCGGCGGATATTATTCACTAACAGTATCTATTTACAATTCACCTTACTTGTGAGCGCTTTGAGATTCAAATCGCGTTCGCTTAGCGTTTGCAGTATAATGATGTCTTTAGCACGATGTTTATATTATAAGTGCTATGAATGGCTTTGGATCGCGAATTTTAATAAAATTTAGTTTTATTACGTTTGATGTGTGCTGTGTGTCTTGAGTTTGGTTTGATCGTTCTTATACTATGTGGAGCAAATTTATGTTTTTATATGTATTCACTAATGTATTTTAGTTAGTAACTTTGGAATGTTTTAATGTATTTTTTTTTAATTATAATCGGCAGTGCTTTATTTCATTTTAAGGCATTTACGTATTGAGGGAAAATAGTCAGATGCTTCCAACTTCAAGGTTAAGGCATTCTAATCTATCAGCCCATACACGTCCACTGCGAGACATAGGCCTCCCCCAAGCCTCGCCACAAAGACCAGTCCTGCGCTGCTTGCATCCAACGGATCCTCGTGAACCTTAATAGGTCGTCAGTCTATCTTGCAGGGGGCCTATCCACGCTAGGTCTTCCGGTACGCGATCGCCACTCCAGAACTTTCCAGCCCCAACCGCCATCCGTTCTACGAGCAATGTGCCCTAAATACATACATATATACCTTAACCTGGTTATATAGGGAGGGCTATTCCAATTTATTGAAGCGGAATGGTCTTTATCACCTTTTTCTCGTAGGTCCGCGGTTTTTTTTTGTCCGCAACAATAACTCCGAGGTCGGTGACTACTTCAACATTCTGGTATAACCTTTACGAGTTTTATTAATACGAATATATAAAATTAAACTGCTCAGCCGTGATTTTTTGTATTGCATGGATGGGTGGACATAGACATCTGTAACGTAAATGCCGCCACCCACCTTGAGTTATGAGTTCTAAGGTCTCACTTTTAACAATACAACGGATGCCGTGCCCTTCAAACCGAAAAGCATTTGCTTCACGGCAAATATAGGCGAAGTGGTGGAACCTACCCGTGCGGACTCACAAAACGTCTTGCCACCAGTAAAAATGTATCCAGATCGCCAGTAAAAGTGATCGCATGATGGTAATTAATTGACGACTCCAGCACTACAGGGTTACTCTGATTCCATTCCCGTTTGGTAAATGCATTATCGTTTTTTTGGAACGAAATTCCTTACGGGACGAAGCGAAGGGGTACCCTAACCGGGAAAATCGTCCGTAACGTAAGATTTTTATCATTTATGTATAGTCTTAGTATGATGGCTATACAGTGTCTAATGTATAGTCTACGTGGTGACGGTTATAATTATACGGTTATATTTTTAATTATAATTTTAATTTTACTAACATAGTTCTAAGTATTATTCTACTTACAACATATGGACTTAAGAGGGTCTGAATTAAATGAATTTTATTTATTTTCTTTATTTATTATTATTCATATAAATAGCTGTTTCTTTGTATATTATTATTATTATATATTTTTTATAAATCATTGTGAATAAGTTGATAACTTTGTAAAGTAGTTTTTTTTTATCAATAAAAAGGTCATAATAAAAAATGTACACCCGAATAATTATTTTCTTTATACCTCGAATAGAACTTAAAATTAATATTTTTATAATAAGGAACTTCGTTCCTATTCGGTGTCCCGCGACACCACACATCTATTTTTTTTAAACATTTGCGAATAAAATCCCTGCTCCCGTTGAGTGGGGCGTGATTTTCAGTTTTTTTTTTTTTTCATATTTTAAAGTGTAACTAACGTATATTTGTATTCAAATAATGTAGTTAGATCTCAACGGATCGCTCGTCCGAGAACAGACAGCTCGTAAAGACGGGTTCACACAGTTCATCTCTTCAGAGGGCAGAGTGCAGACAAATACGACAATTAAGCTAACGTGAACTTCGTTCGATAGTTCTGTATTTACTTTTTAATTTTTTTCATTTGACGGTATCACCAATAGCCATTTCACAACGAATTACAATAACTGAGAACAAATCGCGCATGGTCTTACGGCCCCGATTTTCCCTGTGCTATGAGTCCCAGAGACTGATACACTTACATATATCATCATCATCATCATTATCCTGATTACACTGATACATAATATATCAAAACCGTCGTAAGAACTGTCATTCGTTTTCGTTTGCTAACGTCAAAAGAAGATTTCTAAATTGTTACACTACGACAACAGACGTGATTGGTGTACTCAATATTTCTCTTGGCTCGATTACCCTATTCACCTCTATGATGTCTGACGATGGTGTTAATAATTGTGGTTTCTCCGACATATGTAAATAGTTAAGCCTATCTAAGTAAGTGATGTGTGGAGTAATGAGAATGGATAGAATACAGAATGAATAAGTTAGAAGAAGTCTGAATAAAGCACCTGTGACAGAGAAGCTCAGAAGTGCGCGTTTGGGATGGTATCGACATGTGATGAGACGAAATGAAAATGAGATTAGTAAGAGAGTGTGTGTTGTTGACTATGAATGTGGAAGGATATAGAGGAAGAGGTAGACCTAAGAAGAAATAGATGGATTACGTGAAAGACGATATGGATAAGAGGGGAGTGAGCGTAGAAATGGTATATGATAGAGGAGTACGCAAAGAGAAAACATGTTGCGCCGACCCCAGGTGACTGGGAGAAGGGCAAGATAATGATGATGATACGATTCAAATTAGGAGAAGCTTTAGAAGCGTTTTGTTTTTATGGAATATAGTTTGTTTTTTGGGCAAATAAATAGAAAAAATATAAAGACGACTAAACCGGAGTCAACGGTCAACTCATTAACCGCAACACGTGATTCTACACGAAAAAAAAACAAATTAACCGTATTCGCTGAATATTAAAGACTAGAATTGCTCATCTCTGTTTTTAAATCAATACGTATATTAATATATTAATGCGATATTAATGCGACAAGGTTCCGTTGAGGCCGTATGGAGATCCCACTTATGACGTCATCGTAAAATCGAATCAGAAATTTTAACACGATCCCAAATCATCAGACGTCGAGGAGAACGCGACTAAATGCAAATATCAGAACGGAAACTGAAAACAATAGCGGTACGAGCGACGTCTGCAGCTGCGAAACTTTGATATATAGAGCTTTTCAAGATGAGTCATCTCCTGTACGTAAAGAACGTGTGTTTCGTTGCGTCCTTTGTAACAAAATAACTGAACTTCCTTTCATAGTGTTTTCTGAGATTTACGCCATACGGTCTTCCTCAAATAAGTAACCTCTTCAACCGTAGAGAGCTAAATGACTATACTCCCAAACATTGACGGTGATCACTACGTTTGCTTTCAAGACAATAAATAACAAATTATTGGATACGGTAAGAGAACATTTTAATCTAAATTAATAGAAATTACATCTTATGCTTGCACTGAATCGAAACATCTCGCTGCAGAAATAGGTGGAACAGCAATAACCACCTCACGTGAGCATGTAACATGAGCTAGTAGTAGCAACAATTTAAGACATGAAGTAAGAGATACGCTAACAATGTTACAAACAATGTTACAAGCTCCTAAACTAGATCACTGTAAATATTAACACGTAATGATTTTAAAATAAGAATCCGTTATTTCATCAGCACGAATATGCCCGCAATGAGGTGAACATGTTTGTAAAAGTTGGGGAGAAAGTGACGAAATAATTTCTTTTTTCGGTCAAACACAGGACAAACGATGAAGGTTTGGATGTGGTTGTTCGCCTTCTCGCGTCCGTAGGCGATACAAGCGGTCAGCAGTATATTACATAATTGATAGTATACATTTCAAGATGCGTAGCTTCATACGGGCATATCCATGTTTTTCGGTGAGCGCTGGCGATATGGCTGTCCGTACTCGCGGAGTATTTACGTGAATTTATAAGTTTTGGGCAGTGAGAGGCCGCGAGACCTTGAGATATGCAGTCTCCATAGCGACCGAATCATGACTTCTCTACCCTTCAACAAAAAATACTACGTTGTTATGAGTGAATACGGCATGACCAAGCAACAAGGCGTACTTTAATTACATAAAACCTTTATTACACGATGTTATTCATTGATAGTGGAAGAGCCATGTGTTTGGTAGATTTACATGGGAGTGCTTTTGATATCTGCCCCAGGATCTAACTACTAGAATTGTGTTATATTATTCATGTCATGCACCCCGGGTTGAAGAGTGGGACAACCGATGTACGAAGTAATCGAGACTTAGACTTCTCTATCAGAGCAGGTGGCGCTGTGATGCCTATAGACTCCAATAACCACTTCTCGCCAGGTGAGTCGTGTACTGGTTCATCCATTTGACATATCACACTTCGCGTGTCAAAATTAGGCAAAGTACGCTTTTAGAAATTTTAAGCTATGGTTTTTTTTATTGCTTTGGTGGATGGACGAGCTCACGGCCCACCTGATGTTAAGTGGGTACTGGAGTCCATAGACATCGACGATGTAAATGCCACCACCCACCTGGAGATATGAGTTCTAAGGTCTCAAAATGCTGATCCACCCTTTGAACCGAAATGCATTACTGCTTCACGGCAGAAATAGGCAGGGTAGTGGTACCTATCCGTGCGGACTCACAAGATGTCCTATCACTAGTAAATATTCACAGTATGATGATCACAGAATGAGAAAATATTCACAGTGGTGACCACTTAAAGCAAGTGGATGTAGAGCACGTCAGGCGATAGAAAATTAAAATTGTATCGAATTAGCGTTAATACCACCATATATGTAAATAGGTACTAGGCATAATAAGACACAATATTCACGACCTTGCAATGGGCGGCTTAGACAAAAAACATGGGTAACAAATCAAATAAAAAATTAAATGGAAAAAACTGCGTAAATATATCATTTTTGAAATAGTACTAAGTATGATATTAATATGTAGTACAACATTAGTACTTTTTCAATGTTATAGAAATAAATTTTTAACAACAAAAGTTACGATTTAAATACTATGCACAAACCTTAATCTACACTGCTTTTAATAAGCCTAAACATTTTTCTACTCCATTTCACGTACAATAACAACCTCAAATAACTTCATTTGAACATTCACAAATTGAACGAACGATAATTATTTAATAACACAGAAACATGATGCCGAACGCTACGAACCACTGAGCCAAACAATGGGAGCCCATTGTGTTTTTGTTCTTAAAGGTCAAAGTTGACAGGATAATAATGAGGCTCAAACTTTTCGATCAAAAAGCACGGGTTCGCGATCTTGTTGTTCTAAACGCACAGCCTCTTCTCAGTGGGTCGCGTTTCCGATCTGGTGGTAGATTCTGCGAAGCACTGCTCTTGCTAGGGCCAGTGTTAGCAGTACTCCGGTTTGAGCCCCGTGGGCTCACCTACACGTTAGGGTGAAGCTGAAATAGCCTCTCAAGGCTATCAGCATAGGAAGGAGAAAAAAAAACCAAATGCAATAACAGTTGTTTTCATTAGCTCATCTAAGCGGACTAGGTTTGAATGCAACCTTGGCTTAAGACGGTGTGGCGGGTAGCCATCATACAACGCAAGATATTTGACAGATGCCTGAATCTCGCTTACGACATTTTTAAGATAAACTTGCATATATAAAAGTTCCGAACAACAACATTTGGACCGTCGGTCTACCGAGCAATATCACCCGCTCAGTGGAAGATCTTCCCTTCGTCGTTACTCTCAGAAAAGGATCTATGAGGTGTTCGCTATGTATTACTGTTAACAGTATTCTCACTAGATGCAGCTTTGGTGAAGCAACGTTGGTGATAGCTTAGTAAAGCTTTGCTAGCCGAAGTTCGTGAGAAGTGCGTTCAATTCGTCTAGGTCACAAACGATAAACACGTTTTGCTAAATCACCGTGCGCCTTAGCCTCTGTTTCAAGTTTACGAAGTTGAGTAGCTTGGCGTCGTGCTTACGGCTGACTCGCGAAACCCGACCTTAATATCACCACTATCGCCGCCAGCGGTCGTAACTCGAATATTACAGCCACATAAACCATTTCAATCGAACTATAAAAGGTTTAAAATATTTTTTTATCATTAACTAGCTGACCCGGCATACTTCATAGTGCCTCAATCGATAAACAAAAGACCTATGCTTTTGTATAGAATAAACTTAATACAAACAAAAGGAATGCGTCCAACAGGGGACAAATCAAAGGAAAAACAAAATTCTTATTTTTATTTATTTGCGCTAATAATGTAAGGAGTATCCCCACTAACTTAAACTCGTCCCGACAGGATCCATCCCAGCTGTGTATTTTGAGCTGTCAAGGTTCCAGGTGGATTTCTCAATATGCCTTCTGACAAAACCTGACCATACACATCAGCGCCCAGTAGAAGATCTATATTGCTTGGTGTACCATATCCTGGATCAGCCATCTGCAATTGCAACAATACCGGCCAATCCTGAAATTGAATTTGCTGTGAAGGAAGAGTGGATGTTAGGCAGTTTAAAACATAGGCTTGAACGGGATAGCTAAAAGAGTTATATGTGGACTGTACTTTAAATTGAACCATATGTTTTACTGAAATACTAGATTTTTCTCCTCCTAAACCAGATATGGTACTTAGAACTGGCAACCTTCAAAGCTGCAAAAGTTGAACTGCGTGTTCACTAATAAACGAGGCTTGAGAGCCCTGATCCAACAATGCCCTAAGTGTGTGATACATACCCTTGTTGGATACATAAACTAATGCGCTAGCTAACATTACTTGACTACTTGATCTCATTTCACTGTTAGAAAAATGGCTGACAACACGCTCCACGTGATCCGCTGCCTGCGGTTCTTGTGCTGGCTCCCGCTGTTGATTAGTGGGCTGACTAGGACCCGCCAGGGTCGGATTGTGAGTGCCGCCTTCCTGGTGCAGCAGCGAGTGATGACGTTGGCCACAGCACCGACAAGCCGTGCGTCGTTTGCACTGTGTTACCGAATGGTTAGCTCCGAAGCAATTGAAACACAGTTTTCTCTTCTGGATGAAGTCCCGGCGATTCCCGATGGCTTCTTGTACAAATTTCTTGCATTGATCAAGCAAGTGATGTCCCGAACAGAATGGGCAGGATACAGACGTCGTCACGCTGAACACCTTCGGTTTATCCACTGCATCTTTGCCTCTAAACTCTCTTCTTTGGTTTGGTTCTAAAAACTCGAGTGCTCGATATCTTGATTCCAGGAATGATTGGAACTCGCTTAGTGTAGGCAATCGATCAGCCTGTTCGCTTAGTTTTTGTTCCCATTGTTTCTGGGATTCATTATCCAATTTTATTGTGATGAGATATATAATCAGGATGTCCCATGTCGATACAGGTATACCAAGGTTAGATAAAGCGTGCAAGCAATCATTTGTCGTATCGAGTATTTGTTTAACACCGTTGGATGACTCTGAAGATAAAGCCCTTTGGCCCACCAGCCTGGCCAGAATGCTGTTCGCGATGTAACGTTTGTTATTGTACCTTTTGTTTAATAGCTATATTCGTTATTTTCGCATCCCAATATAACATTCTGGTGATTTTCTTCAAACTAACCAGTGTTGTTCCAATAATTGCAATCTCGTTTCGATATATTCCCTTGTTATTCTAGACGCAGGTGACTTTTTGAAATTAACCTGTGCCTTAAATATCTTATTTTGAACATCGGTTTGCAATTTAATATAACTTTCCGGGCCCATTCTTCACATTCACTAGTACTTAGCAACGAAATAGTTTCGTGTTAATTACGGTTTGTAACGTTCTTTTGCACTTAAAATTGTTGTTTATCATTAGTTGTTTTCTTATCCGGCTCGTATTGGACCATGTTCGACTTTCCGAGGGATGATTATTAAAATAAACTTGGATTAGAAAAACTTGTATATTAAAAGTAAAAAATCAATAATCTAGGATACAGTGTCACTTATGACAAGGGTATCATGACAACGGATTTGCGTATTACAGCGCTCTCTAGTGACGGTTTTAGGAGTTGGAAGAAACAGGGTGAACAATTTATTTCCGAGCATTTTCATATTTATCTTTCTTTTAAATCTTCCGTGGACTTCCACGAATAATTCAAGACCAAAATTAGCCAAATCGGTCCAGCCGTTCTCGAGTTTTAGCGAGACTAACGAACAGCAATTCATTTTTATATAAAATATATAAGTATCTATACTAATATTATAAAGAGGAAAGATTTGTTTGTTTGTTTGTTTCGAATAGGCTCCGAAACTACTGGATCGATTTGAAAAATTATTTTTCCATTAGAAGCCGACATTGTCCCTGATGAACATAGGCTACTTTTTTTAAGTTTTTTTTTTTTTTTCATGTGTGTTTTAATGTTTCCAAAGCGAAGCGAGGGCGGGTCGCTAGTAGATTATAAAAATATTTTAGTCGATTTTTGTTTGGTTCATCACTAGTTATTCTGAGATCCAAGTGTAAACAAGTCAAGTGTAGCTTTGTACGATGTTAGGGATTATTTTAAAAATAGAGTAACATTGGTGATCAATTTCGATAAAGATATGTTTTATAGTCAAATTATAATGTTCCAAATTGATTACAAAGTACATATTGTAATCGTTTTCACAGTTGGCGGCTTGTTAACGATAGAACTGTTGGACTTAAGATATTCTTTTAGGAAATTTATTATTTATTCATTGTAATAATTAAAAAAACAAAAAACAAACAATAACACAAATTAGTTATATCTTAACATGTAGTTGCATACTACGGATTATTGCTAATATCGGAATAATTTCTTTTAAAAATTCTAATTTAGAAAAACATAAATGATAGTTTACGATAAATGGACAACTTGCGACAAATACGTGAAGCAAAAACTTTGCACCCATTAATTACAGTCAAATTTCGACTACCGAGGTACCACTACTTTAATCAATTATCTCAACATACTGTTAATAATTTAAGATGCTATCCGTACGTGAGTGGACAGAGAAGAGCCTTGTATTTGAGCTATAGTTGGCGACTGCTGCGGCTCTAGAAATAACAGCTCTGCTAGAAATGTCGAAGTCCGAATGCACCGCGCATGACGCACTGGCGGGCAATCCCGCCACGTGCTCGCGCTCTTCAATAGATGTACTATTAGCGTGTTCCATTTACGAAATCACTATTGTTATGCGATCGGAATTTTCAGTCAGCGATGCAAAGGGATGTCGGCGGTGGACCACATTTATTGGACTATTTATAGTGTTTTTTTTTATTTTATTTTTTTTATGGTTGGACGAGCTCCTAGCCCACCTAGTTTTAAGTGGATACTGGAGCCCATAGACATCTACAGCGTAAATGCGCCACCCATCTTGAGATATAAGTTCTAAGGTATCAGTATAGTTACAACGGCTACCCCACCCTTCAACCCGAAACGCATTACTGTTTCACCGCCGAAATAGGCGGGGTTGTGATACCTGAACGTGCGGACTCACAAGAGGTTCTACCACCAGTACTAGGTTATCACTGTACTGCCTATTTGCCTTCCGAAGCCTATCGGTTTAAAAGGTGTGACTTCACCTGAATGACGGCGTGAATTCATTCGCCTATTTACGGCAAAATAATTAAAATGTCTATGCTTATTTCGCGGCCGTAATCGGAAACAAACGTATCGATATTAAATAATCGAGGTTTGTTTTTTTCGCGACAGCATCGGAATTTCAGCGTGGTCACGGTGACGACCCATATTATAGCTGGACGGGATCAGTCGCATGCGGTCACCCGATTAATTCACGACTCGACAGCTTCAAAATTGAATCAAGAACGGCTCAGTAATAATCGATTATGATTTCGAATTGAAAATATACAAATCTACGTGTGTATTTCAAATATTGGAACAGAGATTTCGGATGTTAATTTAATTGGCTTTAAAAATATTATAAATTAACATTTTTATGATGAACCTGTTCTCTCAAATGTGATGCGATCACTAATTTGGACAGTTAATTTGCTGCGCTTTAAAGATATAATCAGAGTCTTCAGTTGAATATTAAATTAATTGTATCGAATAAAATAAAATAAAATCTCTATATCGTCTTTTCGCATTAAAAGTGCACAATTTCCAAAAATATTCGAAATTGAGTTAATATGCGTAAAATTTGGTATCAGCAGTATTTTTCTCATAAATACTGTCAAAAGAGCGTAGTTTAGTTTTTTTTTTAATTTACCTATATTTTGACTATTAACAAAATTAATACAACATAATTTTATCTAACTATAAAAGACAGATAATGTAACTGGTGAAAAATAAATGTTGCAAATATTAATTAATATTAAAAATATTAGGTACATGTTAAACATTTAAAACACTCATCTGTAGTTTTGAGATTATACAGTTTTAATGCGAGAAGACGATATATAAATAGAATGTTAAGAATAAAAACCTCATTCAATAATAAAAATATCTCATAAGCTGTATTTTGTTAGGTGTTAGTTAAGAGGACGCGCGGATGTAGGTATTAGTCGTCAGGGCATTCTAAATCCGAAGTCGATCCTAATTTAGTTTTAGTTGTGAAGTGGGTCACTGCCTAGCATTTACTAGTCATCTGCATAACACTACAAAAGAAAACTCGAGAAAGTTCGGGTCGTCCACAAATTAACAAGTATCATTCGTCGTACATTGCCGGTTTTGTATTAGCGCTCAACGTAGTCTCTATTTAAAAAAATCATTGTATTCGTACAAATTAATCGGGTTATAGATTTCTTGTGTCAATCATAGACATTGAATCTCATTGCGGGCTACGTTCGAATACTCGGTTTTTGGATGAGGCTAAAGTCGTCGTTGTATCTCGTCGTGTTTTCGATATCATTCACAGGGGTTGTTGAACGGCGATCTATTTCGGAGCGACTAAAAATGTCGACCGTTCGAGTGACATTTAGCTAGCTCGGTGCATCAACAAGTTACACAATATATTGTGGGCTGCAGTTTGATATTAAGAAAAAATATTACTGTGATCTATAATGAGGTAATCGGACCTTTTTTATTGCAGCAATGGATGATAAGCGGCCACTAGACCACATAGAAGACTACAAATTGAAACGCCACTCAGCTTGACCCGAGGTTATTACTGGTGGTAGGAAACTCGCGTGAGTCCGCGCGGGTATGTACCACCACCCTGCTCATTTCTGCCATGAAGCAGTAATGCGTTTCGGTTTGAAGGGTGGGGCAGCCGTTGTAACTATACTGAGACCTAAGAACTCATATCTCAAGGTGGGTGGCATTTACGTTGTAGATGTCTATGGGCTCCAGTAACCCCTTAAAACCAGGTGGGCTGAGAGCTCGTCCAACCATATAAGCAATAAAAAAAAAGGTCGAAGTATCCCTTTTATCTATTAACACAGCCGAAAAGGCTTTATGGTATGCAGAGATTTATATTCAAAATCGAATTTGAAGTCGAAGTCGAATTTGAAGACTTTTGAAGTCGTCGTGGCCTAAAGGATAAGACGTCCGGTGCATTCGTGTTGAAGCGATGCACCGGTGTTCGAATCCCGCAGGCGGGTACCAATTTTTCTAATGAAATACGTACTCAACAAATGTTCACGATTGACTTCCACGGTGAAGGAATAACATCGTGTAATAAAAATCAAACCCGCAAAATTATAATTTGCGTAATTACTGGTGGTAGGACCTCTTGTGAGTCCGCGCGGATATGTACCACCGCCCTGCTTATTTCTGCCGTGAAGCAGTAATGCGTTTCGGTTTGAAGGGTGGGGTAGCCGTTGTAACTATACTGAGATTTTAGAACTTGTATCTCAAGGTGGGTGGCGCGTCTACGTTGTAGATATCTATGGGCTCCAGTAACCACTTAACATCAGGTGGGCTGTGAGCTCGTCCACCCATCTACGCAATAAAAAAATAAAAAAAAAAATCTGTGAACATATTACAATAAGTCAAAATTACGTAATTAGATTATTGTTATCAATAGCGATCGAGTTCATTTTAAATAGCCGTCGATTGCCATAAGCCATAAAAAGATCAAAACCGAAATTTCCTTAGAAGACATTTCTCATATTACGTTTCTATAAGTCTAGAAGTTTACAATACTTAATGAGAAGACTCAAGAGGACTAAGCTCTTTGATAGTGATAGTGACGTAACTGAAGAATATATGAACAAATGCTATAGCCTTAATAGACACTAAGTAAGGTCAGTGGACTTTATTCTTGGAGACATTAGTCAAAATAGTAGTTTAGGTTAAATTAAAATTACTTATTAGCCTTATTGAGCTAGATTGTAATTCTATTATCGTGTCGCAGTTAAGTTTTGGTATATAACATAAATAAATAAATGAATAAAAAATGCCACAAATCAATTCGGAGTTCGTATCTTTCCTTCACAGTAATATATAAGATTGAAGGACACAAAACTCACGCTATTGATCCTTAACAAATAACCGTCGAAGGATGTTTTAACTATAAACCATAACTACGGGCATTCCGATAATTATCGTATCAAAACAATTGATTGGCGGCGAACGTATACGAACGCTTCCACTGTGTTGTTCGTATTCGCGATCGTCGATAGAGATCGATAACTAAATATTCTTAACGAAAATGTTTCAGCAGAAAACAATGCTTTTTTTTATTTTATTGCTTAGATGCGTGGACGATCTCACAGCCCACCTGGTGTTAAGTGGTCACTGGAGCCCATAAACATCTACAACGTAAATGCGCCACGCACCTTAAAATTCCCTTCGCTAGTACCCGCAAAATTTACAAATTGTGCATAGTAGAAGGCTAGGATGGAAATGGAAATGGAAGTGGGCCGCCCACATATGTCGTCGCACTGAGAATCATCAGTGGGGCACAAAAATACTGGAGACCTCGTACTGGACGTCGTTACGTGAGCTCACGGAGCTCAAACCTGACGACGTTGCTAACACTGGCCCTAGCAAGAACCGTGCTTCGCAGAATCTACCACCGGATCGGAAACGCGACCCACTGAGAAGTTCGTCGTAGGTCAGTCGCGTATGTGAGATATCGTGATCGGCGCGAACGCACGCGTGTCTTATGGCGTTAAACTGTGACCACGTTACAGAACACAAGGCACGCACGCACATATGTCTATTTTTATGATATTATCGTTACAACGAAAATACAAAATATAAATGCTCAAAAAATTCATATTAACTGAATAGGTTTGTTTTATTACGTCGCGTTGTAACAAAAGAACTAAGTGCTATTTTTTGTCCACGACATGTTAGTACGTACCGTGTGTGCGTGTGAGCATGTGTGTGTATGTTTCGATCTATGCGAATGATGATCAGATTGTATTTTTCGTATTCCAAATTTTAAACAATTTACATATTTGTGGTCATTCATTAATTACACTATACATTACATTATAGTCAGAGATGCAAGGCAGCTTTAGATACCCTTTAGTTTCGCTTTTCGTTAAATCGCATCTTAAAAACTTAACTAGATTAACTTAATATGAGTTTTAGTATTGTTATAAGTTTTCTTTTCTGAAAGTTGCTGGTTAAAATCTTGAATAGCAGAGAATTCCTCGAGAGCGTTCGTTGATCATACCTTACTTTGTGCTAATTGGTACCCGCCTGCGGGATTTGATCCCCAAAATGGTGGTATCGTATGACAAGCAATGCTAAGTGATAGGTCGGACAATACAATAATATGATGATTAGGCCAAGCTTCTCTGATGATAAACCAGATTGCTTTTGAATGGCTGCGACCAAATACAATATTTCCGGGCCATCTTCGGATGGAATTTTTGTTTTTAACTAAATTTGCCCGCGTGGTCCGTACCTAATCTACTTGTTCTATGAAAAAAAACGTTCTATTCGAAACTCGACAAATCTGAGAAGGCAATTTCAAATCAAATAATGTTTCTCAAAGTGTTGCTTTGTTCAAAACCCCGGCTCGGAGGTCACGCAATCGAATTAGAATAGAACCCTGCCCCTCTTCTGGCTATTTCGTTTCATAATTCACTTTGTAACCTCTCAGGTATCGTAAAACAGAGTATAAGATTTTCGTTACGTTTTGTCGGCGTTCAAAGCGGGTGACGCTTTGAAATTGGCATATCTATCGTATTGTGTTTGCTGATTCTTGGTGGTCGCTAACTCGCCAGCTAGACGATGGCTGGCATTGTTTTTCAATTATCATTGTAGGTTAAAGAATAGATTGCCTAAAAGACAGTAGGTGCTCATCGTCGCTCACGGACGTCAGCAATCCCAGGGGCACAGTCGAGCTGCTGCAGCACTGATGTCACGAATAACCGCTAACAGATTGTTATTGCGGGAAAAAAAACAATGCTAGAATTATTTATTTAAATTGTTTTGCCTTTTAAATAAGTATGATATTTGAATCCCGAATTCCCATCAAATAGAACAAGCAAACAATGTTAATAAATTTAAATTTAAAAGCAAAGAATCTTCGAGATCTCAGCCCTACATTCATCACCACTATAGGAACTCGATTTGAACTAATGAAAATTAAAATTGCATGAATTCGAAGTTCAACGACCTTATTTATTCAAATACTTTTGATATCCTAAAAGACCTAGTTTTATATTTCTGTTCCATTTTACGAAAACTTATTCAAACAAAAACCTTCAAATCAAACCAATAAAGAGCAGTATTTTTCGAGTTCCGCTAGTTCATTTTGGGGACCTCCGAAAGTAGTGATGCGATTTGTAAATGAATTAATGTCGGTGCTTTCATTTTTATTCGTCCTCGCATTCTATTCAGGTTTGGTCTGTCACTTTTTCTTTCGTTGCGGTAGTAGTGGCGTGGTCGCGAGTAGGATCCCGGCAGCCTTGACCTTCGGCTGCGATCGGTCGCGCGAGCGATCGTCGACCCGCGTCCGCCGCGCTCCCTCCAGCCGGCAATAGAGACGCGCCGAACTATCGAACTAATAAGCATCGAGAAATCGGAATTAACGAATTTATTCGTTAGTGATTTTTTTTAATATCGATAAATATTTTTTTGTTATTGTAATTGGTCTATATGATTTTAGTAATTCACACGATAGATGTACGATTTGTTAATGTTTAGTGGGTTTTAACAGTAATACATTTAACATCATCGATTTATTTTAAAGATCAAGTTCATAAATTATCTAACTTGAACAAGCAAGCATGAATGAGTAGGATAACAGCAAATTTAACAGTTATAAAATGATTTTAAATAGTATTTTAACTTTCAGATTGCGCTTTTATTGGAGTCCGTTATATTATCGGTCGTTACCGAAGTATGACGACGAATTTATAGCCTTCGATCAATCTCTTTGAAACGCTTTTAATAGCCAAGGATCAGGATACTGATACTTTAATTTAAAATGAAAAACGGATTCTTTTGACGAATCGCGTTACAGAAAAATAGTCGCACGCATATAAGGCACCTTCCACTCTCCTTTGAAATAAAATACGCATTATTAAACATAATAATGTTACATAAATTTACTCAACACGAGTAAGATAAAATCTGTGTGTCTGTTCAAAATTTCCGTCACGAATCGCGAGTAATTTTAAACAGCCAAAAAAAAAACGAAACTAAAAACCATACTAGATTTATTAACTTAAAGTTATGTATATTTTTTATATGTGAACATAAAGCTGTGCGTGTGTTGTGATTTATAAAAATATATCATGGTTGTCTGGTTGAGTCTAGACGAAGTAGAACAGAAAGATTGGGGGGGCGCGGGGTGTGGGGGGTGTGCTATTGTTTACATTTTCATATCTCATATTCCTGTCAGCGGTAGGGGGGGATGAAATATCCAATTTGAGGTGTGTTTTTTTATTATTTTCCACAAACTGTTCCTAATACAACTTATATTTAGTACATTTCGAATGACTTCCGGTAACATAGCAACTTCGAACTTAAAAAAAACGGTATAAGCGCTACGATAAACAAAATGCAATCAGAAATTGATAAGGTGCTTGAGAGGATAATTGTACAATTGTATAATTCAGATCAAACTAAAAATTAGGCAGCACAAACATGCTTAAATTTTTTTTTTATCGCTTGGATGGGTGGACGAGCTCACAGCCCACCTGGTGTTAAGTGGTTACTGGAGCCCATAGACATCCACAACGTAAATGCGCCACCCACCTTGAGATATAAGTTCTAAGGTCTCAAGTATAGTTACAACGGCTGCCCCACCCTTCAAACCGAAACGCATTACTGCTTCACGGCAGAAATAGGCAGGGTGGTGGTGGTACCCACCCGCGCGGACTCACAAGAGGTCCTACCACCAGTAATTATTATGTGTAAATGACTTTATAGATAGATCGATATATCGATTCCAGGTCCTACCCTACTTGAAACTCGGTTGTGTGTCGCACTCCATCTCAGAGCGATGCACTTTCGCAGCACTAAGCGTTCATCTTCCGCGAATTATGAATATTTACTGTATTTTTTTTGGTCAACAACTATGGCCTCTTTTAAATTTACTTATTGAGTTTCGCAAATCTCTTACGTTCGTTTTAAATTCGAATCAAAAGATTCTTTTAGAATAGCTTCTAGAATACTCGAATTGGATTAGCAATGTTTTGTAGGAAAAGGCTATTCACGCGAGCCGGTTCACGTGAAGAACTACTAGATGTTTCAGAGCAATTGGACGGTATTTGTTAAATCCGAAGAATTAGTGGAGAGCATAACATTTTTTATTGCTTCGATGGGTGGACGTGCTCATAGACCACCTGGTGTTATGGTGTGACTTGAGCCCATAGACATCTACAACGTAAATGCCGCCACCTACCTTGAGATATGAGTTCTAAGGTCTCAGTATAGTTACAACGGCTGCCCCACCCCTTCAAACCGAAATGCCTAACTGCTTCACGGCAGAAATAGGTGGGTAATAATAACTAAATATAATAAATTGGTTAAAATCTAGAAGTTTCTAGACTAAGCATTTAATGTTTTCAGTGAGTACTGTGGATCCTATCATCTCTTCCGACAAAGCCACTGCGGGTGTTGTTATAATTGCATCATGACGCACGTGAGCACTTAAGTCACTTTTCAATGCAATTCCTTTAGTCTAGCATTACATTACAACGTCTAGAACTTTCTGAACATTTTTTTTTCGAGACTGAATATTGATATCATTGCTATATTCTAAATGTTGCTTGTTATAGTTAAGAGACAGTAATGACGTTACAGGCGACAGCCGGATTGGGGTTTAAGGCAGGTCAAGAACATTCACGGTGTTTCTATGGGCTCTCATTTACGATTAAATTAGGGGTCCGTCCGTCGGTTCTGTCCATATTAATCGAATTATACTACCAAGAATCCAGATTTATGAATGCGGGTCGCTTACCTACATAGAGGAATCCAGGGCCTACCTTCAATTTCCAATGCATGACTACTTTGTAGCATAAATAGGCAAGACTACTCTAACTCTATTACTGGTGGTAGGACCTCTTGTGAGTCCACACGGGTAGGTACCACCACCCTCCCTATTTTAGCCGTGAAGCAGAAATGCGTTTCGGTTTGAAGAGTGGGGCAGCCGTTGCCGCGTTGTAACTATACTGAGACATTAGAGCTCATGTCTCAAGGTGGGTTGGCGGCGTTTACATTATAGATGTCTATGGTCTCCGGTAACCACTTAACACCAGGTGGGTTGTGAGATCATCTACCCATCTAAGCAATTCAAAATTCAACCCTTTGAGGTTACTAGCAATGGGTAGCCAAAATACAAGACTTATTACAAAAATTAGTAGTGATGTTGTGTAATTGTAATAAAGTTGTGTTGTGTATTATAATGATGATATACGTTGATTACGCTCTGTGTTATTATGAAGGTGCAGTAAGTAGTGAGGTGAGCATTCTCGTTGCAAGGCTCTTGCGGGGGAGCATCTGAGCCATGACGCGATACCCGCTTCCGGTCGTCACGGGACCAATACGACTTACTCCTTCCAAGTTGTTATTTGTTATTATTCCGTTGGCTACAGAGTTAAACGTTCCAAGAATTTCAATATTAGCAGCGTTTTATTTTGTGATGGTGCAACTACATTGCCTACCTGAAGAGACGAAGGCAGAATACGTATTTCTTGAATGAGCTCTTTAAACCGATTAATTAGTGGTAAAATAGAACAATCCGATACATAAGCGTTAACACGTACAAATAAGCGATCAAATGTTATTGGCCTGAAGGGAGATTCGCCAAATGTGACGTCATTTGTGGGTAATACACGAACAAGCTAAACGTAGAATACACACCGAATTCCAAACGTTAGGAATATAAATCATATGTGGAATGGTGTTTAGATCGCATGCAATAAAATTGTTTTCCGAGCTTTTGTTTGAGAATTTATCACAATTTTTCGACGTTAAGAAGACTGAAGCGATGGACAGAAACACACCCTATATATGTAATCTTGTTAGTCAAACAACACTTGAATTATCGCGCGTACACATGAATGGTGCGGGTGTACGTACGGTCATACTCGTGCATGTACGTACGCCTTTCATTCAATGTGCTCAGGCGAAACGTCGTGCGCGCCCATGTGAGACTCAAAACAGCATGCTGTACGTCGCTCGCTCGTCGTGCAGACGGATCCCGGCTATGGCTACTTCAACGGCAATCGTTGTAACGCATTCAGGGATTATCGCGACTTTGGTTTTTATCGATGTTATTGTTTACAAATGCCGAAGTTTCGTGTGAACGAAGATTTAGTGACGCCAGTTGTAGGTGAACGCGTTGTGAAACTTTACGTGCGTTTATTTCTTCTATCTCTCCAGGTTAGGACAACAAGCTTCGGGATGTTTTCGTTGTTATCAAACGAAATGGCGGCCGAAACGATTCGTTGTTAAAAACAACTAGGCAGCGCATTAGAATAGTGCGGAACAATGAGAACGTGACCAGCTGGTGCCACGTGGTCTCCGAGACCTTCAGACCAACAGCTCTTAGGTCGTTTACTCCAATTACGTAACACCCGTGTAACAACTACGACTACGTATATAATCGGCGGAATTTTTATTGACTAATTATTCGCCATTTTTTATAAGCGGTGAAGTCAGCGGATATGGCTAAATATTCATACAGTGTATCACTCGGGGCCGACAATAACGCACAAAAACTGTTCGTATCGAATTATCTCACGTCGATATCTACGGCGGAGAAACTGAGGAGTGAGGAGTGAGGAGGCGCAGGTCGCTCGGAGGCTGCAGCGAGATGCGGCCGCATTCCTTGACGATGACTCGCAATAGACCACCGTTCCCGGTCCTGACCGTTTGTCTCATTACTATCACGAAAACGTTATTAATATAACCCATCAGGTTATATTAATTGAATAGTCTTACAATAACAGCCAGCCATTCATCGCTGGAGCTCGGCGTGTCGCGAGTCCGAGTCAACGCCCAGACGGATTAAAGGGTCGATTAACGAGCGCGGCTTAATTTATAACTGGAATAAAGGATCACGGAAGGATGAGTCTGTTCCTCGATAAGCGACCTCGATAAATATAAACAATAAAATTTAGCACTCAGGATGCGGACGTCTTTGGCGGGCTAACGTTTAGAGGACTGGTTGTAGTCGTAATGTCGTCTAAATGCTAATTAGACGCGCTTTATATATTATTTTTGACTAAATTCCAGCGCGACTTTCGATTTCGCTCGGTAGTGGATCCGGAAATTGCCCCGGAGACGGGACAACAAAACCGGTCAATGTGCACGAAGGCATAATTATGTTAACGACTGCACGCCGCTGGGTTCGACCTGATCAAGCTGTTTATTAGACTATTATTAATTAAACGATAGCTAACAAAACAGTCAATGATGCTCAAACAGGGCCAGTTTATTGCGATGTGCGCACGTGTCCGACAGCTTACATCATTTCGATAACGACTAATTTTATCGAGACCGGAAAACGAAGCAAGATTTGCCGGCAAGGGGAGTGGTGGAGGAGCCGAGGTAGCGTGACTGATAAGGACGCCACACAAAGGGCTGAAGGAGCCAAGGTCGCGGCAGATGTGGGAAGCACAAGCCCGCCGTTGAAGGCTTATCTCGTCGAATGTTTACCGGGTGTAAATAAGCAGCGAGTCGACACGGCACGATCGTACCGCCCGCTCGATACGACTCACAATGTTTATGGGTGTGAACGCACTCCGCGCCGCGCCGTGAGAACTCGCCTACCACACATTAGGCATCATGATGTGTGTGATAACAAGACACGTGGTGGTCGAAGCTCAGCGAGCACAATGTGTCAGTATAACATTGCGCAACTATTTCGTAAATAAGTTTATCGATCCCAAATGTCTAGATGACGTGAAGCGAATTCGAAGTCGAAGTGGTTAATTCACTCACCGAGTATTAAACTCGGAGTTCGGTCGCGGCACCCGACCGATAAAGAGTTCACGAGATCTCGGCGGGAGGGCGAGATGACGCGCGGCTAACATTCCGAAACAGATATTATTTATTTTTGATAATGCCAATGAACGCTTAGTGCGTTTACCTTCGATTTGCATGTATCCCTTGAACCGCGCGCTTCCTGCTCGGCGTGTGATGCTTGCTCTCTGCAAGGCCTGGTGTCACTTGCTGGGTTGCACTGGGGCGTTCATTCAAGCGGACAATGTTTTAGTTGTATAGAACACTGACTAAGCAAAAACTGCAAGTCGGCGGGGAGCAGCCCTTCGGCAGTGGGTCACTGGACTCCGACGCGAGCGAATGCCTCTATCGGCATCCCGCTCGCGAAGGACACCATTCATAATAAAAATGACATCAACCTCGTGAGAACACGTAAATGTCAAGCAGAACGGCTGCCCCGACCGACGAATTTAATTACGAAACTCGCACATATATTAATCCCCGTGAATAAACGAACAACGAAAGCGTAGTGACCGGTTGTTTTGTCAGTGGAATCGAAAACCGTCAGATTAGCGTTTACAAAAAGGCAAGAAAGCAAGCAGACGATCTTGATGCGTCAACGCAGTGCACTACTGCCGTCCCTGTCTCCTAACCGACTGCACTTGTCATCGTCCGTCTCTCTCTAGCTGACACGTGGAACTGTAGGCGTCTCGTTCTCCCTCCACCAGCGCGCCCGAGGAAGTGCGCACCGAGCTTACGGGATCTCCGGTAATCGCTTTGCGTCGCATACCGCACAGATTAGAACTCGAATGTTTAAATCATTGAAGAAATCAATCCGAAGTCCGCGTCGGCGGCGCGTGTGGCCGCGACATTTCCTCCATAACAATGAGTGATAGTGTATCCGTCCCTTTCGCAGCGGACCTTGCCGTGCTGTTGCTCCGAGTCAGGTTCAATATCCCAGACCTTGGGCCGATCGAGAGTACCGCCCGGTCCAAACTAGTTACTTATACCACCACCTGCGATCATTATACACGATACTTTTTGCACGTAGTCCACACTCGACAACATACCTATGGACGTCTGAACTGCAGGACTTTTAAGTCACTAAAATCTGACGATGCATTTATCAGTGAACAAAAAAAACAGGAAGCGAACAACAAACAATCAAATTAGGTATTAAGGAATTGTCGTCCTATCGCCACGAAAACTTTAAGCGTGAACCCGAGTGAGGATTCGAATTTTTCCACGACTGTTTGTCGGCGAGTTCCACGACACCGACCGGTGTCACGTTTTGACATAAACGACTAAACATTAAATATTGAATAGTTTATGATTTCACTACCAGGAAAACTAATGAAGCGTCGGTGGTCGCCGGCGCCGCGACCTCGGACCGCACACTAAAGTTACAGCCGGCCAATTAGATGTCGGACGCATCGCGAAAATAATATAAATATTAGTAGAACCGACAAAGGATTTTAATCACCGATCGCGTTGCATTTTATTCCTTTTGCGGTCCGAAATTACAGGTTGCAAGTTCGCTCACCCCGACACGCCGCGCTTAGGGCAACTATGCCCTCGTGGATCGTGTGAAAAATTACCGCTGATTTTGCTCTTATTTCGAACCGTAAACGTTATCGATATATATAATTTTTAACGTCCGGTTATACATTAAAAATGCTTTCTGTACGCTCGCTGTTGGGCCATTGTTTTTTCGACCGGTTGTTTAGAGCATCGGCGTTGCGACGGGCAATTTCGGGTAATTGCATGTAATTTTTAACATTGACGGTGAAAATGGAAAACGAAAGCGACCGAAGCCGCGGCGCGTAGTGCTAGCGGCGCGATGTACGCCGCGCCAAGGTTACGTAGTAGGGGCGGCGACCGGCGAGACGAGCGTGACGTCACGGGCGCCGGAAACGATTGTCCGCTTCATAGTTACGGTTACATTTTTGAATTGAGAAGAAAGTGCTTTGGCCCTCGGTGTCTTAGGTCAGGTGCGATCTACAGATAACACAATCGCGTCACAAAAAAGTTTGTAAGGTGATCGGTAAGACGCCAACCATTCCTTACATTGTTCTTTTAATTCCGACAAAATAATTTATTTAAACGTTCGGAATTTACGAATATACGAAATAGAACGATCACCAGTGACGTTTTCAGAGCCATTAATTACATGGATTTTCAAAAGCCTTCGACGTAAATTTACTTGAGAATTAAAAAAGAAACACTCGTGTATTTCGTATTTACAAGTTCATAAAGTAAAGAGGTTTTGTTCTCCAGACGACAGATGCACGGGCGGACGACCTTTGGGTCTGTCGCGTGATAAACAAACTCTCCCGCGCTCATGACGTCCTGGTACTTTTAATTTAATATTGCATGTTACTCACACAATAAATCTTTTGGGTAACCTTTTGGGTTCTTGTTTATTTGTACATTTTGTTTATTTATTGTTTATTTATTTAATATTACGCAACGTTTAATAGGGATCCAATAATATTTTGCGATGGTTTTTATCGTTTTTTTTCGTCACACCGTTTTGTGTTTAGCAACAAAAAATTTAATAATAATAATAATAATATGCGCATCTCTAATCCTTTGTCTAATTAATAAATAAAATGATTAATTGTATTTATGATATCAGGCAACCAAAAATTTGGAAACTGATTTTATAAAAAATTACATTTTAAAATACAACAATAGAATCTTGAATAAATTATATACTCGTATGTATAATATTCAATCATGGATGAGTTCTCAATTGGTCTTTGGTCTCTTTGTCTATAAAAAAAAACACTCCACATCTATGGTTTTCGATTGACATATATTTTGAGTGAGGTGATCATAATTTAAATAAAATTAATACTATACTTAAACGTTACTCTTACCAGTCTGTACTATCAGTGAGCAGTTTAAAATGTTTTTCGAAAAATGCGCCGTGTTTACCTGTAAAAAGAACGAAAAATCAACTCGCTGCTTTTATTAAAACGCATGAATGTCGTTTGTGATAATCGATTTCAATTAAATCGATTTAAGGTGCAGCATAAAAACATCGAGACACTCAATACGAGCATGTGACCTTTTGTGTAGTCAAATAGCAAATCGATTAAGTTTTAATTAGTACATTTATTATGGATGATTGTGTTTATATGGCTTTAAAAACTTTCCGTTTTTAGGTTATTGACCACGGGTATACCACAGGGATCCGAGTTCAATTCCCTATTGAAGTAGGCTTGGAAGCATCTACTAACTACTTGTTTATCATACATACCTTTACTTAATAAGACAATGATTCTGTACTTTGTACGCATTTCTCCAAACCCTTTCAGTTCTGAGGCACTAAATTGATACCACAAACTTTAACAGGAGGAATGCATTTTGCATCGGACTTGCGGAACCCTAACCAAAAATATTTTGTACCACATAACATGATAACTGGAAACGAACATAAAAAAAAACAATATTGTTATAACGAGAGTCAACATGTTTATATTTAATTAGAAGTTTTATTAAATACTATAAATAAATGAAGGTTCTGTGAGCGGCGGGTGAACGCTCGGCAAGGCGACTTGCGCGGTTTTGAGTTTCGGTCGAGAAAGGGCGACACAGCAGGAGACGCGTCGCGTGTTAAAACGTTTCACTAAGCTGCAATACTTTAGTTCGTATGTCATTTATTTATAAGATAAGTGTCTTCGCACTCAACAGTGTACGGGAAACATGGATGAGACACAAGCTAGTCCAAACAAAACCTCAATGAATCTTTCACGAAGATGCACCAACCGAAAACCGAACCCGAACCCCGTAGTTCATCTACAACATGTAGGGAGATATAATGACAAAGGGAAGATCTTCCACCGAGCGGGTGATATTGCTCGGTAGACCGACAGTCCAATTGTTGTTGTTCGGAACTTGTATATATGGCATCTGTCAAATATCTTGCGTTGTATGATGGCTACCCGCCACACAACACACAGCTATAACCTAGGACAAATGTTCTCAAAGGTGACTTTAAACTAAAATAAACTTATTTTTGCCAAGATCGACGACCTCATGGGTTATGCGGCTGCGAGAGCCCATAGACATCACGCCGTGGACGTCGTCATAGTTAGAGTACGAGCGGTCGACAATACAACTGAATTTTTTAGGTAGGAAGGATTACTTTTGGCCCGAAGAGTCCTTAGCTAACGTCACCGGTCTAGGCGAGCTTCTGCAAAGTTCTCAATATCCTAGAAACTAAAACGGATGACTACTCTCAACTGCAATTCCCGAAAACTAAATAGATTCAGTTTGGAAAAACATAAATCTTTTATTATTTCGTTTCATACTTTGCTACTTAAACTATTGCAAAACAATTCTTAATAACACCATTGTAAAAAATTTAATGATTCAATTTAATATTTAATTTAAATATTAATTACGTAAATAATATTATTAACGTTGTAATCTAATTCAGTCGTTCTAAAAAAGTAGTCAGCATTAATTAGTATGTCTCACGCGTAACTTTTCCAATTTATGCGCTAACTTAACTTGGGACTCAGTTACAAACGCCTCAAGAATGCTGTAATCACAAACAGCCGATACGATCTCTGCAGAGAAAATGTAAAAAATCTCTTGTTGTGACGCTCGAAGCAAAACATAAAACAAAAATTTCCATGAATAAGGATTAACGTCAAACAAATATACGCGAAACATTCAGATTGTTTTGTGGATCAAACTAAAGAATTCCAACTAAAGCACAGTATAATTTAGCTGAAACTAATACAATTGTATAAAGCCTGACAATCGCTGACAAAACTCCCGAAACAAATGTAACATGACATAGTTTCAGTCATAAAAGTCATTTTACTGGTGGTACTTACTTACTGATAGTAGCACCTCTTGTGAGTCCGCACGGGTAGGTACCACCACCCCGCCTATTTCTGTCGTGAAGCAGTAATGCGTTTCGGTTTTAAGGACGGGGCAGTCGTTGTAACTATACTGAGACCTTAGAACTCAAGGTGGGTGGCGCATTTACGTTATAGATATCTATGGGCTCCAGTAACCATTTAACACCAGGTGGGCTGTAAGCTCGTTCACCCATCTAAGCAATAAAAAATGGGCAATTGTGCCCACTATTCAAACATGACATACCGCGTTGGGCTAATTTCGTTTTGATTATTACAAAAATGTACCGTCCGTATAAAACAGAAGTTCTTATTATAATGGCCATGTACGATCCCGCCGTTAGCGTTTCCGATAGACGCAGACGTAGCCAGAATTCAAATGAGAGGTAACTAAAGCTAGCAGCGCGTTCTTGCCAACAAGACGTTAGGCTTCAATACTCATTGAACATGTATTTTGATAGCTACATCCATACTCATCCGGACATCACCAGACTGATGACGCGAATCTTTAAACTTTGTTATTCGGTGCGAATTGTTTTAAACTTTCGCTGCTATCATTAAACACAATTTTATTTATTTATTTGGGAAACCAACAGTAAAAAATAAACATAAGATATTTAAAAAAATAGCTAAAACAATAATCAAAAAGTTTCCACCATCAAAATCAGATATAAGTAGAGAGTGAACAAAGGACTTTAGTTTATGGCGTCTCGTAAGTTCGTTTTTTGTGACTTTATAATAATAATGGCAAGACTCCGTCAAACATCAAAGATCTATTTAATTGTTTTACAGTTTCTTGTTGTAAACTAAAATATGATTAATCAAATGTCAAAGACAACAACTTTTTGGTGGAAAATTCAAGATGGCTGTCGTATGTTGTCGTATTATTTTTAAACCATCGTTTTTACCTTTATAGTTTTTACGTTAATTTACGTAACACTACGTCGAGTAATTCGAGCGTTGATATATATATTGAAACCTTTAAAAAGATACCGACAAATTTAATTACCCACGAACTAGTTTCGATCTCATTTCGGTTTATTTTTTTTTGACGAACGACAACCCGTTGTTAATGAACACAAATTATAACTCATTTTCTTCAATTATCGAGTTTATTGTCAATCAAGAGCTTTATAATGATATAGGAAAGAGCCGCGGGTTTTAATGAAATTGGCTTTGTAGGCAACTGAGATTGTGTGTGGAAGTCGGAGATTAATTGTTTCTTTTCTTCCATATTGTAGTGTTTCACAATCAGTTCTAAAAGCAAAAACTTAGAAAATTTATAGCTGAATTGAAACATCCGATCAATTACAACAAATCTGGATTTCTTGTTGTCTTTTTCTGTGTTGTTTTCTGGTACTCTCTCGTATTCAGTGTTATTGAATTGTGAAAAAGTCTTATTGATTTTTCAAATAATTGAAGCGACCACTTTTCTTAATAAGCGGTTATTGATGTGTTGCAAGTGAAAGTAGTAATTTCGAAGTACACATTCGTACAACAATGAACTCTTTCAGAGAGAACGTAATCAACAATAATTTACTTAAAAATAATCGCGTTTTGTAAACCATAAAAGAGTTCTCCGGTCACGACAACATAACCTCTTTACAGTGAATTGTTAAATTAACAAAAAAAAAAAGAAAATGGCGCGGTATCACACACGCGCGCCGTAACTTACCGGCTTCAATTTGATTTCGTGAAACGCGAACAATAAGAAATAAAATCAGATCTTTTACGATTCCCCCTGACAGGCTTCGGTCAGAGTCGGCAATAAAACAGGGAATGCAACAACTAAAAAGCCAAGAGTTAACCAAGTCTCGGAGCGTATTTAAGCCGAAATTGTCGGGACGAAATTTGATGGGAAGGTTTATGGCGTCGAAAGTAGGTCGCGGACCGTGGACCGCCACGCAGATTTGCACCCAGATTGCGGAACGAAACGCTGCCTGCGATAAAAAGGGAACAAAGGTAACAGAAATACGCGGGAGGAAGTAAAGTTTCGACAACTCAAGTCAAACACCCACCGCGCTGTTTCTGCGGTTTTCAGTCCGACTCCCGCTGCCCCTACGCGATCGCATCGAAATCCCGAAGCGAAAACGAGCGTGGGAACAGCGCGGCTTATACTTGTGGATTTCTTATTCGATCGATTCATGGCAAATCCGCATTTGGTAACAACGAAATTCGCAGTCTTTCGTCGCACAAGAATACACGCGGAATGCAAAACGGAATCCGACCGGGTCTTTGTTGCGGATTCCCAGACGGCCGACGGTCGGCCCCGGTCGCGGTAAAAAGCGGTCACATCTACCGCCTTATAAATTATTATGAACCGCTCCCAACGTTATTAGTCCTCTTAATGACAAGTTCAAGCTAAATGTCGCGCTATCGTCGGATCATTGGTCTTGTTTCGAACTCCCGACACATCTATTTCTATGATTCGCAAAGCTACCTTTTAAAAACACCATTCCATTTCCATTTCTATGTATTTTTATGTGGTTGGTACAACGAACTGTGTCGTCAGTCTTAGAGGGCTTCTTCCTCTTCAGGCTGGGCAGGTAGACGCAAGACACTCGATGAGTGAGTTCAACCTATACGCAATTAATAACGCTACTGTTATAGTTTAAGGCTAACAAAGATCATTTAGAAAGTTAAAATCCAACAAGAAATTCCGATGAATGCATTTACAGCGAACAGATTCACCGTTACAAAATCTAGACATTTAAAAAACTAAGGACGATAGGGTCACGCGGCCTGTTTCCAGTCTTTTATTTTGTTCTCGATTTAAATTCGGGTTAGCTCCAAAACAATGCCTTTCGGCGGTAAAAATAAATCGAATTTAGAACGCCGATATTATCGATTCGGACGAAATCCAAACACATTACTAATGAACTAATCGATTATATCAAAATGATTTAATGTTTGGAGCGACCGAAATATTCCACACACATAACGATCATGTATTTTTAAATTGGCAATATTCTGTTGTATAATTAGGTATTTATTGCAAATTGCATAATCATTGATAAATTCATAGCAAATGTAACTAAATTACAATAATATTGTTATCGTGTCACAAGTTGACCTCAACCGGAGAAGTAATAAGTCAACGACTCGTGTGCCCAAGAAAATCTCTATTTGATTGATGGCGATCGCACGTCAGTGTAAATGAACTTCATCCATTATATTATTTATAGGCCATTATGTAACTATGTATCTTCGTATCGTTTACCTGGATAAGCCGGACATTACCAAGGCGTTGAGGTAGTTTATAGAGCTAGTTTTGCAGAAGTAAAATATCTGTGTGAATAGACTATAACAATGTCTCTACACAATACCTAGATTAAAATTAATAAATCAATTAAATATAAATTGTTGTCAAATGAATATGATAAAGTTTGTTTATAAGAACATAAATATTAATCTGATTCATGACTGACTGGACTATAAACACTACACGATACAACATACGTAGGTCAAGAACTTTATAGCGAAATGTACCAGGACATCAGAGAACAGAAGAAACTACTCAGGCTAATACCCCACACATTTAACTCTTACATCTACTGCGTGCTAATTCGAACATTGTTTTCGCATATTCGACCTCCTGTCAAGTCGTAGCTGCCTGGTGCGGTCTATTGTGCACCAATTAATCTGCTTAACGCTTATGTTTTTATAACGTTTTGACCCATGTCAGAATAATAACCTATTAAACAAATTATGGGATTAACTTTTTCATGTTCTTTTTTTATTTCAACCAGACAATCGTGCAGAAATTTTAATTATAAGCACGTCAAGGCAAATGCAACGCATCGAATTTGGGTTCTCTTTTCTGTTCTAATTGCGTGATTTTCGCTGTAAGCTTGGTGGAAAAGATTTAGATAAATTATATTCGGGTTTGTTAAATTAAATTACTTAATGCATTACTGATTATAGGAATTAAGACTTTGGCTTTAGAATAATATATAAAAACGTTTTTTTTTATATTCTAACGTGACGTAAGTTCTTGACCCATCGAAATTCTTCCTGTGAGCGATTTAAAAAAGAAATCCAAATACATTTCTGAAGTTCTTATGATACAAAGCGGCTATAATATTTTACACGAATAATAAACGAGGTTCATTTACGTAAATCGTGGAATACAATGTACGTACGTAGGTAAAATTATAATAATAACTTTCACTCGAAGCTTAATATTAAAACATGCACCAGGGGATCATAAGCGCTGTAGAAGTGCAGAGGTTGTGAAATTGCGTGTGACCGCAAGACATCCGGCGCGGCGGACAATGGCGCTCGTCCCGCGCCGTGCAGAAAGCCCCGTCGACGCCGGATGCACGTAATGCGCAGATATTGCTCTGCTTGTACGCATGTCTATATCTGTTATGGCCACAATAACTAAACGATGACGTGTCCAATTTTTGTTGCGCGACAATTCAGTCGGGATAACAAGCAATTGCTTTGTTGAACTGTGCCCAGTTCAATCAATACACTTAACTGCGGACGCACTCTGACTCTTAAGTTAAGGCCGGATGGATACAAAACTCAACTTGTCTGCACAAGAGTTGGTCGGAGCGGTTGATTAGTAAAGGTCAGAAAATTGAATTAAAAAAACCATTTTCTATTAAAAAAAATATTTGAAACTCGATACAGACGCGGAGATGACAAGTCTGTGGTGACTAGGGGCGCATAGTCGTGAAAGTGGTTAATCTATAAGTATCGAATGAAGCGATCTATCAGGCAGGTCGTTACCGCAGGCTTTGCCAGGGAAGCCGTCCATGTGTGGGAGTTGCACACTGCACGACCGGTTTGTCTATGTTTATACTTTTGTTGTTCTCATATTGTTGTACATTTAATTTACTTTCCGCGCGCTCTCGAGAAAATTCTCCGTCCGTACACAGTTGACAATATCGTATAATAAAAATGCAACGAAAATCCAGCGTTAAGATTCAATCACGCGATGTTATTAGTGGATCTCGTATGAGTTAATTACCGGCATTTAAAATAGACTTACGTCGGTACAGGAATTGTAACACCCATTCATTATCCGCGACCTTCAACACTACAATACCGACTGATAGGTTAATTGCTTACAGATTAGCTTTTGCCAGTTTTTTTTAGCTGCTAAAACTCAAAAGCTCTTTGTTTACGATTCATAATTACCAAACGATGTAAAGGCAATCACCTAACCTGTCATTATATGTATTATACAAATAAGTAGTTATACATTCGCGGTTGTTAATTCGATACCTTAACGGTTATGCTATCCTGGTACCTTATTCGGTTATTTATTTATCGATACTTTATAAAAAAAGGGGTTATTTAATTATATCGTCATATATCATGGGTTGGTTTTCTCATGATTTGTAACACACAAAAAAAACGATAATAATAATATAACAAAATTTATGATTAATATGGTAATTTTTTGCACTTGTCTGGGTGTGTTATTAAGATCGCCTGCAATTAGGACCTCCGTCAAACGGCCTCGCGTGACTGCATTTCGTGCAATATTGAATATTTTGTACTAAACATTAATGGTATGAGCATAGTAATTTTGATTGACGTTTTTTATGCCTTCGTTGGCAGACAAGCACACGGCTCGTCTGATGGTGAGCACCATCTACGATAAGAGCTACACTGGTTAATGACTGAATCCCTCAACACCCTCAACTCCCTTAACACCAGGTGGGCTGTGAGCTCGTCCACACATCTAGGCAATAAAAAAATAAAAATAAAAAAAACCCGGTCACAATACCCAATCCAAGTTGAATTCTGTTTTTTTTAGGAACGACGCGCAGGCCTTTCTTTGTCTATGTACAGTAATATTAATATTAGTGTTTATTTATATAAATAATTATTGTTTAGCTCAAATGATTTTACTATATACTAAATAAAACTTTACGAAGATAATAAAAATCACTGAATTAATAAACGAATATGTATTAGAACTAATTCTTGAATTATTTTATTCATAGCTTTTGGAATTTGGGAATATAGTAAATTATTATTACGGTTAACTAAAAATAGGCAACATATTTAAAAAAAATGCTTACGCTAATATAAAAATCTCGCATCACCGTATGTTGCATGCAGTAATAGTATATTATAGTAATAAGATAATGACTAGCTTGCTCTAAACGGCTACAGAGAAACGTTCCGGTTTTTTGCGTGCCTCAGTGTTGCCATGTCTCGGAGCCCCGCTGCTTAAATAGTTCAAGGTTGTCTATCGTTTAATCCGTGAATGGGCCGCTTTATTTTTCGTTATAGGTCGTCTTTAGGTCACTAGAGTCACCCGGCAGCCGGAACGGACGATGCCATAAACTGGTACAAAGAATCGTGTGTTGACACTCCAATAAACGCTTAAAACATAAATATTATAATCTAGTTTTTTGTGCGAGTACAAAACGACCATTTGTTATACGTTCGCGACATTCGTAGCGCAATCAAAAAATAAATTAGCAGAACGTTACACATTTGCGACATCGAAACGAAAACAAAACGCGGCAAAGGGGATTCGTTTTTTTAAAAATTAATTAACTACTTATGATAATAAGTTTCGGACCCGGACAAATATTCACATTTAATTGTGTAGAAACAAAAAGAAACGAATGTCGGTGGCATTAAGTTATTTATTTGTGCGAGCGAGTGCAACGCACTGGGAACTGAACGCCCTAGCTTGGCAACACGGGCGACTGATTACGTGCAGTCTGCACTCGCTTCGACCTTAAACGATAATTCGACGGATCGAATTCGTGCGGACCACGTGACCGACGCGATGCGTTCCAATAAAAATTCGGAACACGTCTCGGACGATTACTTTGTTAATTTAATTACGTTTTAGGTAATAAGAATTTTATAGTGACCGATTCAAATTTATATCGTTTCGAAATTAGCCTTTGGAAAACCATTTCGGAGCAGCTGAGTTCTTAATACTGACATTTCCCTTTCCGGGTTCGATACGACAGGTGGTGGGACCACCGCGAATAACAGCGCGACCGCGACAAAGTCACTTACAAGTAACTTTGCGAATAAAAAACGGCCACCGGCGCACAGTAAGTCATCCGTGAATAATATTAAGATAATCTGTTAAATATTAAAATATCGGTCATCGAGCGGGCGGGCTTTGATGAATTGACGGAGCGGACTGCGCTCGGACGGTTCCCATAGAGAAAAACTCGGCAGAAAAACGCCAGGGTTGCGACCATCCGATGTTACTCGTCGGCGCGGATCATTCGATTACATATTCGATTTTCTTCTAAATCGATATTCCAATTAGAAGTGAATTAATGACGATTTTTTTAAAGGCTCAATAATTTTATTTTAATTTTTAGATCTCGTGTATGTCGCATTAGGTTTTAACAGTCCATTTCGCGTGCGAGCCAACGGTCGAATATTAAACATTAAATTAGTTTAATAACGTAAAGAAAAACGAGATTATTAATCAATGTTTATTTATAAATTTCTACGTCACTTTAGGTATCTGTAACGTGACAATGTTTCTCGGATCTCGTTGGACTTGCCGTTTTAAATTTGAATCTTAATAGGAAATCTATTAATTTGCGGAATGCCGGCCACATCAAATAGTTCTAGTAACTTCGATCGCATAGTAACCAAAGAGATGTTACGAGAGATATCTTAAAAACTTAGTATTGTTTTGAACAAAATTCTTCGCTGTCTAAAGGATACGAATTCTCGGTGCATTCGTGACGAGCGATGTGACTAGGTCGGTGTTCGAATCCCGGAAATTAAACAAGAAAAAAATGCGTAATTAGTGGTAGGAGAGTGCCTTGCGAGCGCACACGGGTTGGTACCACCACCCTGTCCAGAAATCAGCCGTTAAGCAGTAATGGTTTCACTTTGAAGGGTGGAGCAGCCGCGTTGTACTACAGAACTTAGAGCTCATGTCAGCCTTCGGTCAGCATATAATTCCATGATTGGTTTAGGGACAATCTGAAGCTTTACGGATTCCAGCCGACTGTCGGATTAGTGATGCGACTTCAAAAGTACAATTCGTTTTCGGCAAAAATGCCATTCGAATTTTAATGATCTTGGGGGCATACCACAAATATCGAGTCAATTATTTATTGCTTCTGTGTTAATATTATCTATTTCCAAATACAACTAGGTAGGTTTCTTAGGAATAATTAAATACGTGATTTATGAATGTCAACCGCGTCGTTTAATTAGTCGTTAAATTTGTCATTGGCATGTTCTTGTTGACTTTATTGTTGGTCAAACTTTTCTTTTTTTTTAGTATGTTAATGGCAAGCAAGACGTAACGTCAGACGTGGCGAAGTATAGAGCATCGAGTGGTCAACATTTCAAACTAGACACGGACTTCAGCATTGAAGAGACCGACTCAGAAGAAGAATAATGGTAAGCAGACTTTTTTTAACGGGTTTTATGACCGGGTAACTAAGACCTTTAGTTCAAGTCTTATTTTAATTTTTAATCTTATTTTTATGAAAAATGATAATATGAAGAGAAATGAAATGAAATGGAGATGATTAATTTGAGACATTAATCAACTGGGATGAAATGAAATGAAATGAGATGAGATTATATGGGATGGTAAGCAGACGTATGTAATGTGATTTTGTCACGGCACCGACGGATTCAGAACAGTATAGATTATTATAATTGTTTTACGCTCAATAATACATTGGTAAATGAGTTCATGGTCGGTCGCCTATTGGACAGCTGTCCGTTCCCTTAAGTTCGACGTCCGCACCCTTAATTACGAACGTGTCTACATCAAAAACATACAAATGAATTCATAAATTACCAGGAAAACGAACATAATATACTTCACTTTGAGATTGAAATCCTACCATTTTGGTAGTTTTTTTCTTTAATCTCACCGTATTTTTACTGATAAGCATTAAAATTAAATAAGCAGAAGTATTATGTTTTATTTTATTGCTTAGATGGGTGGACGAGGCCACAGCCCACCTGATGTCAAGTGGTTACTGGAGCCCATAGACGTCTACAATGTAAATGTGCCACCCACCTTGAGATATAAATTCTAAGGTCTCAGTATAGTTACAACGGCTGCCCCACCCTTCAAACCGAAGCGCATGACTGCTTCACGGCAGAAATAGGCGGGGTGGTGGTAAGTACCTACCCGTGCGGACTCACAAGAGGTCCTACCACCAACAATTATTAATAATTACAAACAAATTAACAATTAATAATATATGTCATTATTAATATCGTTATTTAAATTAGTCAGTCAAATTGAAAATTATTCTTAATTTTTATTTAAAAATTCCAAGTCGCAATATTTTTCCAATAAGAATTCATTCTAGTTACTTGTAAGATTTACCGAGATATCGTTTCCAAATATCGATTATTATAAGAAAATTCACATAGCTGTAACATTTCTAACTTATTCGTGGTATATCGATTATTTTATAAAATGTTACAACAGCAAACTAATATTTTTAAGAGCATTCTATAAAATAAATGAAATGTCCAATTGTTTTAAAAAAATATGTCTCATTTATGTTGTCGCTTATATCTTTCAAGTCGCAAGCAATCCGTACAAAGTACAAAGAGTTTTAGCGTTTCCAAGCAACGTTCCAAATATAAACGCAGTCAGTGAAATGTGGTAGAACATTCCATTTTTAAATTATTGATTTCAAATGGATTGGAAAAGCATGGAAACTTCTGGAATTTCTTGTCTTATTGGATATATATATTACTTATTCTTGAAGGTGTTATCCACTTCATATCAGACGAGCCGTGATCTAGTGCTCTCTCTCCCGTCAAGGACAGAGAAAAAAGTTGGCATGTAACAATAACAAAAGCATGTTGTTAGTTGTTACCCGATTAGTTGGGTATCGGGGTCTGATGCGAATATCGTCTGCGGGGTTATTACGTAGGAATGTTGCCGCGCGGCTCTCGCTTTCCGATCTTCGTACTGTAGTTTGTTGTTCAGAAACCGGGTTCATAACTTATATATTTTTTTATTACAAAGAAAAAAATTATATTTTATTTCTACGAATTCACCTAATAACTAATAAAGATGCCTTGTATGCTTCAATGGATGTTTTCTCAATTGGAAGCGCGAAGTTGTAAAATCTGAGATTTAATAACAATATTTGTGGCGGGTAGCATATACAACACAAGATATTTGACAGACGCCTGAATCTCGCTTACGACATTTTCAAGATAAGCTTGCATATAATATACAAGTTCAGACATCAACATTCGGACCGTCGATCTACCGAGCTATATTACTCGCTCGGTGGTATAACCTAAAAATTAGCCACCAATACGTAATACCCCGTTTTGCAATAACATTTATTTTAACCTCTTTTCGTGAACACGTACCTACTGCCGTGAATACGGCGCGCCATTGTTACGACATTCCGATGATTGGGTGCATTCGAATAATTACGCCGTTTTCGGAAGTTTTACAATAAGTTGTATTTTAAATTACAGGGCGGCCGCGTGTCGATACCGACGAGACGTAACAATAATATTGCACGACAATAAACAGTCGAATAATCACGTCTCATTAACCGTATTTTACATATAAGTACTATGGAACTTAAACTTATATTTAGACACGGGGACGACTTCGAAATGAGATGTTCAAGCGTAAATCTATACACATGCTTCTTTATTCGAAATTTACGGTCGGTTAGCGAAAGCCACCTTTCTGGGAAGGCCGACCCGGAATGTAACAGAAGGCAGCCTCGGACCCACGTCGGATTTCGTGTGGCACCGGCGCTGTGTGCGTGATATTGTAAAAACTGTGCGGCAGGTGCACCCGGCAGCTGTGTGCTGAACATTACATTCGGTAACATATTTTTCGTTTTATGGACGCCTGGTACTTAAAACTTGTTTGGTACTTTTTTTTTCTACCTATTTTGCGAGTAGTCTAAGGGGCTAATTCCAGCTACGCGATTAGGTGAGCTCACGGGCTCAACTTAAGAGAATTCGCTAACAACAGCCTGCTTCGCAGAATCTACCGCTGAATCGGAATCGCGAGCCATTGAGAAGATCCGGCGAGAAACTAAGTGAGCTGTGTCTATGGGTTAGTTCGACGAAGACTGTGACCGGTGCTTGAAGAGCCTAAAAGCACCGAAAGTGGATCCGACAAGACACTTCAGGCGACGTCTGGGTCGGATATTTTGTGTGATACTATTATAATTAACTAGATTTTACCTCGTCAAAACTGGGAAGCCTCTTAGGGTCGGTGCTATGGTAAATCGTCCACTCTAATATACGGAGAGTGATGACGCTGTTACCGAAACCTTCATTACCGAAACACCCAAACGTGTTTGGTTAAATTTACATAAAATTTAAAGCATCATTTGGAATTTAGTAACTGACATAGACAAAGAGTAAACGAGTCTATTTATTACACGAATGCTTGCCCGATGTGGGGAATCGAACCCACAACCCTCGGTCCTGTAACCAAGAGCGCTAACTTCTGCGCCGCCATGTCAGCAAATTAGATAGATACAAAACTATGTATTTATGGTATCTACTCTTACCTACAATGCGTCATTATTTATTCCATCATGCACCTAAAGATGATGACAATTTAATGGAATACAAACCAATACTTTGGAGACAATAAAAAACGGTCACCAACTTTTTTTTCTGTAGGAAGCAGGTGCGTCAAATCTTAACAAAAACGCGTACGATGCGACGCGGCGTGTGAATGTTCCTTCTATTTCCTACATCCATCATTAATGCATTTTCGATGGTTGAGTTCCTTCCCCGCGCGTTTTTGAACAAACGCTGTTAATTATCCACCTAAATCGCATATTCTCGAACTAATTAATAACGCATAACAATCCTATTGAATCCAATGAAAGATATGTAACAATTATTTTTTGTGAGCGGTAACCACAAATGCCGCAAGCTCGTTAGGTTTGTTCCGTTCGTATACTAAATGCAGACAGACGAATGGGACGCCATTGATTCGAACTGGAAAACAAAACAAAATTTCGTTTCCGGGGCGACGGGCGGCAGATGGCGCCTTTCCGCCAGCTGTAGGCTGTGGAGCGCGACGCGCCAAAGATAACTCGCCTTTGAAAACTTACGCTACCTCCCTCGAAACTGTTAATAAATATTATATGCAAGGCAAGGTGCAACAATTATTATGTTTACATGAAATTAAGTGTAAATTCAAATAATTAAAACTATTTTTACAGTTTAATCCCGCGTTTTTTTTGCCATTACATTATTTCAGATCTTTTAAATACTTTAAAAGTACTTTATCGTTACTACGAAATTGAACCGTAAAAGTATTTTTAATTATGCCTACAGCTCGCGTGAAGCCAACATACTACTGTAAATTCAAATTTAAATTCGATTATCACGTCAATTTTGAAACCTATACACTATTCGAAGATGAATATGTGCTGGTCAGTTGCGAAACTTGTAATAACAGCCGTGGTCAGGTGGCAAATACAAAATCGAAAAAAATAAATAAAAAATAAACACTGGTTCACAATAATTAACGGCGCGGAATAATGTACCGGCATGTGAGACAAAAATCCAAAGGGGGTCGACAGGCAGTCCGCGGAACTCGACACCCGCCATTGAATGCATTTTCACGAGGGAAATATCGGCTTACACGTTCAGACTTCGCCACCCACTACGTGCATTGTACTCTCCGAGCTGCAGCTCCTTAAGACTCATGGTCTCCTGGTACATTAAACGTGTTTTCTCACGAACAAACAATGTCGTAATAATTTAAAAACCCTAATAATAATATACCTTTTGTCACCCTCATACGGCAGACATTTACGATGTCAATAAAATGTCAATTTTTTTTTTATAATCAATAAAAGTTCCTCCTTAGTGCGGTAAATACAGTAAACGCAACGTCTCATTTGCACCAGCCCGGTGAGCCCACGCGATGCAGATAAAACACCCAAACGCGAGAATAATGAACTCAGAGATGGCCATAAATCGTATTGGAAACGTTTAAACACGCTTTTAATTTATCAACAATCGCAGAGGACTGATTATCGCGCAGGTAGAACCGGCCAGGTACCATCTTTCACGGGAATCCAACCGGCCCTGCATCGAACCGTATTCGCAGTCAACCTCCGTTTTACTCAACGATACATTTTAATTAATACTAGTGGTCCCCAGCTAGTCGAAATTTGACTATAAAATTGAAATTACAAGTTTGTACACTATTATGATTCTATTGTCAATATACTTCTATAATCACAGATTTCGCCAAGACTACACCTTAGACAAATATTAATAAAGACAAAGAATATTTAATCTGTTCTCAATTTGACCACAGACTATATAAGCAATAGGTACTATGACAATAAACAAAAAGTATGCATGCGTGTGTATGTTAAATACATGGTAGTGTGTGCAATGTTTTTATTTATTGATTTAATGTATTTTTTATGCATAATTAAAAAAAACATTTACATTCTGCACTAATTCTCTACATTCTCTATAAGCGTGTGAAATTTCATACTCCTTCATCCGCGCAATTTTCATAAAAAGGGGTACAAAGTTTTTGCTTCACTTATTAATATTTTAATTAATATGTACCTTGGATACAGAAACATAAAACTGGCAATGTTTACAGACACTTGTTCAAGATGCTTCACGTACAAGATAATTTCTATAAACACTAAATGTTAACTAAATAATTTGTCGTGTTTTAACAGCGCCAATGTTAATCTGGAACAAGTTTGATTTAATATCTCGAAAAATAACGACGACTCCGAGAATACCGGTCATAATTATTCTGAATGTAATAATGGGGTAGTGCGTCGCAAAAGCCCCTTTTGCCGTAACTACAAAAAGCACAGTTACGTTTGACAAGGCTTTGTTAAAAGTGTGAAATTATTTTTGGAGCTTCTCAATAATAGCTCACGAGAATTCCGGGTACTGCCGGGAGACAATGATGTCGAGGCTGTGCATCATAATACGCACTTGAATGGTGACGCTTCAGAGCTAAACGCATACATAAAGTAAAACATTTTTTTTTACTGATTCCGTCCCATTGTTGCATACAAATTGGAATAATAAGAGAAACTTACATGTATTCCGAGCTTTACAATTTTACGTTGGTTTTCATAAATTTGACTCGCATTATTTTTCGTAAGTACAAGGTAAATTATTATTGACTGCTTCGATAGTGCAGTAGGTTAATAATGGCCCTGAGTGTTGCGCCTAGGGTCGTGGGTTTGATTCATCGGGCAAACATTGTGTGATGAACAAGTTTGTTTGCTCTTTGTTTCGGTGTCTATTATCTATAAATGTATATATTTAAGCGTCTATAAGTATGTTTGTTAGTCTCTGGTACCCGTGGCACAGGGAATCCTAAATTGGAGCCGGATTACCATGCGTGATTTGTTCCCAATTATTATATATGTACTGATACGCAGTAATAGCACATTTCCAACGAAAGCAAGGTTACACAGGGCGGTTTTGAAGCAGGACCTACCCGCGCGGACTCACAAGAGGTCCTACCAGCAGTTAAAAACGAACAAATTTCAAATATTTCACTTGAAAGTGAATACTGATAATACATCATTATATAATCAAACAGAAAAATGACATAATGAAAATAGAGGGTTGCGTTTAAAAAAAAATTGGGTACATTTTAAAATTTATGATCTGCGCAATTTGAAGGTAGCCCTCTTCTTGGAAGTACTCATTTCATTTAGTTTTTGTGCAATTAACGTTAAATAAATAATAATTTATTATAATTACATAATGCGAGTAAAAAGTGCATGTTTGTTGAACAAATTATCATAAATCAGGCCAATTAACCGAACGGTTCCATATAATCCATAATTGGCAATTATCGTTCAATATTCTAATTCCGACAACACTGGAACGCAGACCTATAATTAGTGCTTAAAGGTCGGTCCGACAAAAACATACATCTCAATGACAAAAAAAAAATAAGTCAGAGGATTCTATCATAGTCTATAACACTATTTATCGGTCAATACGGGTATGCGATCCTGGTATCATCGAGCTATTTTTTTACTTCCTTACCATACTTACATGAAGGAATCCTATGTGTAGGCGGTATTTGATTTCTTTGAAGGGTAGCAATCGCATCAATGCAACTAAGAACGTGACCCCTGTCTAAAAATGGAGGCAAAATTCCATTTTATAGTCTCTATGTATTGGTTCTACACCTTTACAGTTGTGGTCTCGTCGGCGTAAAGTTTATCTATCGTCTTTGTATCTATAGTTTCATTTCTTATCGAAAGCTTAAATTTAGCCTTTGTTGTTTTCATGAAGAATAAATTTATTTGGGTAAAGAAATATCAGAAACAGTCTAGAAGTTTCTAAATGGAGTCTCATGCACAATCAAATTTTACTTTATCACATTAGTGTAGTTAGTAGACAATATAAAACTTCAAACATTATTATTTATTTAATAATAATTAATTTACATATTTGCATTAAGACGCAAATTATGATTAAATGTAATTAATTCCCAAACGAGTACCAGGCGAACATAACAACATCGGAGTTAATAAATTAATGGTTTAATCGGGAGTACGTGAAGCGAGCGCGCGACCGTTGGCGGTTGCTCACACGCCGCGCACGTTACGTCGGGAAACGGAAAGCACAGCTGTCAATGTTTGTCGGTTCATAAAGACATGCTTATTCGTTGCCCCGTTAATAAAGTTTCATTGAGTCGGTGAGACGCGAGTCCCTTGGCATTGTTCGCGCGACGCGTCTTTACAACAGCCGAAGCGACTTGCGATATGCGAGGGGATACTTAATAAGTTTATTCACTCCGCACCTTGAACTAATACTTTATTTCAATCGTACCTTAATAATGAGGCACCACATAAAAATATAGTTATGAAAATATTATAGTTGTCAACGATTGTAATGACATATTTGAAGAGGACAGACGCATGTGTACTGTGTACTACGAAATGATCACGATTTTATGATTAATTAGGTAACGCCTTCGTAATAGTGAGCGATTACATTTGTTTATTATGAGATCGGCTTGACTAAGTCCCCGGCACTGTCAATGTTCTGCAATAATAGGGATCCACAAGAACCCATATAATTTATGTTATTCTAGTCTTAAAATCAAACCATTAAGAGTATAAGTGACGTAACAAACAATTAACTTTTTAAATAAAGCTGTCTTTTATGAATCCGTTGTCATATATATCTGGATCTCTGTTGAAATTTCAACACGATTCTAAGTGGCTTCATTTAACATTCTTGTAACTTTATTTCGTTTACTTTTTATTTTAAAACGAAATGTAAGCAATGACAGCTGCTATTGTGAACGATAATAAGCCCGCGTTGTTTTTTAATGCGACACTAAAACGCAATCGACTGTCAAATATATTTTTATTACAACAAGATGTGGTTAACTTGGATCGATGTGGAACAAATGTTTTTTTTAACAAACTTCTACTATTATAACACTGCTAGCAAACTGATGAACGATTAAAGAGTTTTTATAACGTAAATATTATTTATGTGAAATTGAAAAGCGGTCATTGTTGAATATGTTATTCCGTTTGTAAAAAGAACTATAGATTATATTATATACCTACACTAATGCACAATAAAAAAAAGAAAATGGCGCGCAAAAATAATAACATTTTCTTCTAAAATTGAAAGTTGCATGAAAAACAATGTTACTGTTTCTATTTGTAAATTGTTTTTTTTTTAAACAAACCTTAGAGGTCTGGCATTTGACCAAAACATTGCACGGTTCTTGGCTGCAATAATTTTAA